>NC_077231.1:244566849-244907682 GCF_027887165.1 Monodelphis domestica
GAATTGGATCCATGATCTCAATGATATAGGAAACTCCCTTGACCAGTACAGGATAGCATTTTTTTTCTTCAACTTAAAGCCTTAAGAGATTTTCCTAGAGAACTGAGAAGTTAAATGACTTGTCCAGGATCACATAATTAATATGTGACAGAGGTGAGAATTAAACCCAGGCTTCCTGGTTGAAAGCAAGGCCATATAAACATTTCCCAAGGTAGAACATTTCTAACCTTGAATGTAAATGGATTGAATTCCCCTGTACAATTTTAAAAGGTTGTTGAATGTTCTATATTGAAATACACTACTGAAAAAGATGTTGTCTATAGGGAACATATCTATTGCAAAACAATTTGCACAGCTCCTGGGTTCACACTTAGCTCTAGGTTTACAGTTCATACCTGCCTCTTGGGCTTGGTGTCAGAGTCCACAGTTTTATCCATTGCATTATCTTGTTGTTTGTTTCTGTCTCTCATCACATTGTTGTTGAAGACTAATGAGTAATAGCTTTTTTAAATAGTCATGAAGAATTCAATCCAGAAACAGCTGATCTCTTGAGTTTAATTCTTGTTTTTCTTCTGAGATAATTAAGTTCAGAGCCAGTCTATAAAGTTCCAATTGGAACTGCCAGTATCTACAATGTCTCCTACACCAATGTCTCCTACTTCTGTCAATCATGTACTTTAATTTCCCTTTTTTATAACTTCATCAGATCCTAAACCAAGAGGAAGTTAGGTGATGACACCTCCCCTCTACTTCCAAGGGCAGCATCCTATGCTACTATAGTTGTTTTCACCAGTGTGTATATAATACATATTTTTAAATATTTGACATACTTGTGTTCATTTATATAAACAACAGAACCATGTTATGAGGGGTAAACAATTTGAAATTATATACAATTATGATAGACTCAAAGAAACCAGTCTGTGGATATCATACTCTGCACCTATGAGAAGATTTTCTTTATCCATTTGCATAATTACCATAATGCTATAATGGCTTTGACAGGCCAGCTAAACCTTGTGAGAGTAGCCATTGGGTCATAGACCCCTGGTGAACCAGGGCTTTGCTTACCCAGCATGTGAAGACTTCTTCGGCCGAACAGACAGAAGAAACCAATAAGAAGGTTCAACGGCTGAGATGGCAACACAGCAAAGCACTGTGGAGTGCTTAGGGCGTGTTGGAGCGCAAAAGACAACACGGCCATCCAATGCAGCTGAGGAAGTCTCCAGGTGTAATGACTTTTCATGCCACTGGACCCAGGCTTCCAATGCCGAGAGAGTGGGACTGTCTCTGTGCAACGACTTTTCCACTTAAATCTCCTTCACACACAAGTGTCTTTGTGCACACTCATCTATCATAGATGAAAACGCACAAAGACAATCGTCATCCTCGGTTTCCGGGAGACTACTACTACTATACATTATAATAATAATTAGTTATATGTTCTAATGACAGGCTGAATCACATAGATTACCCATATTAGCAGCATGCTACATATCTCCAGGTCTCTGTTTTGCCTCAAGATTCAAAGATATATAAAAGAACCAGTACAATAAAGAGAGAAATGAATCTATCATGATGCTGAATTCATTATTGAGTAATCTCAAGTAGCATTCTTCTATTATTACACAATGTTAGTGATCATAGCAATCCAGAGGGGACTGGACTAGATTTCCTCTAGAATTTCTTCTGACTTTAATATTCTGTTTCTATAAACAGGAAAGAACAAGCTAATTATCTGTTTTGTAACACTCCCAATAGGCAAAAGGAAGCAATGCCTTACAATTTCTACCAATTCTTGTTTCCCTATACACATTGCATGGATTGGTACATTAGGACCTGTGCTAATAATGTAAAAGTTTGATCCTCCATTTCTGGACCTTTTAGTCAAGCATCATTGTTAAGATGAAAAACCTCTACTTTTGTGAAACAGAATTACTCTACCACTTCCATGCTGAGATTTCCCTTCAGTAAGTGACAGCTCCTACTTGCAGGACCTTTCACTGCAGCCCTGTCTTTTAACAACCCAGGTGGCACATCATTTTTGATTAAAGCACATCACCTTGTTACTAACTGCTGCACATCAGGGTGATCCATCTATTCCTGTTGTTTTCCATCTATAAAAGTGTTTATACCATGCTTCTACTCTGCGTACCTCTAGTACTCATATTTTCCTTTTTTTGCACATAATTTATAGGTTTGGTTTATAAATGTCTAATAATTGCAATCAGAATCTCAGACTTTTTATGTTTCACGATCAGTGTTCAACATCTATTAAATATGTCCTCTATATGTATGACACTATATCAAGTGTTGAGATACAAAGACAAAAAGTCATTGTCCTTAAGGAGCTTATCTTCTCCTAATGGGATAGAATATTAATAATAATAATAATAATAGCATTAAAGTTTGCAGAGGACTTAAAAATACTATCTCATTTCAGCCTCACAACTATTATTATCTACTTTTATACCAAAGAACTAAGGCAAACAGAAATTAAGTGACTTGCCTTAGGGCACAGAGCTAATAAATGTCTGAGGTCTTCTTGACTAGGTTCAGTATTCTATTTACCACACTATCCACCTGCCTCAAAGAAATAACTATAAGATAATTTGGGGAAGGAGAGAAACTAAAGAGATCATGAAAGATTTTCCCTAATTAGTGGCATATACTTTGTATCTTTAAGAAAACAAAATTTTACTAACTAGCAAATGTAAGAGAAGACATTCATTCTAGACATGGGTACTTCCTTTGCCAAAAATACACATGTGAGAAAAGGAGTCCAGTGAATAGCCAGATTGGCTGGAATGTAGAATATATAAAATGGGATGTACTATGAAATAATCTCAGAAAGGCAGGCCAGAACCAAATTGCAACATTACATAGCTGAGGGATTCGCATTTTAACTTAAAAGCAAAAGAGGCAATTCTTGATGATGGAATAATAAAGTCAGACCTGAGATTTAAAAAGGCAATGCTGGCAGCTATGTGGAGAATGCTGTTGAGCTGTTGTAGGCACTAAATTTTCTCTGTGCCCTTATTTACTCTTGTCTGGCCCTTTGACAGAAGGAATAGTAGAATTGCAAGCAGGGGTGGAGATGGTTATTTAGATGACCATACATGAATTTCTTTAACTAAAAGGAAGATAAAGACAGGTCATCCATTATTTCAACACTATTTTAAAAGGAAAATAATGAAATTTGGTGCAACAAAGATTGTCATTTTATAATTTGGTCATTCACAACTTTCCTTCATGGATCTCTCTAATCTTTCTAATCATGCCATGACAGTGACCACTTTCTTCTATTAAAAAGCATGGTATAGTGTAAGTCAAGTCCATATCAAATGTAATGATGTTTTGTGTCAGAAGAGAATGTGGTGACATACTCTACTTTGAGGACAGAAGTTCTTAATCTAGGGTTTGGGAACTTTAAAAAAATATATTTCATTGACTATATCAATATAATTGGTTTCCTTTGTAATCTCCTGAGTTTCATTTTGTTTTATTTATTAAAAAAAACAATATTATTCCTGAAGACAGCTAAGTGGTTCAGGGAATTGAGAGGCAAAAATCCTAGCTATTTACTGGACTTATTTTTCCCACCTGTCTGCCTTGGCATATCTGGAATAAACTTCCCTTTGCTCTGTCTTTTAGAGTAATTTTGCTTCCTTAAAGACATAATGCATGTGTCATTAATTAGGAGAAATTTTTCATGATCCCCTTTGTTTCTCTTCCTCATTGAATCATCTTATAGTTATTTCTTTGAGGCAGCTAGATGGTATAGACACTTCACTATATGACCTTTGTAAAAATCAATAATGGCAAGTTATAAAAATATAATATTTAGATGGAAAAACAGTTCCAATATAGGTTCAAACTTTTCAAAACTCTTTAACTCGCCAATCAGGTTCAAACTGTTTGGATACTTTCGGATACTTTTGATAGAGGCAATCAAGAGGCAATCAAAAGTATCCTCAATGACAAAGTGAAGCTCAAATGTGAACTTCCCTTCAGGTCCAGGCACAAGGACATGGACTCTTGTTATAAGCATAAAATATTTCTTGAAATATATAAGGATAAATAAAGGGTTTCTAATTCTAAGGGATTCTAAATCCACCCAAATAAACTCCCAGGTTCCTCAAGGAACTGCTTCTCCTGTGTTTCAGAGGCTACACTAATCCTCCCTGATCTAACTAACCCAAATTTATACTATCTAAATAAAAACTACCTCTAATATCCTTATAAATCTTAACTTTGCCTTCAAATCATGAAATACCAAAGGCTAGCTGGTTAGGTCTCAATAAGAATCCAGTCTTTATAGACTCAGAGTCCAAACCAAAGACCAGGTTTTTCTTTGGTCTTCTCAGAGCTAAACAATCTAGAAAAATACAATAGATATTCAATAGTGTTACCCAAGTTGGGAAAGGAAAACACTGAGCTCCTTCAGATTGTTCCCTCAGAGAGAGAGAGGCAAAGATGTTACCTCCTCCAGCCCTGAGAGAGAGTCCCTGAGAGTGTCTCTGCCAACTGCCAGAGAGAGTAATTGACATAGAAAAATGGTTATAACTGTCACATCTGAAATTAACACACACTCTCTCAGCTCTGCTTCAAACCCCAGTTCTTTTCTCAAGTCAGCCACTTTACTTCTTATCTCTAAACCAATAAAACAATACTTATTTTCTAATATCATTGCCTAGCCCTTACTGCTCTTGTTCCTTAGAACCAATGTTTAATATCAATTCTAAAATGGAAGGTAAGGATTTTTTTAATGACAAACATTATTCTGAGATCAATGATTTTTACTATATCCCCAATGAGTCTACATCACACAAACAATTAAGAACTCCTGCCTAGATAAGTAGCTTTTGTAGCCAAGCTGAAGACCATGAAATCAATGAATCTGAGAGCTAAGTGGATGCCCTCTAACTTTAAAGATGTCCCAATTAAGATTCAAATGACCCTGAGATGAATAACATATTAAGCAATGGGCAGTTATTAACCCTTGGAATTCAAACTTTTGGAATTCAGCAATACGGCCTTCTTGTCTTCTTGTCTTCACTCTTGAATCTTCCTTTGGGCATATTTGTTTTGATAATTTTTTTCTAGGAATAGTCTTGTCAATGTCCAGTCTAGTATTATGGAACCCCACTACTTCCTCTGGTCTGAAAGTTTATCAGCCTCTCTTCTGTCCTTATCATTATTTAAACCTCCCTTTTGCTACCCTTGCCTCAGGATTCAGAACCAAATACTAAGAGCAAAACAAAACAAAACAAAACAAAAACCTTGCCAAAGCCAAAAATGTGAGATAGGACTAACTTCCACTGTTCCTTCCAAAAAACACAGATTAATAGACTCAAAGAATTAGAAGGAACTATCTATCTAATCCATACCTGAATAAAGATGATCTCTACAATGTACCCAAGAAATAGTCATCCACTTTTTGCACCAAGACTCCCCACTACTAGAAAGAGTGCATTTTAATGAAATAAACTAAATGTTAGAAAACTGTTTCCTACAATAAGTAAATTTGACTCACTGGCTAAATTTCCACCAATTATTCCTAGTTCTTCCCTCTGGGGTTAAGCAAAACCAACATTGTTCTTCTCCAAATCTGGAAGATAGGTATCATTTTCTTAAGTCTTTTCTTCTCCTATTTCCTCATTGACATCTTTTGACCTAATCACTGATGTCTCAGGCCCAATGCCTTCATGCTAACCCTAGGCTGCCCAGCATTCCCTTACTCTGGCACCAAACAAGAGAAGTAAAGTAATTTACCCTGTGTCACAAGGTAATTTTTGGCATTTCTAGAACTTAAACCTCATGGGTCAGATCAGTATTCTTTCTACTATGCCTTAAGAGATGCCAGAAAGGACTCTACACAGATGATGGCTACTCTTACCCTTCACCCAAACAAAATGTACCTTGTCTTATATCCCCTTTTTCCCTGTATAATGATTTAAAACATGTCAAGAAAATTCTCTGTCCAAAAATGTCAGTAGTAATGCAACAAATTCCATTACTAAAACTCCATTTCTTAATAGAAGAAAATTTTATTTTTCTTTTAAAATGCAAATACCCCTGGGAATGTAAAAATATTAAGCCATCAAAAGCTATTATTATCTTAATGCTTATATTCTACTCCAATTTCCCCACTGAGGACACAAGAAGTGTCTAGATTTTGTCCAAATGTGAGTAACCAGGTCCCCAACTTCCACATAGACATCAATATATAATTTGGATATTGGATTTAGGGTTTGGAATAATCTTTATTTTATCCCACAGAGAATGTAAGAAGACCCACAGGAGTCTATAAGCCAATGCAGAAAAATAAAATATTCATAGAAACATTTAGGGTCTCCAAAAGGAGGTAAACCACATTTAGGTTTTCTAAAGAAGCACTTCCCTTCACACAAAAACAGCACTGTCTTAAGCATCTCACACCATTAGCAGGGAGGGTGGACTAGGTTCAGATTTCCTTGCATATCTCCATGATGTGGCCCTATTTTGGGGGGCTCACATTAATTCTCTTTTAGAAATATCTTCCCTTCTCTAAAAAGCATGCTTTTGTGGAAATCTTCCTCTGGGACCTGGGGACTGAACAGGTAAAATCTTGAACTTGAGGTTACCCACAAGGCAATACCCCAAATTAGTGCTGCCCAGGAAACCTCCCTTCTATGACAAGAAGCCTAGATTTTAAGACCATACTGCCAAAGGAAATCCAAATACACACCAGCCCTCTACTTCACAGATTAGGATTCCAGAACAATGATCCTGAATGTCCCCTTTCAAAAAACATGTAGATTCCCCACTATCATAGCTTCTGATATAAATTTACATTACTACTAGAGGGAAAGAGGAAAGGATTCTCTCCTTCACTCCAATAAAAAATGAATGTCTACTTCACCGAATTTTGATGAGAAAGTTCAACAGTTAAAAAAAAAACATAGGGAAAAATAACAAGCTGAAATTTCAGATCAGTTATATAACTAAGGAAAGGATAGCTTCTGATAACAGTCTCCCTTGACTCTGAATTGTTAGTGATCTTGGGGTCAATTCCCATCACTTATCATAGGAGTTCTCAAAACTGCCTCAGGAAGGATTCGGGGCATGTGTCTATATATCCCCTTAAGGCAAAGGTCCCTCTAACCTCATGAAGTTGAGTGAGAAATCTGTTAAGCCTATCAGAGACCCCATGATTCTCCTTGTAGGTAAAAGGCACTTTTCTCTGCCCTCAAGAGATTATAATCAAATGGAGAAAGATGAAAGAAATTATCTAAAAAGATTAAGAAAAATAAAGGGTAATATTTGGTACTTACCCAATAAATACTATAGGAGATCAGGAAAAAGAAATCATATGTTAAAAAAATTTAGTGTTTTAAAGATTTTATAAAATTTTATTACTTCAACTTTTAGGTTTGGGGATATAAAATGGTTCTGTCTTGTTCTCCTGAACAGGTTTCTTTAATTATTAAACAATGACCCTGATTTTGAAGGTCTAATTATTATTGCTTAGTATTTGTCTAGAATTTGTACTCTGTCAATGTTGATGTAGCCTCACTAAAATGTTAAGATCCAGAAGCCCAATCAACAATAGCTTTGTGTCACTTTACACACTAGCAGACAGATATAACTATCTGTAATAGCCGACAGATATAGTTATCATATGAGAACTTGATTATTACACTGTCAAATGCCACATTATTTAGTGATTCCATATTGTTTTTATATTCATGAAGTGTTAAATTTTCTTTCTTGTCTAGCCTTTCTAAGAAAAGTTGAAGGACCTTTTAATTTTTCTGCAGCATATTGTGTAGGTAAAGAACTACACAGCTCTCCACTCCTTTAATCAAAAAGAAACATATTTCAGCCTAGTCTTTATACATATGTATGATCACAAAAGCCAATTTGAGAATAAGCAAAAAGTGAGTATCTTCCTTGCCTGAATTTTATCTTTAGCTAAAATCAAACTCCACTATATATATTCTTTCTAAATAACTGACTTGCCACATCTGTAAATAATTCATACTAATTGTTTACCTTCTGTCATTGATAAGGGTGAAAGAGGAGATTGTAAAAACTGACTTGAAGCTTAACATTAAAACACACACACACACACACACACACACACACACACACACACACACGCTCAACAAAGATCTTGGCAACTGGTCCCCTCACTTCCTGACAAATAAAGAGAGAAGAAGAAAAGCCAGATTTTATATTCTTGGTTTCAAAGTTTAAAGAAGACGGTGAGTACAACCATGCAATTGAAAGATACATACTCTAAATCTATGGCAAATATAGACAATGTACTAAAAAGCAGAGACATCATCTTGTTGGTGAAAGTCTGTATGGTTTTCCTAGGAGCAATGTATGACTGTCAGGATTGGACTATTGGGAAAGCTGAGTCCTATACAATCTACTGTTTTGAATTGTGGTGCTGAAGACTTTTGAGAGTCCTTTCACCAACAAGGAGGTCAAATCTATCAACACTTACAAAAATTAGTTCAGACTATGCAATGGAAGGTCAAAAACTGAAGCTGAAACTTAAAGACTATGGTCGCATAATGAGAATATAGGACTCACTGGAAAAGACTCTGATGTTTGGAAAGGTTGGAGGTCAAAGGAAAAGGAGATGGCAGATGAGATGGATAGATAACATTAAGGAAATGATAAACGTGAACTTGGACACTTGGAGAGATAGTGGAGGACAGAAGGGTCTGACATTGTGATAGAGGCTGTGCAAGCCTCTATCACAGCCTCTATCACAACATGCTGGGGTCTATGGGATCATGAAGAGTTGGATGTGACTAAATAACAATCGTGGGGATACTGCCTTCTCTAGTCAAAGCTGCTATACAATGAGATAGGTGGATGGATGAATAGATAAATGGATGGATAGTTGTATACGTTAAAGAACACTTTTACCTCCTAAAATAAAGAATGTAATGATTAAATGTTCAGAATAGAAATCTCTTGCCAGGTAACTCTTAATAATGAAAAGAAATATCACAAGATGGGAAGGGGTTGCTTTAAGAAGTCAGTGTATTGTAAGGAGAAGCTCATTGGATTTAAAGGTAGATTTCAAATCTCTACTCTGTTACTAACAACCAGATTGATTTCAGACAAGTCATTTCACTGATCTCAAGCTTATTTTACTCATCTACAAAATTAGTAGATTGGACTAGATAACCTCTAAAGTCCCTTCTAGATTTCTAGTCCCAAATCTAGATTTGTGATTCAATTATCCTAATGTTTCCATTTTACAAAAAGGAGACAAATTTATGGGAGTTCCTCACAAAGATGCTCTGAACTTTAGGCTGTGTTTATATCTTTCTGAAAAGCCAAGGGAATGGAATTATGCAGGTAGCAGAGAAAAGGACTTCCCCCCACCCCAGGTTTGGTTTTGTCTTTCTGAGCTTTTTACTATCTACTATACTTCCCATACTGGTGTATGTGGTGCTTAGTAGGGAAAACTGACACCTTTGGCATGAGAGCTTCCTTAGTCTTTTCCAGGGCTGTTCATTCAAATTGGTCTTTAGTTTTTATCTAAATCTCCCCCAGGCCTCCAAGAAGCTATAGCATGGATGGTGGCCACAATCAGGTGAAACCATTTAGCAAATGAGCTAAACCAGGTTGAGAATAGCCAATAGGCTTCAAAGCCATTGGTTATCCAGAAGGACATCTATCTCAATCACATGAAGACATCTCCCAGTGCAATGGATAGATGAGAATAATTTGTTCCAAATGCCATGAAGATAACTGAAGCAACCATTGTGGAGTGTGTGTCAAGGAAGTTCATTCCCTCCCCTTCCTGAGTAGCTTCACTATAACACAGTTGCGCCAGGTTTGCATCCCTCTGTGTGTTGTACTTCAATAAAAGTCAAGGCTTTGGGCTTGTGAAGGGGTAGAACCCAGAAGAGAAGGAAGAAGGAAGAAGTCAGGAACAGAGCAGGAAGGTGAGAGGGAAAGAGGAAGAGACTTGCAGGCTAGGGGACCATATATATGGTCAGGTTACTTAAAGGAATTATTGTCTACCCTTTCTAATAAACTTTATAAAATATATATCTGTGTAGAAATATTATTTCAATTCTTACAAGTGCTTAGTTAAAGCTTAGTAACACATTGAAAATGCCAAGGTCATCCACTGTATCCTTAGGCTCTCTCCAGTTGTCCTTATTTTTCTCTTGCCATTGAATTTTCATAACTATGGAAGAGAATGAGGCTGATGACTTTGCCCACCTCTGCCTCACAAAAATCTGATTCATTTACAAATCAAGATATCACTCACTGTAATATCATTGATCTTCATAAACAAAGAATGCACAACAACTACTACTCACTCATCTACATGAGAAAATGGAAGAGATTTAGGACTTGAAACTAGGAAATCTTGAACTTTAGAGCTGTTTGACAGCTATTGAGCAAATACCATATTGTGTTTATTGGTTAGCCTTCAAAGAAGAAAATAGGAATCATGTGGAGCACTCTACATAATCTAAAATGAGAGATGACTAATTGAGATCACTCAGACAGTGAACAATCATTTATGAAGCCCTTGTTGAGAGGTATACCATTCATCCTGGTCTCCTTCCCTTTCTTTCACCTCAGTAGAAGTAAATCAATCATTTCTTAAGTTTTTCTTTTCTCCTTAAATTTCTAAAACCTTAAGATTCCTTATTCTGGGAATCAGCATCTCCCACATCCTACTGCCTCTTTTTATATATGTCTTGTACAAGGTCAGTGAGGAAAGATTTTACCTTGAAATAGAGATTAAAGTCTCCAGCCAGTCATAAACCTTGGTTATTTCCTTCCAACCTGTAGGAATTAGTCTCAATGGATCTTAAAAAAAAAGGTACAGAAAGCTGTTTCAGTACTTTTCCACTTTGTCTCTGAGGAATATAAAAATCTCTTCCCTGAAGTGGGGCCCTCAGTCACTCAGCACTTAAGGTATTGGTCCTGACTGCCACCACAAATTCCCAATTATATATATAGATGGAGCCCACCATGCACTGAGTAATTGGGAACCTGGGAGCTATACTACAATGTAACTGTTGAGCCTCAAGTATGAAGCCCAAAATGGTTGTACTCACTAATGAAGGCACTGTCAGAATGCCCACCAGTTCCTTTGAATCCCTGCAATAAACCTCAGGTCATTCTATAACAGTAAATGGATGATGTCATTCTTTCTTCTGTCTCTTAATTCTAACCTGAGCCATGGTTAGCTAGTGTCTCAGTTTAATCCAGGTGCCACTTGTAGTAATAAGTATCTTGTATATAGTGCCTTGTTTATCTGACAAACCCAGCAAAGTTAGGTAGTACGGTGTTATTATCCCTGTTCTTAAGTCAGTTTGTTAGCTAAGAAACTTTTATTAGGCATTACATGCCAGTATTGCACTATGTACTAGAGATACAAAGGCACTAGTTGTCCCTGTCTTGAGCTCAGGAAGTTCTTTCTAATGGAAGAAACAAAATGTAAATAACTGTATACATCCAATTGTACATAGTGTAAATGGAAGGTAATTGGAGCCAAGACTGGAGGTGGTATGGAAGTGAGTAGGGTACCTGCAGAAACATAGATTTGAATAGATCCTTGAAATTCAAGGAAGACGGGTGGTAGGCATGAGTAGGGAGAACATTCCAGGGATGGAGAACAGCTAGCATAAATGCATGGAGAGAAAATATGGAGGAAGAATTTTAAATAGGTCAATGAAATTAGGTCACAGAGTATAAAGGAGAATAAAGAGAAAGAAAACTGGAAAGATGGGAAGAGGCCAAGTTGTGAAGGCCATTAAAGTGCTAAACAGAAGAGTTGGTATTTGATCTTGAGATAATAGGGAACCACTGGAGATTATTAATAGAGAGGTGACACAGTCAGAGCTAAACTTTTAGAAAATTCCTTTGGCAGCTGAATTGAAGATGGGTTTCAGTGGAGAGAGACCTGAAGAAATTGAACCAATTAGGATGTTATCAGAATCATCCAGGCAAGAGATGATGAGGACCTAAACTAGGATAGTGGCCAAGGGGATGTTTATGAGGGGGGCTGTAAAGGTAGAAATGACAATATTGGAAATGAGATTAGATGTGTATATGCAAATGAGAAGTCTAAAATGGTATCAGGGCCTGGAGCCAAAATAACTTGGAGAACCGTGGCAATCATCTAGATGTCTAAAAGGCAATTGGTGATGAAGGACTGGAGCTCAGTGGAATGAGTAGGGCTGGCTATTTAAATCTAGGAATCACCTACAGAGATGTGACCAGTTGAAATCATTGGAACTGATGAGATTCCCCAAAGCAAGAGAATATAAAATAAAAAGAAAAGAAGGGTCAGTTGTGGGATACTCACAAAGAGTGGAAATGATGTGGATTAGGAAAATGAGACTCAAAAGAATTCAAGGGACCTACCCAGGATTAAATAGCTAGTAGGCCTCATAGCTGGGATTTTAACTCAAGATTCCAGCAACAGTGATCTTTCCACAATACTAAATTGCTTCAAAATAAAGGGATAATTTCAAGGATCCATGACTAAAATTACTAAACTGAATACTAGACTATCTTGGGAAGTAGTGGGATCCACTTTATTATTTCTTCAAGAAAAGGCTCAATAATCACTTGACAAATTTGTGATATAGTATGGGTTAGACTACAGAGGTGTTCAGGTGTTTTTGAGTGCTAAGATCAGAACACAAAGCTCAATAAAATAATTTTAACTAGGCCTAAAGAAATAGGTACATGTAGCATCATCTATACACAGAAAAACAAGAGAGTATGCATTCCTCCATATTTGCTCTGATCCAAGTCATTGGGCATTCTCTATGGTTGAGACTAGTATGACTAGATCTACTTTCCCACTAACTCCTACAAAGGCAGAACAGCCAGGTTAAGTGCCAGTCAACCAACTACAACATGAATATACTATCCTTTCCCAAAATTCCTTTCTTATTTCAAGCCACCTAAGGCAGACACTAGTACCACATGTGTTTGTACTATGGTGCCAATCCTCTACAGAGAATTTATTCAAGACCTTCCTATGCTGCTCTGCTCATAAAATAAAAATTAGATGACACCATTATGTCATTATTGTGCTATAGAAGTAAAAGAAAAAGGTTGACTCCTCTTAGAGGTAGAAGGCAAATCATGAAACCATTTAAAGTGTGATTTCCTTGATTCATCATCAGGATCATCCTTACATCCTCAGAGAAAAACTAATAACAATGCTGATGTTTAATGTATTACAGTAAGTATACCTGGATCACTTTCTTAAGTCCTGGAAATAGAAAGGAAAATATGGTATAATGGAAAAAGCACTATACCAGGAGTCAGGAGACCTGGGAACTAATCTTGGCTTTACTAAAAATTAACTGTGTAATATTGATTTAATTTATCTCACTTTCAATTGCTTCATCTACAAAATGATGAGCTAGCATGCTGTCCAAGGCCTATTCCATGTCTAAAATTCTTTGATTTTTCTTGGATGCCAATTTTAGAAATTCAACCACATATTACTACAGATAGAGGTATTATCATATTAATTATATGTATAGATATAAACAATAAACTTGGTGTGGAGAAACATGAATTTGTATTACATAAATTAAGGAACTTGGGGTTGAAGCCAAGAAGGTGGAGTACAAGAAGGGAAAGTTTGAAACTGCCATGAGAATCCTCTCTCATTATTCTTAAAAGAATTCCACAAAAGGAATACTGGTGTGAAAGAACCAACAAAGAGGTAGAGTCAAGGAACTTTCATGCAGAGAACAAATTGAAAGGTAAACAGAGAGCATCTGGTTGACTGGGGTGAGAGGGAAGCACAGCCAGCAGGAGGCTACAATAAGGAGTAAGGTGCAAGCCAATGAAAAGTCCCTACACCCCACATCTCATGCTCCAGGTTCTGAAACTGGGCTTAAGCCAACATCCAGACCCTGTGATCCTGCCTAAGCCAATAGCAGTGCCACCCAATGCATTCTCCTTAAAGTTCCAAGCAAGCCTGCAGTAAGGTTGAGAATACCAGCTCAAGGCAGTCTGTGATGTGTGCCTGATCTATGTAAACCCAGAGAAGGCCAGGAGCCCCAGTCCAAGCTTACAGTGAGGACCTGAATCCCAGTTTGAAGCAGTCTATGCTGTACTAAGGTCAGTGTAAACCCAGAGCTATGCCCTCAGATACCCAGGGAAGAGAGTTCCTAGGGTGCTGGCTATGGGAGCCCAGTTCTAAGGAGCCATTACCAAAGCTCAAAGTGGAGCCTCAGGGCAAGGAAGTCCACAGTGTGCCTTACCTGATCAAGTCTGAGTGAAACCAAAATGCCCCACCTAAGTCTGAGACTAGACTTTGAGCCCCAGCATAGGTAGTTCACAGGGCTCTGTGCTCTTCAAGCCATCAACAATCTCAGGGGGAGACTGAATCAGCAGTGGGAGGTGGCTTTCAAAGGTCTAGCCCATAGGCCATCATATTATGTTGGAAGAAATGAAACTTGTAGAAACCCAGAAAAAAAGCTAAGGGTAGCATCAAGAAAAATTGAAGTTTAAGAGAGTGCCCTATCCCACCAGAGAAGAGAACCTACCTTTAAAATAAAAGTAAAATCAAGAAAAAGGCTGGGGAAATGAACAAACCTAAAAAAAAAAAACCTAACTATAGAAAAAATTTAGGGCAACAAAGACCAAGGTTCAGACACAGAATAGGACAGTGAAAGCAAAGCAAACACACACAGAAAGCTTCAAAGTAAAATATGAATTGGTTTGAGAGTCTGAAAGAGCTCAAAAAGATTTTTAAAATAAATTAAGAGAGGCAGAGGAAAAATGGGGATAAGAAATGAAAACAATGCAAGAAGAAATGGGCCAAATTAAAAAAAAGGAGGCTAAAAAGCTCACAGAAGAAAATTATTCTTAAAAATTAGAATGAGACATCAAGAAACAATAAAAAATATCCAAAGAATGAAAGAAAAAAAAACAGAAGAAACATGACCAAACTAAAGCAAAAATAGATCTGATTAAAAGACATAAAGGAGGAAATTACATCTTGCTAAAAGGTACTATAAACAATAAACTAATACCAATACTAAACATATATGGACCAAATAGTAGAGTCTCTAATTATTGAAAAGAGAAATTAAACTTTAGAATTGAACTTCAGGAGGAAATAGACAGTAAAACTATACTAGTGGAGGATCTCAACTTCCTCCTTTCAGATATAGATAAATTCAACCATAAAATAAACAGTAAGTAAAGGAAGTGAATGCAATCTTAGAAAAGTTAGAACTAATAGATCTCTGGAGAGAACTGAATATGAATATAAAGGAACATAGTTTCCTTTCAGCAGTACATGCTCCTACAAAAAACTGACCATGTATTAATGCATGAAAACTTCACAAATAATTGCAGGAAATCAGAAATAACAAATACATTCTTTTCAGATCATAACACAATAAAAATCATATTCAGGGGCAGCTGGGTAGCTCAGTGTATTGAGAGTCAGGCCTAGAGGCAGGAGGTCCAAGGTTCAATTCTGGCCTCAGACATTTCCCAGCTGTGTGACCCTGGGCAAGTCACTTAACTCCCACTGCCTAGCCCTTACCACTCTTCTGCCTTGGAGTCAATTCCAAGATGGAAGGTAAGGGTTTTTTAAAAATATTCAGTAAAGCTTCATGGAAAAACAAATAAAAAATTAATTGGGAAGTAAATAATCTAATGCTAAAAAGGGATAGATTAAAGAACAAACTATAGAAACAATCATTAATTTTATTAGTGAGAATGACAATGAAGAGATCAAAATATATACAAAACAACCAAAGCAGTAATTAGGAGAAATTTTATATCTCTAACAACTTGCATTAATAAAATTGAGAAAATAAAAATCATTGAATTGGGCATGCAACTAAAAAAAACAGAAAAAGAACAAGTTCAAAATCCTCAACTAAAGACTAAATTGGAAACCCTAATAATTAAAGGAGAAATTCATAAATTAAGGAAATCACTCAATATATAGAATAAAACTCATTCTACATAATTTTCAGTTTCCCTAAGTCCTAGATAAATTTCTCCATAACTTAATAAGCATACTCTACCATTTAGATAACTAATTGGCATGGTCAACATGAGATAAAAGGATTACATTTCTAGAATGACCAGACCCAGAAGAGGAATGATCTCACTGGAAATATCAGAACTTTATTTCCTATAGCATCATATATGTCCATTGCATAAATAGATGATATGGATGGAGGACAGCCACAATATTAAAAAGAATTAAGATCTCTTACAGGGTTTGTTACAATGACAAAATAAGAATGGAGATGACAATAACCAGTAGAATTAAACAGTATCAAAAGGAAGCCCAGATAGGAGTTGCATCAAAGGCTAATGTTGTTGTCTTTATTGTCACTCAGTCATGTCTGACTCTGTGTCCTCATTTGAGATTTTCTTGGCAAAGATAATGGTATTCCATTTTCTTCGCCATCTCATATTACAAAAGAGGAAACTGAGGCAAAGGAGGTTACTATAAGGCAAACATAATCACATAGATAGTAAGTGTTAAAGTCCAGATTTGAATTCAGGTCTCCCTCACTACAGTCTCAACACTCTCTCCACTATACTATCTTATTACTGGTAGAATGACATTTTATGAAGAAGTAGAGAGCAGAGATCAAAAGGCGTTTGCATCATGCACTAAAATCAAGGTTGTTTATAGTGAAGGCTTTCATTCTTTCATTCCAATTGCAGAGAATGAACTGTGACTTTGTCAAATTGGTGGAAATTTTAGCAGAACTTATTTCCCAAACTGCTCTTGGGGACAAGAGGATATGATCAGATTTTTGGAAGAGCCAGCAAAACTCTAACTGCTAAAATGCTTTTCATAAGAAATAATCCCTATAATTGTACTAACATGTGCTATTTAGGATTTTTGCAACTGCAAATTCCAACCTTATTTTGTGAACATCTTATAACAATTTTCTCTAAAACCAAATCACATAAAAGGTAGATTGTCAGCTCTTGAGGACAGAAACCATCTTTTTTCTCTCTTTTTGTATACAATACCTAATACATAGTAGGCACTTAAGAAATATGTTTTGACCAAGTGACTGAAATTTTCCCGTTACTTAATGAAATGAGATAACATTTCAGGTATGTAATTCTGAGAGGGGAATCTATGAGCAACTAAATGGGGTCTTTGATCCTTATTCTGAGGGAATAGACCAAGGCTATAATACCAAAACTCGCCAAAAGACAAAACTCTTAGGGAAGATTCAGACTCCTCTTATTTGAGGAGAGTTGTATTTTTTCTAAGAATTTCTTTTTTTCCACAAGAATGATGCTACCTAATGAAAACCTGTACTTAACTCCATGTTACTTCTACTCACTTGTTTGACAATTTCTATTGATGCTGAATCTGTAGGGGAAGACAGCGACATTTCTAAAGTCAGTATACAATAGATGTACCTTCTGAATTTCCCATCATACAAAGCTACTTGTGGGATCCCATGACATCTAAAATTGGAAACTGTCCTTCATTTGAAATTGTTGTCTCCCCTGTATTTTCTCCCTGGTTTAGCCTAACTCCTCCTATTCATTTCTAAAGTCTACTAGTTTCTACAACATCCTAAGAAAAACTAGCTTAACTAAAGAGAGTTCAATTCAATCCAATCCTACTGTAAGATATTGAAGAAAGAATTTGAAGAAAAATCAATCAATATTCAATATCAAAAATTATCTTACAATTAAAGCCACTGAGATGTTCTATCAAATATCCACCATAATGCAAAGATAACTAAAAAAAAGGAAAATCACAGGTGTTAGAGTGATGTGAGAGGACAGGCAAACTAATGTCGTATTGGTGGAGTCATTCCAACCATTCTGAAAAGGAACCTGAAACTCAATGAATAAAGTTATTAAACTCTTCATACTTTTGACCCAGTGATATTACTACACATATTATATGCTCCCAACAGAGAAGTATATGGTATGTTTGGAGAGAACTACTGCCTCTGGTGAGAGGGCTTGCTGAGCCCTTTAAGGGCTGCCCACCCACCTATGATGTCCCTCCTTTCACCCAACTCTCTCCTGTGATGCCAAGAAGCTAAAACATGGACAGAGCCCACATCCCAGGCTAAACTGGGTTGAAACCAAAGTGCTTGAAACCCTTTCATGAATACCAGTGGTATCATGAATCAAGAGGATGCCTAGCCAAATGTTTGAAGACTTGTCCTGGTGAATAAACAGATGAGAATATTTTTTCCCAGCAATCATGAAGGCAGCTGAAATGAAATAGGCACTGTGGAGCTCTCACTGTTAGCACTGTTAATCCCAGACATAGAAAATGTCAAGACCATCCCTTGAATCCCAGGCCAGTGTCAGTCATACTGACTTCTATCTTGCCACTTGAATTTGATGACCATGGAAGAGATTGACTACTCGGTGCCTCACTTGTGCTCACTAAAATAAAATTCAAATACAAGTTAAGACATTACCTATCCAATACTTCATCTACTTTGAAATCCTATGGTGACAGAAAAGTGATGAAGCAGTAGGTGTGGCTACACTGAAAGCTGTGACCAAAACCCTACATAGAGGTAGCTCAGAACATTGGGTTGTCTTCTCACTTGAATCTAAAGCAGCAATAGGATTCAGCAATACCAGTGGTATCTGATAAGAGCCTTTTAAAGTATCTCACTACTCACCTCCTGGTGGGAGAAAGGGGCCAGAAAAAGTAGCCTGAAAATTGTCTGATTCATTCAACCTTGGCTTGCTTACCAAGGTAGGCAGAGATCCTACCCTGAAGTCAAAACACAAGTTATTTGTGTGGTATATACTAGTTCCTTACAAAGTCGCATTGCTCTGATCAGACATAACCAAATACAACATATTTTGACTCCAACATTATGTTGCCATTGGTCTTCAAAAATAAATAACCACCACCAACAACAATCTCCCAACAGATGAAAAGGGAAAATACCTATCCATAGGTATGAAAATGTCTATGGCAACAGTTTGTTGCAGCAAAGGGCTAGAAACTAAGGAGAAACCCATCAATTAGGATTTGACTTAACAAAGTATTGTAAACAAATGCAATATATATTCCTTAGCAGTAAGAAATAGCAGATTGGATTCAAAGGAAATTTGGGAGATTTTTATGAACTGATACAACATGAAGTGAGTAGAACCAAATGGATAATTTCTACTATAACTATAAATTTATTAAAAAAAACTAGTTTTGAAAAACTTGAGAACTTTAGTCAACATAATAACCAACTGATTCCAAATGACTGATGATGAAGGTGCTCCTTACCTGATAATAGAAGGTCATTCATTATTAGGACAGGATAAGATATACATTTTTGTGAAGGAATGCCCTTTGATTGGGGAATGACTGAACAAATTGTGGTATCTGTTTGGTGATGGAATACTAATGTGCTAAAAGGAGTAATGTACTGGATAAATTCCATGTGAACTAGAATGACCTCCAGGAATTGATGCAGAGTAAAAGGAGCAGAACCAGAAGAACATTATACACAGAGTCTGATACACTGTGGTACAATCGAATATAATGGACTTCTCTACTAGCAGCAATTCAATGATCCAGGACAATTCTAAGGGACTTATGAGAAAGAACACTATCCACATCCAAAGAAAGAACTGTCAGAGTAGAAACACAGAAGAAAAACAACTGCCTGATATGATTGGGGATATGTACTCTAAATGATCACCCTGGTGCAAATATTAATGATATGGAAATAGGTCTTAATCAATGACACATGTTAAGCCCAGTAGAGTTACTCATTGGCTATAGGAGGGATGAGAGGAGGGAAAGAACATGAATCATATAACCATGGGAAAATATTCTAAATTAAATAAATTGACTTAATAAAAATATACATTTTTACATATGACTAATACATGGGTCTATTCTACTAGACTATTCTCACCCATTCTCAGTTTGTGACAGGAGGAAGATTGGAAAGATAGTGAAGATAGTAATAGTAAAAGTGAAATATAAGGAAAAATAAACTTTTTTGGAGTCAAAAGACTGGATTTTAGAGTTATTATTTTAAATAGCTTTAATTACTATTGCTTTCTACTTTTTAAAATGAATTCATCATCACTCCAACAAATTTATAAGTTAAGTGAGGTCATATAACTCTTTTGTAACCCTATAGTTCTTATCAGATAGCTAGAAGAAAATTAGGTGCTCAAAAAAGATAGGATTTAGAGAAAGGGGTACAGATAAAACAATGAAATGTGTATTAAAACAGCTGTCAAAAAGATAATCTGATTAGTTAATATCTTTTTAGGTAGAGTTAATACATACCAAAATCAATGAGAAATCAAAAACATTTAAGGAAAGGGAAATTTTTTGTAGAGAAAATTGGGAAAGGAAGTAGACTATATGTCTAATAAGAGAGAGAGGTAGAGCAACTAGGATAGTGGATTTAAGTTTAATCTGCATTTTTAATATTATTTCTATTATTTTCTTTGGTCTAGAAATCAACAAAATAATAAATCAAGCTCTGATTTGGAGTGTTTGCCAAGTTTTTGAAATATAAAAGCTCATACTAAAAAACCAAAAATCAGGTTCAGGTACAAGCTGTACATGTGTATACTCCTAAACTAAACTATCTGGACTGATGAGTGAATGAAGGTATCCTCTTTTCAGTTCACTATGCTTCATATCCCAAGCATGTATCCACCAGTAATTGTGGAGATAAACATTTCAGTAACTCTGTTGATAGTGTTTTTTCCCTTGAAACATAAATGTATTATATCATTGAAAAATTTCATGATGAATACATCAGTAACACAAGGAAGTTTTGTTAAAGCATTTTCATTTTTTTAAAGAAATTCATTATTTACATATTTCTTTAAAATTTATTTTTTATTTTAAATATACAGGAAGATCTATGATTAAATCTATGTGAAAATAATGTATTTTCATTAGAATGTTAGAGAAAGGTTTTCAGGTCAAAGCATAGAATAAATACCATTAAATAGAATTCAGTGTAAAGTCTTAGGCTCTTATTATGTACAGATCAAGGGACTAAGGGCAAAAGAAATACAATCTAAATAAGATATGGTCTTTGTTTCCATGGAGCTGAAAGTCAAATCATGAGAGATTATTTATTTACACAATCAAAATAAAAATAACACATGTAAATGCATCAGAGAGGGGCAAAACCAATTATTATATGAGATATAAGGAGGAAATACCAAGTTTTGTGGGAGGCTACAGTATGGCTTCATGGAGAAAATGGTGTTTGACTTGGAATTTAAAGAGTAGGAAGGAATGTATGATATATAAAGGAGAAGAAAGCATATTCCATTCATGGGGAATAGTTGAAGGAAAGAAGTTGAAGGCCACAGGAAGAAGACTCCCATTGTTTAGTTTCACTAAACTGTTGAGAAGAGAAAGAAGATTAATATGAGAAAAACCTGGAATTGCAGAGTGGCATCACTGTGGGAAGCCTTAAATCCCAGGATAAGAAAGCATATGCTTAAGCTGATAAGCACAAAGGAGTCCCCCCCAAAAAACATTTTTTTCATTTGTCATTTTTTGTTGACCAAAATATTTTTGGCAATCTCATCTAGTACTTATAAATGTTTAATGATGAGAAAAATAAAGACAAACAGAAGCAGATAAGACATACTATTGAATGATAATTTGTATAGAAAGGAAAATGGCCCTCCAAATACCATGTTAATTGTAAACAACAGCACCATGGATCAAAGTTTCAGAGTAAGCATTCATTCATTGCACCTTTTACTTGCTCAACAAATTGTCATAATTGATTGTGTATTAGAGTCCCTCAATCTCTATTTGTTAAATGATTGAATGATCTAAAACTTTTCTACCATGTATGCCACTGGAATCTCCACCAACTTGAACTCCATCTTGGTAACTGGCTTGATACCATATAAATATATCTTGAGCTCAAATTCTTTTTTTTTTTTTTGGCACATTTGCCTCACATAACAAAACTACCGAGTCCACGAAAAGCCTAGAAGATGATAAAAATCTGCCAAAAAATATGTTTATCTACATAGAACAGGCAGAATAAAGCTTTGTCACTTTCCCAGAGATGGTTTAATCAGATGCCTTTGAATATGTGAGAGAGAATAAAGTAAGCTTAATAACATGCCTTACTTAAAATGTCTCTGTAATAACTCAATATTTGTTTCCCTTTTTGCCTTGCTTTTTTCCTTTAGCCTTTGAAAGCCTCCATTTGAAGTTCAATGATGTCTGAACTTCCCCTACTCTGAGCAGACATCCAGAAAAGAAAAAAGTCATCTTGGCCATTGTGATCCTGCTTTTCTTTTTGACTTGAGAGATAAGACTCTGCAGAAGGCTGTCATGTGATTGAATTTAAGAAGGCATGCAACATAGAAGTGCCTGACACTTAGCTTTTGGTAAGGCTCATATTATTTATATGAAGATCTGATGATGCCAAATGAACACACACACATGCTGAAATTCAAAGAGAGAGCACTTCCATTCCAACAGTGAGGTGCAGTAAGCACATACAACAGCATAAGAAATAATTTTATTTTTTATGAAAGTTGATGCTTTTCTCAATGGAAGACTACAAAAATTGAGATATATTAAAATTTTGGATTTGTCTTTTTCCCCTAAAGAATTCTAGTTCCTTTACAGAAAAAAAAATCCTTACTTTAACTTTTTTTAATTGAACATGTGATTTTATCTACTTGGGGAACTTTGTGTGGAAATCCCTTCCATGAATGCAGATCAGCAATCTGTCACTTAAATTCTATAACAGAATTGAGAGCTAAAGGAGACATGAGAAGCAACCTAGTCTAGTTTGTACCTTTGTACATTTTCACAATACATTTAACTATTCATCTCATTTCTACATGAAGACCTTCAATAATGGAGAACCTTCCAAAGCAGTCCATTCTCCTTTCAGACAGATTCCATTGTAAGTTGTTTTTTTTTATGATATCAAGCCTAAAATTTGCCTCTTTGCATACAGGTTCCACCTTTTACATTTGGTTCTATTTTCTGGAACAAATAGAACAAGTCTGATACCTTTTCTAAATAACAGTCCTTCAAATGTTTGAAGATAACTATCATATCTTCCCTAAGTCTTCTTTTCCCCTGGCTAATCATGCCTAGTTCTCTCAATCAATCTTCATATGACATGGACTCAGGATCCTTACTAACCTAGTTGCTTATCTCTGGACACTCTACAGCTTATTAATGTCCATCTTCTGAATAAATCAAAGCTATCTACAGCTGAAATTATTCTACATAAAAATATTCTGAATCATGATTTATTAGAGAAAATCAAATTAAAACAACTCTGAGGTACCAACTCATACCTATCAGATTGGCTAGTATGACAGAAAAGGAAAATGATGAATGTTGAATGGAATGTGGGGAAAATTGGGAAACTAATACCCTATTGATAGAGTTGTAAACTGACCCAACCATTCTGGATGAGATTTTGGAACTATGCCTGTAAACCTTAAAATTTCTTAGACTTATAAATGTTGGAAATTTCACCATTGGGAAATTTCATACTTGAAAAATTTCCTATTGATAGTGGGAACTCTATTGGAATGTGAACCCCATTGGCATGGGAGGTTCCTCCTCCTCCCTTCTTAAGATTACTTTAGGACAGAAACCTTTTGCTGAACAATGGAAAGGGCTTTGACCTATGCTTAAGCATAGAACAGGAATTTCTTTGAGTCATGATTGATTTTAGAATTGATACAATAGAGATACTTGGAATGACAGAACCAGGTCTTGGAAAATACAATTTCTTCCCCACTCAGTCCTAACAGGATTTAGGAAGGGCTGCAGCAAAGGATCAAGATTTAATTATTGAGAATATAATCTTCAACAGACATGTGCAAAGCCACAGACCTCTGGGCGGTCCTGGGTTAAGCTAGAGCCACCATTGGCACAGGGAAGACATGGACAGTGATTGGTAGATGTGAGAACTGAGGGGAGGGAACTTGGATGGTTTCCTTAAAGAGAGAGGGGTCTGAGGACTGGGGGTGGTTGGTTGGAGAGGTGGTGCTTTGAGAGTCGGCTCCGAAGGAAGCTGGAGGTGGAGGCCCCTGAGACTGTTTCTCCATTTTGGTCACGTGAGTAATAGGGACTGATCTCCTTTCTTTGCCCTAGCTATCTAAGGGCTTGGGCCTTTTGGCCCAGCCTAAACAGAAAGGGTATTTAAGCCCTATTCCCTTCTCTCCCCTTTCTCTCTCCCTCTCTCTCTCTATCTCTAATACCTTTCTTCATCCTGTCTGTAATTAAACTCTATAAAAGGTTGACGGCTGACTTGAGTTTTCATTTAGGAATTACATAGCTGAATTCCTTGGTGACCTTAAATTAATATATATCAGTCATTTAAAGTGATTTCCTTGTCACATGCCCAAAGGACTATAAATTGTGTATGCCCTTCCTTCCAGCAGTAACACAGCTAAGTCTGTATCTCAAAAAAAAATTAAAAGGGAAAGGGACTTATTTATACAAAAATACTTATAGCAGCTCTTTTAGTGGTGGAAAAGAATTTGAAAAATATATGGATGTCCATCTTTTGGGGAATGGCTGGAGAAGTTGTGGTATATAAAAGTTATGGAATATTATTGTTCTATAAGAAATGATGAACTGGATACTCTCAGAAAAATCTCAAAAGACCTACATGAACTGATGCAAAGGGAAGTAAGTAGAACTAGGGGAACACTGTGCACACTAACAATGATATTTTATTATGATCAACTATGAATGACTTAGCTATTTTTAGTAATACAATGATCCAGGACAATTACAAAGGCCTTGTGACAAAAAAAAATTATCCACATCAAGAGAAAAAATTTATTAAATCTGAGTTCAGATTGAAGCATACTATTTTTCACTTTTTTGAGTGTTTTGTGTTTTATTTTAATTTGTTTCATATGAGCCTTCTTCCACAACATAACCAATATGGAAATGTTTTACATGACTGAACATGTATAATCTAGATGAAATTGCTTATTGTCTCAGGAAGAGGGGATGGAGAGAAGAGGGGAGAGAATTGGTGACTCCAATTTTTAGAAATTGAATGTTAAAATTTGCTATTATATGTAACTGGAAAAAGAAAACTATATTGATTATGTGAAAAAATAATGTTCAATCAGACTGCTGACTCAGATTGAGTTTGCAATATTTAAAAACACTAATCTTATTCAGACAAATTGGCATTTAATGATGTCTCCCCAAGCCCATTCTTGCAAAGTTTCTATACCTTATATTCTTAGAGCGTTACCCATACTTATTCAAGAAGTTAAGTGACTTTCTCTAAGTCACATAGTTGGTTATATGTCAAAGGAAGTAGCTGAATCCATTTCTTCCTGACTCTTAAGATTTGCTGTCCATCTACTACACCTGCTACCTCTATACTCTTCACATTTTAAGCAGATTTTGAGCAAAAAAAATGTGTACCTAGTCTATCATTAATTCCCTGGTTATTATTGTTATTTTAAATTAAAACTGTATCAAGATATCCAGCTTTTAATATTCATGGATTCCACATATGACTGAGCAAATATATTGGGATTTTTTTTAAATCTCTTGATGAAGTAAGATAATATTAAAAACATTGTCAGGTTGAGAATAGAAGCATCAATGCATACATGTTCTGACTTCACTAATCAACAGAAATTCATTGGTTAATGGCCCAGAGCAATCAGAAAACAGCAACTATGTTCACTTGCTACCATTGGTTCTACAAAGCCCTTATATTGAGCAAGTTGATGAGACACAGCATTCTAGTATCTTTGATGTAAATAACCATCTGAATAAGCTAGCCTAAATGTGTTCTGAATACTTCTCTTGGTCACTGAATTTTTTTCACTGATTTATGATGCCTTTTGATACATTCTGCATCAATTCACAAATCATATCCTGAAACAACATTTACCAGGAAATGACAAATTTATGAGATTCTATCCTAGGCAAAAATGACTCAACTGACAATGTAAAGTTTACAAGCTACTGTATATCTTAATAAAATTATATTTTTCTTATTGCATGATATTCTTCTTACAAAAAGTTCAAGTGTTTTTTGAAACTTTGAAATATTTACTATTATGGCCTAAATTTAAAATTATTGACTATAGCTCCCTTATTTTACACATGAGAAACTTGAGGTCAGAAAGGGGGCATAGATCCAGGCTATGGAAGACATTAAATGTCAATGTGGGAAATTTGTATTTTTTTCCTACAGACAATAGGGAGCTATTGAAGGATTTGAGAGCAAGGGAGTGCTATGGTATCTATATGAATACTGATAAAATTAAAAGTTAAACTACTGCATAACATGCTAGATAGAAGATCTTGACAGTAATGTCCATTCTAAATGTGCTCTAGCTTAGAAAATTGTTCTTAATAGTCAAGATTGCCTGATTGGAGATATCCCCTCTGCCTTTTAGTCCTCAAATCCTCTGCTGGAAAAAGTAAAAACTATGTCACCATGTGAGAGTTAGGTAGCATAGTGCCTGGAATTCAAGGAGTCAGGAAGACTTGAGATCAAATTTGGTCTCAAATACTAGTTAGCCATGTGACCCTGGGAAAGCATTTTAACCCTATTTGCCTCAATTTCCTCAACCACAAAATAAACTGGAGAAGGAAATGGTGAACAATTCCATTATCTTTACCCATAAAACCTCAAATAAGGTCATGAAGAGTTGGACATGATTAGAATTACTGAACAGCAACATGTGACCTAAGAGAGAACTTCAGGGCTATAAAGTCCAATTCCCTCCATTTTATAGATACAAAAAAAAAACTGAAGTAGAAAACATTCCTATAATTTGCCCATGATCTCATGACTAGTAAGTACCTAAGGTACCATTTTTGTGCAGATTTATCTAATTCCATGTCTACCACCATCTTCACTATTTTGAAATAATGGATTTTAAATCCATTACTTTGCATTTTACTTATTAACTCCCATCACAGAAAACTAAAGTGGATATTCCAAAGATTTGATTCATTTGACACAGCTGTTTCTGTATTAACCCAACTTACCCTAGAATATTATTTCTACCAGCAGTATTTCACATTTTTATGATAGTTACAACATGCAGATTAGAATCATGTTACTCATTCTCTTTAACAACCTATGAAGGAGAAGAGTATGATCAGGAAGCAGGGAAGGCTTTGGATAAGCAGTCATCCTTATTCATTCAACAAGCATTTCTTTGTTGCCTTCTCAATGAGGAGCAAGGAAGGAAGTGTGATGGTGTGTATTGTCATTTCCCAATTTTCTATTACCTTGTCCCTTTTTGTCCATTTATTAGACATGAGCTAGAAAGAAGCAAAGGTGAAAGAAAGAAATGGAGCCATGAGCAGAAAGGGAATGGTTCACCAAAATCTTCTGTTGGGTAATAGTGGCCCATAAGCTAACTTCAAATAACACTAGCCTGAGACAGAGGGGTCAAAGACATCCCACATGGGACCTTTTGAACCAGATTAAAATGTAGTTGGGGAATATTTAACAAAATGAGACTTTTCGAAGTACAATAAAATGTAAACAACATTACTTTTCAAAATGAGTCAATCTATAGCCTACAAGGACCCAGCCAAAATGACAGTGATTGAATATAAGGGAAACCCTGTCCTTTCAATGGTATTGCCACATTGGAGCAACAATCACACACTCGTGGACCTAGAACAGAGAGCCCCAGGATCTACTGAATAAAGTACAGAGCAGCCCAGCCCACAAGACTAGGGGAGTTTTGTCCTGGCAGTAGGTGAGGGCAAACAATCTATATCACCTGCCTTTCTTCCCTGGAACTTCAGGGCTTCTCTCTTTCCTATTTACTAGGAAACTTCAGGATATATGCTAAGATATGTGACCTGGGAACAGAACAAGAGTTAAATGTTCTTATGTGGGGCTGGCCATTGTCCCCAGAGCCACTCTGTACTGGATGCTGAGGAAAGAAGAAAAACACAGTCTCAAAAGCTTTGCTTTGTACAATAGATGATTCCTTAGGCAGTTGACCTGTGTAATTTGAGGGCTGTTTTTGTTCATTTATCTCCCTGGACTCTAGGCTGAAACTATTCTCTCTGAATGGACTGACCCTGGATTGGACTCGTCTGAATCATCTCCCTAAACCAGGAGCTTTAGGGAATATTAAAGCTCTCCTTCTGAGTCCAGGCAAAGATACACAGAACTCCTGCCCCAACTATCTATAGTATCCATAGGTAAGCTAAGCTTATTCTCTTTTCTTGACTCTCTTCTCCTTCTCTGCCACTTACACACTTCAGTGATGGGGATTATTGTTAGAACCCAAGACTACAGGATTGAGATAAAGAAGATGCATACAAAACTGGGGAGGACCATGCCAGTCCCTCCCAACATATATGGGCTAATCCTCACTGATGAGTGTGATAAGTGGAAATACTGAAACCAGAATCAGTAAAGTCAGCCAAAAGGAGAATCAGGATACAGATCCTGCTGGATTTTCTGGAAATATTTCCCATGAACTGATTTTCAGTCTACTTTCCCAGGAGAAAGGAAATCTGACTCTGCAGAACAATGAGACCCATTCTTTTGGGAGCCTTAGAGCTTTAGGTAAGTAAAAGTAAAGGAAATTCAAAATCAACACCATTTTGTCCACCATTAAATGCATATTCCAAAAAGGCTTACAGCTATCATAAGATTAGCATGCATATAAGATTTAAATATAGATGAGGAATTACCTTCTGGAAACTAAATGGGAGTAATCAGGGATAGATATCCCTCTGACTATGGGAAGAAGAGTGATGAACTGGCAACTAAAATAATTAAAATTCTCCATCCTGATCACATTGGGATAATGGCAAATATAAGTCTTGACGACTTATGACAATAATATTTTAAGGGGATCCTGACCTTGCTCATTCTGTAATAAAATGATGAAATATTGACCCTAAATGCTTGCTCCCTTGGACAAAGATTCAAAATATAGTAATCCAAGGCAGAATTTGTGGGAAGTTTTAGCCCAGTTCTCAGGAACAGTGGTGAGAATGCTGGTCAGTCCTAAACCTGGTTATGGAAGAATCCTAGCAATTGGGGCTATCCAGGAGCTGGTCATTACTGGGACACTGAAGAGAAATCCTCGACCTGGCCATTTCTGAGTATAGTTAAAAAAAATTAACCTTGGTCACTTAATGGGGAAATGATGGGGAATCTTTTCATTGGGCTCAGTGATTTAAACTGGCCCTAGTTATTTTTGCATATGTTAATGGAAAATCAAGACCTTGGTTATTCCAGGAAAGTTAAAATTCTCATCCTTAATAAGTACTGATTGATCAAAAACAAAATGTGGGTAGAGGCATGCTAGACAGATTGCTGTTCTTAAGAGTGAGGAAAACTAGAATTCAAAACCTCCCTTAATCACTTATTATGTTACCATGGACAAATTGTTGAACTGTAGTCTTGATTTCACCATCTGTAAAATAGGGATAACAATATCACCTATATGACAAAACGATTGTAAGGTTCAAATGAAATAATCTATTTGAAGTACTTTGTCAACTTTCAAGAGCTATGTAAATGCTTACTATTATGATTATTAATTATTAAATCTCTGACTCTGATCCTAATCTTCTTTTCACATTCTTTCTTTCTGGTGCCTACCTTCAAAAAAATGCAAAATAAAAACTACTCAAAACACAACAGTGATAACAATGGACCAGTGATTTCATTAATTAAAGGGAATTTTCTCCTTCTAAATGCATGTTGTCCTCTACTCTGCAAATTAGAATTTTCAAAAATCAACCTAAACTTAAAAATCCTATTTCATCTGACTCTCTTTGATGAACTCTACTTTGCCATGAAACTAGAATGCAGTTTCCTGAGTTGAGCACTGCCTCTCTGTATTCATACCAGCCATCCTTATTGCCAGGACAAAAATCCCTCATCAGTTGCACATTTCATAACATTTCACATCTTTCTTTAAAACAAGTAAACAAACAAACCTTACCTTCTATCTTGGTAACAATGCTAAAACAGCAGAATTTGTCAACAAGGGCTAGGAGATTAGGGTTAAGTGGCTTCCCCAGGGTCACAAACCTAGGAAGGGTCTGTGGTCAAATTTGAACGCAGATCCTTCCAGCTCCAGGCCTATTGCTCTCTCCACTGAGACATGAATCTGTCCCCCACTATTGTACTTTCAACAAACTGAATTATTTGGTATTCACTGGCTCTGATGGGTAAAAATGTTCTTGCCATCCCAAAAATTTCACAGGTCACTTTAAACCAATTTGTCCTCTGCTCTCATTGCATTACGTCTTGTCTGTTTATCTGTGTACATATCATGTCTCCATCATCCCCCAAGACTACTCTATTAGAATGTGAACTCCTTAAGGTTAGGGATCTTGTTGTTTTATTACCTTTTGATCACCAATGGAATGGGAAGCATAAATATCTGCACGATTATTACACTGAACTCAACTGAATTGAATTAAACCCATCATTATGTTGGCTCCTTTTAACCTCTAACAAAATGCTATATAAGAAACAAATGTTAGCCATTACTAATAACTGCATTATGCTTACTATAATTTCTCAAGAGAAAGTAATGTGTTTTGTGAATAAATATTTTTAAGGAATAACTATGTTAATATTTCAATGATAATGAAGTTGCTTGGAAAGAAAATTACTTTGGCAACCAGAACCCTGACGTCTAGAAGATGATTATGAAAGGACCCATGCAGCTAAGATTACATGATCTTCTGGGAAAGCAAAATTTCTAGCTTCTCCTATCTTCATATCTTCTGTAGATCACATGGGGAATCCTATATTCTGGCTTTTATTACTTATGAGAACATTCAATCATATTCCATTTCTGGGACTCATCTCACTTGCTTAAACTTGGTGACTTTATTTATTTGGGAAGGGGAAGTACAGCAAAACCTCATCCCTTCATACTTCCTTGACTTGAAGTTATTGGCAATTTTTTTTTTTTAAAGCGAGGCAAGTGGCCCGTATGGGGAACGAATTTATTGGCAATTTAAAGAAGTTTAAGGAGGAAGTTTGCCTGAGTATAGCAAAACCTTTCTTCTTAGTGCAAAGGTACAGTGTAAATACACATTGGAGAGGAAGTCGAAGGCAGTTGAGAGGGAAGACTTTTTAAGCACAACTACAATTTTTGCCCACGGCAAAAACAAACAAACAAACAAAAATGAGCTTTATATAATTGATATGACCAATAAAAATCAACCTCACCTGTTTATTATAATTGTGCTTCTAATAGCTTCTACTGAGTAATACTTTATAAGTCTTCTTTGAATTACAATATGTACTAAACGTGATAAAAATTATACTTTTCCAACTTCTACCTACACCAGAGATATCATCCTGCCACTGAGAAATAACATGAGTTTTGGAGGCTCTCTGGTTTATTGCCCTCACTCAGGCATTCTAGGAACTTCATTAAGTGAGCCTGTGTGCTTTTATGTCTGTTGATAGCCCTTAAAATGCATAATAGTTTTCTAAAGGACTAGAGAAGGGGGCAGCTGGGTAGCTCAGTGGATTGGGAGCCAGGTCTAGAGATGGGAGGTCCACTTTTCTGCCTTGGAACCAATACACAGTATTAATTCCAAGATGGAAGGTAAGGGTTTAAAAAGAAAATAAAGGAGTAGGGAAATTCATCTTACTCGTTGTATTGCTGAAGTGAGTCTCTGCCTCGAATACCTTCCTTCTCTCTATTATACCCCACTTGTCCTGTGGCTAGCTTGTTTTCTATTTGTTTGCAGGTTTTCTTTCCTCTTAGATTGTAAACTCTGTGAAAGTAGGGATGGTCTTTTACCTCTTTTTGTATCCCCTGCACTTAACACAGTGCCTGGCACATATGTAGTTAGAACTTAATGAATGTTTATTGAATTGAATTAAATCATGGCTGTTTACCAGTTTTCTCCCTCAACAAAGCACACCCCTTATTCATATCAGTAACTTCTATAAGTTTTATGATTGGTGAAATAGCTATATTGTCACCTTTGTCATCTCTACCCTGGGTTATTGACATAACCTATAGATGTTTCTTGAAGCATCAATAAAAAAGAAAAAAAAAAACCTCTTACCATCCATCTTAAAATAAAAAGTACATATTGGTTCCAAGTCAGAAGAGTGGTAAGGGATAGGCAATGGGGGGTTAAGTGACTTGCCCAGGGGCACACAGCTAGGAAGTATCTAAGGCCAGATTTAAACCCAGGACCTCCTGTCTCTAAATCCACTGAGCCACATAACTTCCCCCCTCCCACATTTGTTTTTTAAAGATTAAAAGTGAAGATTCTTTGCTAATTAGAGCATCAAATAAATGCAGAAGTAGATTGAGTCTCCAAAGTCATCTAGTCTAACTCATGCCTGACTTCTACATCTTCAATAAGTAATTTCCCAGTCTCTGCTTAAAGATTTCTGATGGGAGAAGGTATGAGACATCACCTCCTGACTCAAGCCACTTCCCTTTTAGATCGCTCTCACTTAGGGCAGTTTTTCTTTATATCCAACCTACATTTGCTTTTGCAACTTCTTTCTCCTTATTGCTCCTGGCTCTGTCCTTAGGAGCCAAATAGAACCAACCAAAATGTGTGGCCTTCAAATATTTCAAGGCAGCTAACAAAATCTTCCCTTCCCCTGCCAACATATCCAGTTCCATCAGCCAGACCAACTTTAGGTCTTCTACTACCTTAAGTGCCCCCATCTGCACATTTCCAGTGTATCAACGTCCTCTAAACCTACGATCCCCTCACATCCACTCACAAGCAAGAAGGAGTAGCCCTGCTGGCAGGAAATTCAGTAGCCAATCCAATTCAGACAGAGAGGAGATGGTTCTTTTTTTTCAATGATAAAATACGAATAAGAAACAAGGGAACTGGGCTACTACAGTGATGAGAGTGAGGGTGGGAGGGTGGAGGGAGAGAAGATGAGGTTGGTGCAAATTCAGTAGCGAATCTCACTGCCTCTTCTTGCCACCACCCTCTTCTACCATTGGAAACAAGATAAATTTCCCATTCATTAGAAATTGTCCTCAGAGGAAACTCTACTCGTGATACTTTGGTCCAGTTAATGGGTAGTAATGAGGTCAAGGTCCTCAGCTTGATCTCTGATCTCAGCTCCTTTCCACCATACTCAGACTATAAACCCAAGCCAGACACAATTATTGAACATGTGATGCTGGTTGTGAGGAAGACTGGGTGAAAGTATAGACAATACTAATCTCTCCAACACTACTGCAAAAAGGACTCCGAAGCATCAGCCCTAGCAACAGTGGGTGGGTAGTTTCATGTTCATATGCAAAAAATGATATTATTTTTATGGTTACTCAAACATCCTGCTTTTATCTCCTTAAACAACAAAGGCAAGAGTGCACCAGGGGAATATCCCAAGATTTTTTCCTCTGGTAGGCTATATTTGAGGAGTGGGCATGGAATAGAATGTGTATCTTCGACCAGGAAGAGAAACAAGTACCAAATATTTTTCTCTATTACCATTGCAAGATAAAGCCCTAAAAAATTAGCATTTTCCCTTCCAAAGCAGTTATTTGACTGCAGCAACATTTCCATGAACTGACCTGAACTTCTTATGATAAGAAATATTTAAACTTTTGGATGGATGAAATGGAAAAGAGAAGACCAAATGTGCTGTGAATTTTCACTGAGATCTTATCCTGTTAGCAGGTTTGGTCAATGAAGTTCTTCTTATCCTGAGGAAGCTATTTAAAGTGCTTAAAGTAAAACAGCAAAATAAATAAGGTGCAATACTATATTCCCTAAGCCTGCAGGCCCAATCAGAAGATTAAAAGCAAATTATAATTGGCAGATAGCACAATGCAGAAATAGATGTTCAGAGAAGACCCATTTCCCAATAGGTCAGCAAGGTAGACTACTGGTTGAAGTAGTTATACTGTACTCCCTCTAGGGGACACTGGAGCATCTAGGCATAGAGTGGTCATATAAAGCTGGCATAGTGGGTTTCACAGGTGTCTTCTACATTCTAGATGCTAACAAAATGATCTTGACTTCCTCAGCCCTGGATGTAATCAATTTTATTGAAGGGACATGAATTATCAAGACATTTTTTTTAAAAAAATGTGATTCTAATAAATTGTTTTCTTCTGTCTGGTCTAGAGAAAACACTTTCTCATATACCACTATCAGAGTTCATAAGGCAAAGAGTGAGGATGAGAAGTAGAACAATAATAAGGAACCTTTTGAAGAAAAAATACAGACCCACATGATGTCTACCAAATTACCCTCCAAACAACTATGATATCATGCCTCATAATGAATTCTAGAGCAGCATAACTCACAGAAAGTTGAAGTGAAATAATTTTTTAGCCAAAAACAACTTCAAATCTGGCACAAAAGACCTATTGTAGCTAAATGGAAGTGGAGTACAAAGCAACAGGAAAGGCTGGACCCATTGTGGCAAAGGCAGCTCAATCAGCAGCAAAGGCTACCTGAGCTCTAAGCCACAGACAGTACGTGGGAGGAGGTGGGAATTTGGACAACTAGTCAGAAAGAGATTTAAGGAATCCCTGTGCTGGCTCTGGGTACAAGACTCTTGTTGCCTGGGGATGTGGGCTCAGGGTGAGGAAGAGCACCAGCACACACCAGTATTGTGGCCATAGAGGAGCAGGGGGGCCCTGGACACTGTTTCAAGGGGGAAAAGAGTTCTTGAGGTTATTTAGAGACTAGAACACAGGTTGGAAGAGAATCAAACACACATCTCCTTGCATCATAACTACCTTGGAAGAACTGAAAAGATACAGATCCCAAGAGCTAGTTCTGAAGGCAGCTACACAAAGAACCTGAAGCTTGGAACAGTGCCTCCTTCACTACAGGAACAGAATCTAACTTTAACAGGGTTTTTTTAAGTTAAAAGAAAAAAGGCTGGAAAATGAACAAACAACAAGAAAAGAAATCCAACACAAAAAGTTATTTTGGTGAGATCAAAAAATAAACTCAGAAGAAACAAAGTCAATATTACTGTATCCCAAGCCTCCAAAAAGAAATATGAATTGGTCTCAAGCCCAAAAAGAATTAAATGAAGAGCACAGAAAGGATTTTTAAAATCAGAAAAGAGAGGGAGAAGAAAATTGGGGTAAAAAATGAAAGTGATATAGGAAAATTTGAAAAAGGAGACAAAAAATGCTGACAAAAATAATATATTAAAAAATTGGAGTAAGCCAATCAATGAAAGACACACAAAAATCCACTGAAGAGAAGAAGTTGATAATTGGCAATATGGGAAAAGAAGTACAAAAATTCACTAAAAAAAAAAACTCTTTACAAATTAAAATTGGCCCAATGGAAAATAAGGCACAAAAGTTCACTCAAGAAAATTTTGTCTTAAAAATTAGAATTAGGATAGTGGAATCTAATGACTTCATCAGACATCAAGAAAAAAATCAAGCAAAGTCAAAAGATTGAAGAAAATATGAAATGTCTCATTTGAAAAAGAACTCATATGGAAAATAAATCTAGAAGAAGCAATCTAAAAATTACTTGACTACCTAAAAGCCATGATCAAAAAAAAAAAGAGCTTAGACATCATCACTCATGAAATTATCAAGGAAAACTTCCCAGACATTTTAGAATCAGAGGTTAAAGTAGAAATTGAAAGTATCTACCAATCACTTCCCAAAAGAAATCCCCAAAAGATAACTCCCAGGAATATCATAGGCAAATTCTAAAACATCAGGGTCAAGGAGAAAATATTACAAACAGCCAAAATGAAACAATTCAAATATAGTGGAGCCACAGACTGGATAACACAATATTTAACAGCTTCTACATCAAAAAACTACAGGGCAAAGGAGCTGGAACTTCAACCAAGAATCACTTAAACAGCAAAACTTAGTATAATCCTTCAGAAGATAAATGGATACTTAATGAAACAGAGAACTTTCAAACATTATTGATGAAAGGACCAGTGTTGAATGGAAAAATGGAAAATTGGACACTCAAGTACAAGACTCAAGAGAGGCATAAAAAAGTAAACAGGAAAAAGAACTAAAAAAAACATTCAATAAGGTTAAGCTGTTTCCATACCTATATATAAAGATGATTCTTGTAACTCATAAGAACTTTATAATTACTAGGTTAGTTGGAAGGAGTATATACAGAGGGCAAGAGTATCAGTTGAATATAATGGGATGATATTTAAAAAATTAAATTATGGCATGAAAAAGAGGAATGCATTGGGAGAAAGGAAGAGGAAACATAGAATGGAATAAATTATTTAACATAAAGAAGCATGAAAAAACTTTTACAGTGGAGGGGGAAATGGGAGAAGTGGGGAGGGTAGCAGTTGAACTTACTCTCAACAAAATTGGCTCAAAGAGGAAAGAACATCCACAATCAATTGGGTATAGAAATTTATCCTACCCTATAGGCAAGTAGGAGGGGAAGGGGAAAAGAGAAGGAAGTGACTGATATAAAAGAGGAAAAAAATGGAGGATGTGGTAGTTAGAAGCTAAACATTTTTAGATAGACATAATAAAAGGAGAGGGAAAAGGATAAATGAATTGGGAGGGGGGAATAGGATGGAAAGTAATATTCAGTAATTGTAATGGTGAAAAAAAGATTTTACAAATCTCTCTAATAAAGGTCTCATTTCTCAAACACATAGAGAAATGAGTTGAATATATAAGAATGCAAGTCATTCCCCAGGTAATAAATGGTCAAAGAATAGGAACAGAAAGTTCTTAAAGTAAGATCTCTATATTCAAGTAAAAAGTGCTCTTAATCACTATTAATTAGGAAAATGCAAATTAAAACAACTCTGAGGTGAGGTACCACCTCAGACCTATCAGATTTGCCATTATGACAGAAAAAGGAAAATGACAAAACTTGGAGGGTATGTGGGAAAATTAAGACATTACTGAATGTTGGGGAAGTTGTGATCTGATTCAACCACTATGGAAAGCAATTTGGTCTATGCCCAAAGAACTATAAAATAGTACCTACCCTATAAATCAGGGATATCATTATGAGGCTTGTATTCCAAAGAGATAAAAAACATAAAGGGAAAAGACCTATATGTGCACAAATGTTAAAAGCAGCTCTTTTTTGTGGGGGCAAAGAATTAGAAAGTGATGAGATACATATAAGTGGGAGAATGGCTAAGTAATAGATATTGTGCTATAATAAATGAGGAGCAGGAGGAGCTCAGAAAAAACTGAAAAGACTTCCTTGAACTGAGGCAGAGTGAAATAAACAGAACCAGGACACTCTATACAGGGACAGTAGTACTTTACAATGAACAACTATGAATAAATTAGATAATTTCAGTAATACAATGATCCAAAATATCAAAGGATTCATGTTTTAAAATGCCATTGGGTAAAGCCAGGCTTAGAGACAGGAGGTCCAGTTTCAAATCTGGCCTCAGACACTTCCTAACTGTGTGACTCTGATCAAGCCACTTAACTACCATTGCTTAGTCCTTATTAATCTTCTGCCTTGGAACCAATAAATAGTATTGACTCTAAGACAGAAGGAAAGGGTTGTTATTGTTCTTGTTTAATAGAATAAATAAATAATAAAAGTTAAAATGCCATATGCTTACAGAGAAAGAACTGATGGTATCTAAATCCAAACCAAAGCAAATTTTTTTCACTTTTTCTTAATTTTTTTTGTTTCATTTCCTTTCAGAAAAAGAATGGAGAAATTTCAGATTGCTTACCATCTTGATGGTAACGGGGGAAAAGGAAGAGAGGAAGAAAATTCAAGATCAAAATTATTTTTAAAATGTTGGAAACTGTTTTTACATGTAATTGGGGGTATTTAAATTAAATTAAATTGTAAAAAAGGGGAACCTTCTGATAAATCTACCATGAGAAAATTGTCTAATGGGAAAAAAGTAAACAAAATGACATATCTTTGGAATTATTATATAACTATCTAAATAATGTTTCAATGAAGTAACATCAATAGAAAATGCTTTGAGGAATTCGAAGTCCTTTGTCCAACCACACTGAGTCTAACCCTAAGCAAAAACTTAATGATTTCCCTCTTGCCATTGAAAATGGGAGAGCTGTACATTAAGGAAAAGGAGTTACTCTTCAAAGAAAACAAGATGAACATATATCTTGAAAGACTTATGTACAAGATCACACCTACAAGCATCTTTCTAAGGGAACTCCAAAAGGACATATTGGTAAGTTGTAGGCAGTAAAACAGCCTCTAGGTTGCTGCCTCTGTGCTCAGGGAAGAGCTGAAATCTCTTCCGGCTGGCAGCATATTCATTTGTTTCACTTGCTTTATTTTGATTGATGGTACAATACTTTATCTAGCCTCTTACTATATAACAAAAAACTTTTCTTTTTACTCTGAATTACAGTTATCAAATTTCACATTGTTTGGTATAAGCATTTTTCAGTCCAACACTTCTTTGTTATCTTTTACTCTTTTCAGACTGGTAAAGTGCACATCTTAAAAATGCCACATTAAAGTTGGTAGATTACACAGTACAAAAGACCTCTCTTTTGGAAATTCAGCTCCTTCCAAGCCCAGAAGGAGGTTAAGAACCACATTAAAAGATCCACTAAGGACCTTTTGGAAATTCTTTCCAAATAGTGTGTTAGCTGGTCCCTGGTTTGTTGTTGTTTGTGATTTAAAAAAAAAAACACCTTCACTTTCTGTCTTAGAATAAATACTGTGGATTGGTTCCAAAGCAAAAGAGTGACAAGGGTGAGGAAATGGGGGTTATGACTTCCCCAGAGTCACACTGATGGGAACTGTCTGAGGTTAGATTTGAACCCAGGATCTCCTGTCTCTGGACCTTGTTTTCAAACCAATGAGCCATCTAGCTGCCTCCTCTTGCTGTTTTTATATAAACTTAGAGATCTTGCCTTTGTTTATGATGAACCATTTCTCCTAGAATTGTGGCATCCTTTCATTTTGCCTATTTTTTGAGCCTTAGTTCTAGTTTTTCCTTCTCTGTAATCCTTCCTTCTGGCTAATCCAGACTACTTCAGATATCTTCATTGACCCCTAGATACCTGTAGCATTTCCAAGTCTCTACCACACAATTTCTACCCTTAATCATCTATGTTTCCATGGCATTATTTTTAATAGATAATTATTCTCTCACAAATGGAACAGTAAGATTTTGGAGGGCCAGCATTATGCTTTCTGCTACTTTCATATCCCATGCAAAACATAGTACTGTGCTGTGAACATGGTAGGTGTTCAGAAAATATTTGCCGAGTATAGTTCGAACTTTCGTTCCATTGGAGTAAGCCATATTTGCATGTTCCTTCCCCAAAGAGCCTAAATTTTTCAGTTTACAATCAATAATTCAGCACTTATTTTTTTTAACTGGATCAAGGTGGTTGTATCTAAGATATTTCCATATACAATGGAAAAAGTACCTCAACCAGTAGTACTACCATGATGATGATGGGCCAGAAGTGGATAAATGGACTCTAGAGAAAAAAAATAAGGAAATCTCATTTTTTTATTGTTTATTTAAAAGGTCATTAGGATGATCTACTGGAGATATACCACTTATGGTGAAGAATTCTGGTTTGTAAATGGTGAAAGATCTCTAAGTTATCCTCAAACAAAGGGAAGGACAAACAATGTTTATAGATGAGGGACTCAACAGAATATACAGAGAGAAAACTTCAGAAAAAATAAAGGAAAATTTCTTCTGAGTCTTCCATTTTTAAAAAGGGTGAGAAAGAGAGTAATACAAGTAGTATCAGTTTCCTCTTTACCTTAAATCACTCACAGGGAAATACAACCAGACCTTGTATTTATATGGGCAAGTAATGAGAATTCTCAACCAGATCAAGGCTGCTTGACTAGTCCCTTAGTCTTTTAAAGCTTACCCAAAATTGTAACATAGTCAGAGAACACAAAGCAGTCAGTATTCTTGCAGTTACACATACAATTAAGAAAAGTCAAACTTGCCCTCTTCCTATCTAATATTTTTGCTATTATTGTCTAGTTGTTTCAGTTATTTCTGACTCTTTGCAACCCCATCTGGGTTTTTCTTGGTAGAGATACTGGAGTGGTTTGCCCTTCCTTCTCCAGCTCGTTTTACAGATGAGGAAAGTGAGGCAAACAAGATTACATGACTTGCCCAGGGTCATATAGCTAGTGAGTATCTGAAGGCAAATTTGATCTCAGGTCTTCTTGACTCCAGGTCTGGCATTCTATCTACTGCACCATCTAATATTTTTAAATATTCTATTATATGTTGTAAAAGGTATTTTTAAGATCCTATTTTTTTATTTTAATTTTTAATTTTTTTATATTTTAAAAGATCCTATTATGTGTTGTAAAAGATAACCTGAAATAATGAGCAAAGTCTTGGGGGTAGGCTGATTGATGGTTTCAAGTCCCATCTCTGAAGAATACTGGCTGTAGGACTCTGGGCAAGGTCCCCAGACCTTTTAGTGCCACCAAACAGCTAAGACATCAAGTTGCAGGACAGTTGCTGATCTACAATAGTACATTGGAAAAGGGTGTTTCCTTACCAAGAGTTCTCCTCACCAGTAAAATTACAGATCCAGATCTTTCTTGGATATATAAGACTCAATGTTCTACTGAGCAAGCTGCACCTGGCTGCAGCCAAGACCCTGACTCTCCTTGAGGGTGGCCAAACTGCCTGCACTATTGTCGTGCTGGGGAGTTGAAGCCCACAATGCATACTATGGAGACATATATATATTGTATATGTCATATATAATATATATATATGTGTGTGTGAAATGATATATTGCCAATTTATAAAGCCAAGACCCAACAACCTGAACCTCATTTTCATTTTAATAAAGACAGGCTAAATGGCCAAGATAAAAGATGGATGTGAGGTGAGGACCTGCAAAGTAACAGACAAAACAGGCAATAATCTGCCTCTTTGGGATGATATTGGCAATCCAGTCCAGTTGGGGATATTGTTCAAATCACCAAGGGATAGGATTCAATTATTAAATGGTTTTTGACACTACACCTGCTATAACAATAATCTTCAGAAGAATGGACTATTCCATATGGCTTTTCCTCAGATCCCTAAATTAAATGAGGGGCTCGTAGATGGCACAGTAAATAGAGATCTGGTCCTGGAATTAGGAAGGTCTGAGTTCAAATTCAGTCTCAGATGCTTACTAGCTATGTGATCCTGGACAAGTCACTTAAACCTGCTTGTTTCAATTTCCTCTTCTGTAAGATGAGCTGGAGAAGGAAGGGCCTTCCATTCCAATATCTCTGCCAAAAAAAAAAAAACCCAAATAGAGTCATAAAGAGTCACAGGCTACTGAAACATTCAAGAGCAACCAGCTTGAGCCAAACCCTGAGAAGAGTATCCAGAAGCTTTCTAGCAAAATAGGACAGAATCATGAAGCCCTTCCACATCTGTCTCTCAAGTGGTCTTCCTATAGTCCCTCCATACTCTGAGAGTCAGAATTCAAACAGTCTAACCAGCCCCAGCAGTGGCCCTCACGTCACTCCTGCCCCCATCACCCTACAGGAACCTGAACTCCTTGGAATCAGCCTGGCCACACACACTGGCCCTCTGACCCCCTCTCCTCTGAAGGGGCAGCAGCAGTAAAGTGACCTAGAGGAGCAGGCAGAGAAGGAAAGACATGCTTCCTTCTTCCACACCCAAGATAATTCTCTTAGATCTCCTTCCACCAAGAATAAATATGGGTTCCTGGAAGCTGGTTGTATGTAAAAGTGATATATAGGAGTCTCTCCCCCAGGAACAAATGCTGCCCATGGGAACTTGCTGTGTGCATGGCCGTGTGTTTTAGCCCCAAACTTTCCAAGGTGATAGATAGAGGGTCGTCCTCTCTCCCATGATTTCTTAAACCAAGCCTTCCTACTCAAGTGAGAGTAATTTATCTCCTGACCCTTCTTTCAGTAGAAACCACACTTGGGTGGACTATGGTTGAGGGTGTATAATAGAGAAGACTGACTCCTGCTCTCCCCTAATAAATAATTTGATCCTGTGCCTCAAAAAAAAAATACAGATCTAGATAAAAATAAATGTCCAGTGGGTAAAATCTTGATCACTTTGAGTATTAAGGATCTTAGTAGGAACCCAATTAAAAGTCCTGAAACAGACTAGCACAATAAATTTCAGCAGCACAAAAGTCAGGAGGTGGGAGGGAGCCTTTGGGATGCTGATGGAGAAACTCAGCAATCCAATCAGCAAGCCACTAATTCAGTCTTGGGTTTCTCAATGACCAGATCTCTGACAAGAAAGTGTCAGAAGTAGGATGGAAAATTCATCCACCCTACCTCCTCACCTTTATTTCATATAAGTATCTCTTTCAGACATTAAAGAACCATTGAATTGCTTCACTGTGCACCTGTTATTTCTGCCATGATGTTACAAATGAAAGAAATGCTGTATTTACGAGATAGTCTTCATTTCTGTGTTGGCAAAATACAAACCAAGGAACAGTTTTAAAAACAGAAAAAAAAATTTGAAAAGGGCAGCATTAGTAGGCAGCTAGGTGACTCTGGGAATAGAGAGCCAGACCTAGAGACTGGAGGTCCTGAATTCAAATCTGAACTCAGACACCTCCTAACTGTGTGACCCTGGGCAAGTCACTCAACCCTAATTGCCTAGCCTGTCTTGGAATTGATGCTTAATATCAATTCTAGACAGAAGATAAGGTGTTTTTTTTTAAGGAAAAGAAAAAAGGATTCCATTTACTTAGAAAAGAACTCAGTCAAGTATAATGGTGTGGAAACAAAGTAAAGATTATCAAGGTAAAAATATCTCCTCTTCAGCCCCCCACTGCCATCACTATAACCCCTCAAGTTTTGATGGCTACAGGCTATAGAGGAAATCTTTAAATGTGTCCTCAGCACCCTCTTATGGAAACATTATGAATAACATTATTTTTATTTCCAATTTTAAGAGATTCTAGAGAAGGCACAAGAAATTCTGTGAAGCAATGCCGGTTTCTGAAAAATCTTGCCAAACCTCACACTAGTGTTGTATTGGAATAAAGCACACACTTGGAATTAGGAGAAAGCATGACAAAGAAGAGCCATATGTTTAGTTTTCTGTCAGTCAAAAAAAAAGAGCACAGAGAAAGACCTTCATTGGCCAATTCGTCCAACTTGAAAATTTTAGCCTCTACCTAGTATGTGACAACTGGTATTCTAACCAGGCTTCAAAGACTTTGAGTGAAGGAAAAATGGACATTTTACAAGCCAGCTGTTCCACTTGAGGACAGCTCGAATTGTGAAAATGGATTTCCTTCCATAAAATTTAAAGCTTCTCCGTTTTTTCAACTTTCACCCACTGATATCCCATTTTCCCCCTTTCTGGGGCCAAGAATAACCAGTCTAATGCCTCCCCTATCTGATAGCTTTTCATATATTTGAAGACAGCTAATCAATGCAGTGGCATGGCTGACTCCCAAAATAAAGTGAAATTCTCTCTTCTCCCTGAAACCAAATCATTTTGATTTGTGAAGAAAAAGGAGAAAAGTTGCCAACTTTTAATTATCAAGCCCTAGCTGATTTGTTTGTTCACTGAGAAATTATGAATCATTAAAACCCAATGGCAGCATAGGTCAAAATTACAGAATCTCAAGAGGTTTTCTGAATATGAAAGTTCCTCAGAAGATTAGCTTTAATCATGGCAGCTCTTAAGATTTAAATGTACAAATTGTGGAAACAGATTGGTCCTCACTTCTTTTCCGTTTCTCCTTGACTCATGAAGCACTTGTGAATTAACCTTCACTGCTAATTGACAGATCATTTAAAAAGTATTTTACATCTTAATGTTATTAAGATGAGAATAGTCAAACTCTGACTAACAAGGTGCAAGCATGTGCAGTATTTGGTAAGGATTATCCTTTAAAGAGAAATGGCCTGCCACTTCGTCAACAGTTGAGAAATGTGTCTGCCTCAAGGAGTCTGGACCAGTGACCTCTCCAGGTGCTTTAAATTTATAATTCTACTACTTTGTGGGGCTCTGGTTGTACTCTTAGAGCACTAGAGAAATGTGAAATCTACTATAGCCCCCCAACATGAGAAAAATAACTCAGTCTGGCAAAGATGACAAAAAGGAAAATTACAAATATTGGTTGTTGGTTCTGTGTTGATTCTACCATACTGGATATCAATTTGGAACGAGGCCCCCAAATTTACTGAATTGTGCCTACTCTTTATAACCAGTGATACCTCCACTAGATGATTCAAAACTTCTATCTTTCTTTTTTTCTGTTTTTCAGCTGATATGCTGATATCAAAACTCCAAGTCTACATGTTGGTTCTTTGCTCTAGTTAGTAGAAACTAAAGTTGAATCATTAAGCATGGCCTATCTCTCAAGTCCTTTTCTCCTTCCAAAAGTTATATTCCATGATATTTTGTCTCACAACCTTGAATAAAACCAGGGCTTTCAGTGGAAAGACTTCAGATCCACTAGAACTTCTCTATTCTTGTAGTAATTTGTACTGACTACATTTAAAGGTTTTTCTAATTGCACAGGTGCAGAAAACAAAAGTGGTTAGTGGGTGTTATTTGTTCCAACTGTCACAGCACACCAGTCAATTATAAACAGTTACTGAGTTAGATTTATTCTCTTTATTTCAGATCCTCTTCATCAATGGCTAATCACTATCCCCAAATAACAATCCAACAGTGTCTATGTGGGAATGGCAGAATGTCAGCCCTCAATGATCCTTAAAAAAACACTGTAGGTAGGGGGCAGCTGGGTAGCTCAGTGGATTGAGAGTCAGGCCTAGAGATGGGAGGTCCTAGGTTCAAATATGGCCTCAGACACTTCCCAGCTGTGTGACCTTGGGCAAGTCACTTACTTGACCCCCATTGCCTAACCCTTACCACTCTTCTGCCTTGGAGCCAATATACAGTATTGACTCCAAAATTGAAGGTAAGGGTTAAAAAAAAAAACACTATAGGTAGCTGAGTGGTTAAGGAGCCAGGCCTAGAGACAGGAGGTCCAGGGTTCAAATCTGGCCTTGAACACTTCCTAGCTGTGTGATCCTGGGTAAATCATCTAATCCCCATTGTCTAGCCCTTACCACTCTTCTGCCTTGGGACCAATACACAGTATTGATTCTAAGACAGCGAGTAAGACAAAAAGATAAGAATTAAAAAAAAAACATAGGAGGAAGAAAATTTGGGGGAGGGAATAGAAATTCTCCTTCTTCTTATAAAAACAAAGACTTGTTATCCCTACCTATCAGTCTCTGAGGCAATTCACCCTCAGAGTTTCAACATTAAGCATCTCAATTTGGCGAATCATGATAGCCCATCAGAACAGGTTGTAATAATTCTCTGGAGTGTCATCAGGTTTCCTAATAGGTATGTACATCTTATGATGCTGGTAGGCTTGACCACTATGGGAAAGAAAACTTAGAAGCCTTAGAATTTTATATAGAGATAGTAAATATTTATATAGAAAATGCAAACTAGCAATGTATTTCCTAGCTGTGGAGATGGAGAAAATGACTTCTAATCTTGGTTCTCTGCTTATGGATATATGATGTTGAGCAAGTTGACTTAAACTCTCTGGGCTTCGATTTCCTCAGTTAATAACGAAGCATTTTTAAGTGCTAAGCTTATAGTTATGAGAGCTAAGACTACAAACAAAAATAGAAAGATGATCTCTGCCCTCAAGGCTGAAAAGAGGGAGGAAAACAAGGACACAGATCATGTCGGAGAAAGCCAGTTAGGAGGGCAAACTAGAGAAGAATGAGACATGGCTACTCTGGGCAGACTTTCTTTAATGAAAGTTCTTGGAGGAGCCATCCAATCAGAAAAAGTCAGGATCTATGGTTATTTCCAGTATATGAATTTTAGGGCTAATGAAGATCTAGGGCACTAGGGAAGTCCAGCATGAATTATAGAGAGGAATGTTTGTTTTTCTAAAAAAAGAAAGGGTTGAACTGGATGCTCTAAGGTCTGGTCCTAAAACAATGATCTTCAAAAGGATCAGAAGTTTTGGATCCAAAAGGAAGCTTACAGGAGATGATTTAGTATAACTCCATCATTGTACAGAGAAAAAATGGAGGACAAGAAGAGAAGGTTAAATAAGAAAATCAGACAGTAAATAATCAAAGTTCAGAAGTGAATCGAGGTCATCCAAGTCTAATGTTCTTGCCCATGACACCATGCAGAAACCACATAAACTTCCAAATTGTAAATTAAAGTTCTCATTATTTTGTAGGTGACTAATCCCTTTGAGGAGCTTCTTTAAGTGTAGAAGAAAAAATATTGAAACAGTACCTTTGAATGAGATTCTGTTCAAGGTAAAAGTTCCATAATAGGAAAAGAATAATCTATCTTAGGGCTGAACATGATAGTAAAATAATACATAATAGCAACTACATGGCTCAGCACTTAGAGAGCCAGGTTTCCTAGTTATATGATCCTGGGAAAGCCATTTAACCCCAGTTGTCTAGCCCTTGCTGCTCTTCAGCCTTGCAACCAATATTTAGTATTGATTCTAAGCCAGAAGGTAAAGATTAATATATATCTATATATGTGCATATATATGTATATATATAAAACATTTAGCCCAATCCCATCCTGTTTTCTTAAGAAATTTTCAGCAAAAAAAAAAAAAGGGTGAGGGCATCTGGGTGGCTCAGTGGATTGAGAACCAGGACCAGAGACAGAAGGTCCTGGATTCAAATGTGACCACAGACACTTCCTAGCTATGTGAGTCTGGGCAAATCACTTGACCCCCAATGCCTAGCTCTTAGCACTCTTTTGCCTTAGAACTAATACACAGTATTGATTTTAAGATGGAAAATAAGGGTTTCAAAAAAAATTTTTAAAGGCAGTGGGGTGACTCACTGGATAGTCATTTAACCCCCATTCTGTAGCCCTTATCACATACAAAAAGGGCTTAAAAATTTCAACAAAGCTGAAATCAATAGGTAAGCATCAACATCAGCTGCAGGATAGGCTATCAAAATCATATATGATAAACATTGAATATATAATGAGAGTCAAAAAAGGGAAAGAATAAAAATTCTTTGAATTATGAATTTTTTGAGAAATCAGCACTAAAATTTAATTCAAAGATCAAGTCATTGGATCTCAAACACAGGAACAATGATCCTAAAATTCATGCCTAGAAGAAATAAATCCAGAGAAAATATTCCTTGTAGGAACTGGTACATGCTTCTTGATCAAACAAAGAAATCTAGTAAGGTTGACACTAGAGGATTCTTTGTCCTTAACACAAAGAAGACCAATGACATCACAGGATGATGTCTTGTCTTGTGCATGAGTTGGATTTAAGTGAGGCAGAGTTGCACAAATCTTCAGCCTGACTCTCTCTTCCACATTCATTCAAGTCCGGTAGCAAGAAAAAATTCAGAATGACTGTGGATAGCCTGGGATGCAATGCATGACCTTTGGCGTCTTCCATTTCTGACCAGTTTCTAAGGATTCCATAGCTCCTGTTACAGCTGCCATCAGGGCTATTGGAACAAATAGTTCTCATCCACCAATTCCATTGGGCAAACTCTTCACATGTTTGGGATATGCACTCCCTTAACTCACCACCAGTTTGAGGTCTATTAATTATCCTTCAGCCTTGTTTAACCCATTTGCTGAGATGGACTGTACTGGGTATTGCTCCTTCAATTGATGCCTACACTATATTGAGTTCATTTTTGGTCTCCCTGGCTGAAATTGGACTGAATCTGGCTGCTTCCCCTCCTGCTTGTGTTGGATCTCTCCTGAGTTCTTCCCTGGCATGCTGAAGCATGCTGTCCTTTCTTGTCCAAGCAAGATAGACCTTCCGTGCTGTCCTTCAAGGCTGTCCTATGTTGAAACACTGCTTCCAGTTATCTTCTGTTGGTTCTGTTGCTTGAGGAGTTTAGGGGTTTTGGTGATTGTTTTGAGGTAGGTTTGGCAACTAGAAGCACTCCTTACTCTGCTATCTTTGGTTCCAGAAGTAGGAGACCAATTAGATTCACTTTTGAGGAGTCTGATTTCTGGTGAAAATGGAGCTCTCTCCTCTGTCTCGAATTCACTGGCTCATTAATTCCCCCGGACTCTGGAAGCTCAGAGAAAAGTTGCTTGAAACATATGCAATGGGTCTCCTTAAAGAAGGAACTAAGAGAGGTATTCAAAGATACAACATGAATCAGATTTATTCCTATACATCTAAAAATTGCCAAACAGATACAGGCATGAAGTTATTAACTTCAAACAGCATTCACTAGGAAAGGTACTTTTAACATGTCTGGGATAATAATAACTTCCCATTCTACCTCATCTCTGCCCTATCACTCCACTCCAAAGCTGAACTTATTCTGAACTCAATACTCAACCAAGTTCACAAATAACTAACCAGTGCTGCTGCTGCCACAATCAGATGGCTATAACCACCACAAACATGTAGATCTCTAGATCTTTGCTATCAGGTCATCAAGTCACTCACAGGTCTGAGTGCATCCACATAAAAGTGGGAGCTCTGTCCCCTGCTCGAGAAAGAAAACACAAAAGGGGCAGCCTAAGTCTCTGCTCAATTTTGCCAGGATGAGAAACATGCTTTAGCCACCATGTACCCACTGTCACATATGTATAATTGAAAATGTGTTACCCAAAAGAAGAGCTACACCCCTGCGCGAGACTGAAGACTCTAGGGTTGGGCTCTGGTCCTCGCCCGCTTCCCTTTTTCCCTACCAGGACACCTTAAGCTGCTGTAGCCATGGGAACCTAAGATCAGCTCCCATGCCTTGGCTGCAGGCTACCTTTAATCGGGTGTTCGCCAAGCTGGCGCCACTACGATAGGATTCAGGATGGCTTCTCGGGCGCCGCTGGTGAGACCCTGCTGAACCTCAACAGCCATTTGTCCCTATGCGTGCCCCGGCTTCAGCCCTGTCCTCAACTCCACCCCTGGCCCCAAATCCGCCCTGTGAGGTGCACGTGAGGGGCTCAGCAGAAATGTCCTGTGTTCCCAACTGGGCCCTGGTTACGGTGAAGGTCAGCAGCACCAAAAACTCGGCCTCTGAGGCCAAGAACAGAGTGAGCCGCTGCCTGGACTACATCACACAGAACCTGCAGAAACCAGACGTGCAGGCAGAAAATATAACTGTGACAAAGGATATTAGTAGAATAGGAAATGCTTATCACATGGAAGCAGAGGTCAGCATTATATTCTCCGAATTCGAAAAAATGCAGGATATTTGTAATCTTTTCGTGGAAAAACTAGATAGTTCTGTTATTATCAATCCTCCTCACTTTAACATACACCAGGAGTTATTGAGAATCTTAGACGTCAAGTTTGTCTCTGTGCTGTTGGAAATGCATGGCGAAAAGCTCAAGAAGTATGTCAGCTTGTTGGTCAGTCACTAGGAAAATCTTTATTAATCAAAGAAGAGGAAATAAAAGAATGGGAAGGGCAGATAGACAATCAGCAATTATCTGACCTTGCAAGTTCTCTAAGTATGCAACAGAAAATCCAAACTGCAACTATATATGTTTCTTCCAGGGTATTTTTAAACTTCGAGGTTAAGAAAAAGGAAAAGAAGAAAAAGATTTGAAATTCTTTATAACCACACATTTTTTGGTTTTGTATCTAAATACTCAAAATCATGATTAAATTTGTATAATTTATATAAATTTGTTCTTTATATTATAGTTAATATTTTATATAGGATGCTAGATTTTATATGAGCTAAAAAAAATGAGCCCTATCAATTTTCAGTACAATATTATAAATTTGTCTGCATGGCTCCCAGATTCTACACTATAGTCCTAAACCACCATAACTAAATACTTGATAAAATATTAAATGAACTTAAAAATAATTGAAAATCAATTAAAAACTAAGTAACATCATTTTTTTAATTCACTGATTGTTGCACTTACTTAATATGGAACACAAGTATACACTATTAGACTTGCATTTTGTATTAAAGGGATAGACAGTACCACTTCACGAAGAGCTTATTTTTTTTTTTTAAATGTCAACCACAGTTAGGCTACAACAACTATGAAAGTGAGTATAAGGTTAGAGTCAGGCTTAAAGAATGGCCTAAGTGAGCAGTTTTCTATAAGAGGCACAACTGTAGCTTTAGTTATAGGGAAGAAAATGATGCAATAAGGTAGGCAAATGAGCTTTTTCAAAAATTTGACTATTTAAATTGCAACAGTTGGGGGATGAAACTTCATTTAGAGATCCTTAAAACAATTTTTACCAAATTGGAAAAACTAGGATCAAGAGAAAAAACAAAACAAAACAAAACAAAGTTTGTATTTTATATAAATGACTGATGTGTAGTGGTTTTAGCTACAAGATACAATAAATATATTTGAAGAATAAAGGAAAAAAAAAAGAAGAGCTATATTTCCCAGGACCCCACTGACTTCCTGTTGTTACAAGACAGAGGATATTAGGCAAGGACTGGGAGAGTCCCGCCTCTCTTTTTTGGCATGCAACCAGCAGTAATGATGGTCAATGGGGATTTTGAAAATGTCTAAACAGCCATGGGCATGTGTTTTTTTATTTTATATCCCCTTTATTCCTTGATTTCTACTGATCATTTAATAAACCCCCTAAAATATAATATTTTATTATTAAGATAAATTTCAATTTTTACAGATAGAGATCAATTTGGGAAGTCCATACAGTTACAGTACAGATTGAGTCTGTTTGTTCATCACCTGAGTCATCATATCCTCTAGCTCAAGAGTCAATTAGAGGACTCTTCATCATCTCATTGGACAAAGACCTCAGGGATAAGTCAGATGTGATAAGAAGCCAACATAAAGCTCCTACACCATTCACTAAAAAGAGTGAGGACTAATATTGTCCTGTCCATGTGTTCTTAACCCATGGAGAATCTATAAACATTTTTAGGTTGTTAATAATTATAATTGAATATTTCCTTCATAATCCTATGGATTTCATTTTATATAAATTTATATAATTTTATTTTACTTTATATAAATTTGCATAATTTATATAAATTAGTGGAATTTGTTGTATTGAAACATTATTCTAAGAACTGGCCTATATGTTTCATCAGACTGACAAAAGGATCATAACACAAAATAATAGTTAAAAAATCCCTGTTCTATGTAATATCCTCATTACAGGTACATGGAGAGATGGAGGGCGTTTCTTTCACCATCAGAAAAATTGTAAACTGTACTGTAGAGATCAGAGGGTTTCATAGTTTTTTTCTTTCTTAAAGCTAATACTTAAAACAAACAAGTGTCCCTTTAGCCAGTTCAAGGATGAAGTTAATACCCTTTGAATACAAGTCTGTAGTATGAATAAATGATCATTCAAGTTAGTAATGAGAATCATAGCTAAGTTGAAGGAAGGTTTCCATGAAATTAATTTTTTGCTTTGTATTTGAATTATTCTTGCAGTCTTTGAAGCCCAAAATCTGATATACAATAAAGCATACAAATCAGGACATAAAATTGACTACTGTCAGTACACTGCCATTCTCCTAGATGAGAAAAGATGCTTAGAAAAACTGAAAAAATGTATAAATGGTGACAAGCAAATCTCATTTTGAGAATTCCTTCAGTATAACGAATAGAAGACATTTATTGGTCATATAGGTAAAGCAATTTATTTCCTTTTTGTTTTGTATCTATGATTTTTAACCTACCTATGAATGCTTTCATCAGTTGTTTTTTAAGGAAATAGAGACTGATGCACTCCCATCAGAATAAATCTGAATTTCTCATTTTGGAAGCACTGAATTAAATTTAGCTCGAGTCCTTCTATACTTTCCAAGCACCCTCAAAATGAAATTAGCCTAATGCAATTATGTGAGAGAAACTGACCAGAAATTCTAAAAATCACCCCCACCTGCCCCCTCAATGGAAATGTTTGCCAGAGAAAAAGTCACTAGGATGCATTTCAATAATGTTGAACAATAGATTAATTACACATGTACATGTGCAAGGTCCATTTAAATGGCCTGCCTAGTGTTCTCCAGGAAGCAATTGACAGTAGTTTAGGGATCTGAATTGGTATTTACTGGCATAAATTTCCAGCTGCGAAACCCTTTTGTTCAGGCTTCTTTCTTTTATGTCCTGGTGGCTCATTGATTTAAATGCATCTTCATGGGGCTTGCTTCATTAAAAATATGAAATGTCTTAAAAAGAGTCCATTTCTTAAAGGAAGATATCTGGCCAAAGAGAATGTGTTTGTGTTCTTCCTGTATATTTGGTATATAAGAGAATATTTCCGTGTTCATATAAAGAATCATATGCATTTTCCTCAATAGCAAATGACATTTTTTAAAGTGTTGAAGGAGGTGGGCAGAGAAGGGTAAAATTCCAGATGCTTTAGTATAATACTGAGGAGCATCTTGAAAAGACAGGACAAAATGCCTTCCTGTCAAGCATAAATGGAGATCTCACAAATTAGCCAGAGAAAATAATTCCTGCTCTGTACGAGATCTCATTTGGAACACTGGGTCCATTTATGGTTACCTTATTATACAAAGCCTATAGAAATGGAGATGGTACAATCTGAAAGAGACAGGGACTCAGGGACATTTCAACTGGTAGAGAGAAACTAACTTCTAGTCCTTTGAGGGAAAAGAAAGGAAATTAAAATGATATCTCCTTGAAAGGATAAAGGGATAATCCACACAATAGCAAGACAGACCCAAAGGTACTTTGAAAACTACTAAGGAAAGAAAGAGAATAACTCAAATGCTTTAAAAAAATACAAAATATATTATATAGTATGAAAACTATATGGGGACATATATATTCACTTTATAATATATTGATGAATATTAACTATTAAAAATACCATTATTGGGGGCAACTGGAGCTCAGTGGATTGAGAGCCAGGCCTAGAGATGGAAGGCCCTTGGTTCAAATGTGACCTCAGACACTTCCCAGCTGTGTGACCCTAGGCAAGTCACTCAACCCTCATTGCCCAGCCCTTACCACTCTTCTGCCTTGGAACCAATACATAGTATTGATTCCAAGATGTAAGGTAAGGGTTGTTTTTTTTTTTTAAGAAAAAAATTAAAAATAATAATAATAAAATTTTAAAATACCATTATTTAGGGCAAATTTTGAAACTAGCTCTTAAATTTATCTTCCATTTATTAATTTAAGATGTACCAATTTCAGTCATTAATTAAAAACAAAATTCTTAAAAGTACACTGATTATTCCATTTGAAAGTAATAAATTTGTAAAAGTCACATATGATATGAATTTCTTACCACTCATTGGCAATTGTCCTTTCCAAACTACACTCTGGGATGCAGAATTGTCGCTGTTTAAAAAAAATCATTAAAGGAATTAAAGCTGAATATTTTGGCTCATTAATGAGTATTTCGCTGTCCCAGTGTTGTGGGAGGGGACTTGAGGTGAACCCCAAGTTCAGGACAGATACCCTTGGCAAGAATGAAAGACTCCATAACTTAGCTGAGAAATAAAAAGATATTAATGTGGTATTCATGTTGAATTTGACCAGAAGGACAGCGTGAGTGGGACCCTGCCCTCTAGAGGGGATGGATTCTGGGGTTTATATACCCTTTTGACAACAAGGGCTACATGAATGGAATAAGGTTGGGCAGAGGTGAGGGATGTTTGTTATCTGCCTCTGGGGCTAAAGTGATGTTTTGTGTCCCAAAAACACAGGGGTTGACCAGGCATAGTTTAAGAGACAAGTAGATGTTCTAGATTATAGTCTAATGGTATCAGAAGCTGTATATCCGTATCCATCTCAAAATCTAGGGAAGAATCCAAGAGGAATATTTCTTTCAGAGGTCTTTCCTTATCATGAATCTCTGATGCCCAGAGTCACCTTTTCCTCAGTATTAACAAGAATACAAGGAAGGAAAGGAATTTTCCCACTTTCTGTTTGACCTGAAACTTACCCAGGGTCCCATACCACCAAGACAATCCATTAAGCACCTAATATCTTATATGCCAGGCACTATGCTAAGTACAAAAAAAAAAAGCAAAAGGCAATCCCTTCTCTTTTTCATTGCTTGTTCCTGCACAATATTGCAAACTTCTGTCCATAGTTCTTCAGGCATTCTATCTAACAGATGTAATCCCTTAAATTTATTCATCACTTCCACTTCATATTCATAAGAAATATTATTTAGATCATACCTGCACGGTCTAATGGTATTCTCTACTTTCTTCAATTTAGCGCTGAATTTTGCAATAAGGATCACATGATCTGAGCCACAGTCAGCTCCAGGTTTTATTTTAACTGACTATAGAGAGCTTCTCTACTTTGGGCTGCAAAGTATACAATCAATCTGATTTTGTGATGTCATTGTATAGAATCACTTTTCCAGCTGTTGAAAAAGAGTGTTTGCTATGAGTAGAGACTTTCCTAACAAAAGTCTATTAGTCTCTGTCCTGCTCCATTTTGGACTCCAAGGCCCAACTTTCCTGTTATTTCCATTTTATTTTATTTGTCTGCTTTAGTATTCCACTCCCCTGTGACAAATGTGACATTGAGGGGTGGGGAGGAAGGAGGATGTGGTTATTTTTAGCAGATGCTGTAAGCTTTCATAGAACTAATCAATTTTGTCCTCTCCAGCATCAACAGTTGTGGCATAAGGCTGTATCATCATGATGTTGATGTTGTCTTGGGTTTGATGAGATATCATTCAGATTTTATTCCAGATCTGCTTTTCTCATCCTTTTATTGACAATGAAGGCTACTTCATTTTTAAAGGGATTCTTGCCAACAGGATCACCTGAATTAAATTTACCCATTCCCTTCCATTTAAGTTCACTGACATTGAAGATGTCCATGTTTAATCTTCCCATGTCCTGTTTGACCATATCTAGCTTACCTTGGTTCATAAATTCCTATGCAATATTCTAAAACCCTTGCCTTCCATGAATCAATACTAAGTATCACTCCCAAAGTAGGAGAGAGGTAAGGTCTAGACAACTAGGCTTAAGTAACTTGCTCAGAGTCACAAAGCTAGGAAGTGTCTGAAGCCACATTTGAATCCAGGACCTCTTGTCACTAGGCCTGGCTCTCTATTCACTAAGCTACCTATACAATACTGATTTTTTTAAAATAATATTTTATTTGATAATTTCCAAGCATTATTCATTAAAGACAAAGATCATTTTCTTTTCCTCCCCTCCCACCCCCCATAGCCGACGCGTGATTCCACTGGGTATCACATGTGTTCTTGATTCGAACCCATTGCCATGTTGTAGTATTTGAATTAGAGTGTTCATTTAGAGTCTCTCCTCTGTCATGTCCCCTCAACCGCTGTAGTCAGGCAGTTGCTTTTCCTCGGTGTTTCTACTCCCACAGTTTGTCCTCTGCTTATGAATAGTGTTTTTCTCCTAGATCCCTGCAGATTGTTCAGGGACATTACACCGCTACTGATGGAGAAGTCCATTACGTTCGATTATACCACAGTGTATTAACTCTCTGTGTACAATGTTCTCCTGGTTCTGCTCCTTTTGCTCTGCATCACTTCCTGGAGGTTGTTCCAGTCTCCATAGAATTCCTCCAGTATATTATTCCTTTGATCACAATAGTATTCCATCACCAACATATACCAAAATTTGTTCAGCCATTCCCCAATTGAAGGGCATCCCCTCGTTATCCAATTTTTGGCCACCACAAAGAGTGCTGCTATGAATATTCTTGTACAAGTCTTTTTCCCCATTATCTCTTTGGGGTACAAACCCAGCAGTGCTATGGCTGGATCAAAGGGTAGACTTTCTTTTATCGCCCTTTGGGCATAGTTCCAAATTGCCCTCCAGAATGGTTGGATCAATTCACAACCCCCCAGCAGTGCATTAATGTCCCTACTTTGCCACATCCCCTCCAGAATTCATTACTTTCCTTTGCTGTCATGTTAGCCAATCTGCTAGGTGTGAGGTGATACCTCAGAGTTGTTTTGATTTGCATCTCTCTGATTATAAGAGCTTTAGAACACTTCTTCATGTGCTTATTAATAGTTTTGATTTCTTTATCTGAAAACTACCTATCCATGTCCCTTGCCCATTTATCAACAATACTGATTTTTATAGTGTCTGACTTTTCCTTTCATCACCAGACACATCTATAGCCAAGCTTCCTTTCAGTTAAGCCCAGCCACTTCATTAGTGATGGAGCAATTTATAATTGTCTTCCACTCTTTCCCAATAGTATATTGTATGCCTTCCAATCTGAGGGGTTCATCTTTTGGCCATTTTAATATTGTCCATGAGGTATTCTTGCAAAAGTCCTGGTTTGGTTGGCCATTTCCTTCTCCAGTGGATCACCCTTTCTCAGAACTCTCCACTATGACCTGTCCTTGGATAGTCTAGCACAGAATAGTTCACAGTTTCATTGAGATTCACAAGCCCCTCCACCATGGCAAGGCAGTGATTCAAGAGGCTATGAGATTTTAGAGTTCACTAGCAGTGGCTCAACAATTATGTCTACCAATAATTTCATAAGTTTGTCCTGGTCTGATGATTTAAATCACATCAGGGCAGTTAGATACCTTCTTGCCATTTCCTCACTTTCTTGGGATCCCACCTCCCTGTTAATCATTCTGCCTATTTCCATTTCAAAGATCATTTACCTTAGCAGGGAAAATAGTAGCAAAATAAGCATTGAATCACCTCACCTTCTCTCAGTTGTCTGTTATCATTGAAGTATTTTTTTTATTATAATGCTTGTGGTTTGGGTTGGTTTTGGTTTGGTTTCAGAAAGGAAATTCCTATAGATTAAAAAATGAGTCTGTGTGACTTTTCTTTTTTCTCCATGATTCCTATGCCATGAATTTTAGAACTTCATCAATGCTTTTAATTAATTATATAATTATTCCCTTTGAAAATTAAAGTGAAAAATCTTCTGTTCTGAGGAAGCCAAAATATAGATATTTTGAAGCTAGTGTAATATAGGACCAGAATGAGGTCACCTATACTCCCTCTGGGGAACTAGTGAGAGAAGGGTGTTAAAGAGCCAAAGAAATGGAGAGGGGGGAGAGGCGATCCTCTCCTCTCTTCCCTTTAGTGAAGACAGCATACATTTTCTTCCAGAGGGACAGAATATGTCTCCTCAGAGACTGGGTTGAATATGGAGGTTAAGGACTAGAGGAGAAGGTCTTAGAGAATTGACCCACTGCCTCCTTTCTTGATCTTGGCTATTGCTGAGAAGCAGGGTAACTCTTCGGCCTCTGGATTTTCCCAATCTCCCAACTGCCATCTTTGTCCCTTGAGACCTGAATTACTCCCCAGCCCTGGTCTGAAGCTAATTGTCCTCCTTGGGGAGAAAGATAAGATCCTCCCCAAATCTTCAGTCCCCTTATTTGATGTCAGAAAACAGGCAGACCTGATCTAAAAGGATAACACTTTATTCTTAGGGACACACAAGGCAGGGAGAATGGGGTTGTTGGGTGAGGAAAGGGGGAGACAGGAATCCCTATGACTGACAACTGACCTAAGTCCTGAAGGGTTCAGGCTATCTTCCTGACCCTCCTTTAGGTCAGTTATTGGGTATGTCCTTCCTCCTAAGTTTTTCTAGCTATGAGATGAAGACCAAGGACAATTTTGGGAGATAGAGAGAATCTTCTTTAATACAAAGTCCCAGTCTACTTTTTGTCTTCAACTGAAAACAGAGAGATATAGGGGTTCAAGGGAAGGTAGTCAATGTACAGAGGGATCCGCTAGCTTAGAGGTCCTCTCTCAGACCATCCACTCCAGGAGAGCTGACAAGAAGTGATCGGGCAGTTTCAACTTCCCTAGCTCATTTGTTCCTTTCTAGAATCTTGGTTCTTCTTTGCCATTTCCAGGCTTGGGCTGTTCCCTTGCATGTTAGATCTCATTTTTCTCTCTTACACTAGGAGAGATCTCATATGCCATCTAGTTCTCATTTTACAGATGAGGACATTGAAATCAAAGGATATTAAGAGATTTACTCAAGGTTGCACAACCTTGTTGATATTGTAAGTAGGATTCTTCTTATTATTCTATGCTTGGTGCTTGTTCCTTTGTACCATATTGCCTCCTTCTAAGTGAAAAGTATTAATTATGTGATAAGAAAAAATACATGTATATATATATATATATAAGTATCATAAGGGTTTCTAATGTGAGCAAGGTCCCCAAAGTAGAACCATATAAAATAGAACCACATGTCAACTAAATGTTGGTCAGAGTTTCTGAGTAGTCAACAAAATACAGCAATTATACAAAGAGAATAACTTAAATCCATAAACTTGGGAGACAATTACAGCAAAACAGAAACAGAGTTACCTCTGAGAGTAAAGAGGAGTAAAAGTGAATCACAGAGAGAATAAAAATTAAATGTGCACAGTAACTGTATCTAGACAGCACAAGTTTGGGAGCCTTGGATTAGTCTCCCTCCTTACTCTGTTTCCTCATCTATAAAATGAAATTTTACATTTTCAATTATTTTGAAAAGGTTCCTTTTTCAACTATGAAGTACTATGATGAATGTAAGCCATTTAATATTGGAGAAAGGGAATTTTACTTGTTCAAACAATCCCAAATATCATGATATAATATTACACTGGTCTAATAGTTATATGTGAGTTCTAATCCCAGCTCTGTCACTAACTAGCTATGTGTGACCTTGAGAAAATCATCTAAATCTCTATGAGCTTCTGATTCCTAATCTATAAGATAGGAGAATTGGATTCAAAGAGTCCTTACAACTTCAAAACTATGATCTATGAAAAGAAAAGATAAAAATTGATGGTAAATGTAACATTACCTTTAAATATACTAGAACACACCAGAAAATGGAGAAAAGGGCATCATGTTACAGCTTTGAAAGGGAAAATTGAACAAGCTAAGATAAGATCAAAAGAAAAGTTATAATTCATAAGAAAGATTCTTTTCCTCAGATCTATTCAGGGAAAAGGAAAGTGTACAAAAAGTGGTGAACATTTTCCAGGTCTCCCCTGAAATACTACTGATAGAGGGAGATGGGAAGACTTTAAATGAAACACTAACTAATACAGAAGCAGAACACATAATAATGTGCTCAAGGAAAAAGTGTCCCTGGAACAGAGGGGCAGACCATTAAATTTTATGAAGTCCGTCTCTAAGACACTGCAAGGATCACCCTTTTACCAAGTCCTAGCTAATAGAAGTGATTTCATATTTAACCACTGATTGGCCTTATGGATGACATGTATTTACATCATGCTGACTTTGTCAGCTACATTTATGCAAGGAATCCAATGTTAGCAAACTTTGAGTTTAGAAAAAAAAATTCTACTATATGGATGCTATGATAGCAGACTTCCCTCACTACAATGCCCTTGTGATCAATAAGGGAGGATGGGGGAGCTGGGGCTGAGGGGCAACACACTTACATGCCTGTGAGTAATAAATTGACTGACTTGTCCTCTGAGAGCTTATGTTCTTTCTTGATACCTAATTCACGATCTCCTCAGAGGCATTAGATCAGTTATTCTCAGTTAGGGAATCAGGAGAAATGAAAAAGTCCATAAAAGAAGAGCTGTTGAACATTTTGAGAAAGGGACAAGGCAGACCTAAGTAACAGAATAGCCCTAAACTCTTAGATTCTAAAAAATAGGACTTTTATCGACAAATCAAAATTGGAATGACTATAAAATGGTATTTGTAAGAATTCTGCAGGAAAAAATAATAATAAAGAATAGATAACTGCTTGAAGGCAGCATGGCAACAATTTTCAGAATGTATATGTTCCCAACTGTATCTTGAAGAGGCTATCCTCCATGAATATCTACACCAGTTTATTCCTTCCCATACTAATGGTTTAGAAGACACAAAAGTCTCTTTCACTTTAACAAAAATCAGGAAATTCAGAAGACAAAAAGAACTGCTTATTGCTGAACAGAGCCAACTTTATGAAAGAAAGAAAAATCAGTCCTTTATTGAATGTGATTCAAGATATTCTAGGAAATCCACTCCTTTCTCATAGTTTTCTTATTCTGCTGCCCCACTTACATTTAGAAGGTCCAGTGTTAGGATTCCCATATTTGAGACATATGATATACTGATCAAAGAATTGGTCCAGGAGTCAGGAACATGCAATTTGAATCCGGGCTATGATGCTCCCTGTTGTGATAACTCTGGGAAAGTCATTTAACCTGTTCCTATCCCCTTGTCTATAAAATGAAAAAGCTGAATTCAGTCTCAAAATTTCTTCTCCCCTCTATATGTGTGACAGTATAATCTACTTTTTAAAAATCTACTATACAGTAAGTATTTCTGGAGTAAATGTATGTAAAAATCACCAAATCTGTAATATGAAAACTATGAGCACCTTGGGATGGAACAACTAAAAGGGTACCCCCACCATTCTATCAGTTACCCAGACTTGCAATTTTGAGATTTTGGTGATTTTATGTTTTACCATATTTAGCTGTCCTCAACTCCTCATTTTCATCCCTATATCCAATCTCTTGCCAAGTTCTATCACTTTTGCCTGCATGACATTTCTCATCTTTGTCTTCTTCTCTTCTCTGACATTGTCATCAGCCAAATATAGACCCTCAATACTTAAGACATGGACTACTGCAATAATCTTTTGGCTGGATTCCCTAACTAAAGTCTCTCTTCTCCAGTTCTTCCATTGACTTGTAAAATGGTCTTCCTAGAGCACAGGCCTGACTTTCACCTCCATTTAGCAAACTCAATTGACTCTCTAGTAGGTCCAGGATCACATATAAAGTCCTGCTTGGTGTTCAAATATTTTTATCTCCCAGAACCCTCTACCTTATTAGTTTTTTTAATACCTTATTGCCTGTGAAGTATTGATTAAAACTAAAGAAAACCTTGCAAAGAAGATGAAGTGAATGGAAGCTTGAAGATCTGTCCATCAAGGAAAATTCCAAAGGAGAATGTGACCAGGTGGAAGGCAGTTTTGAACAAGCTGGCACAAACTGTTTCTTACTCACTCTTTTTCCTTGGACCTTGGAGAAGGAGCTATAGAGAGATATCTCTGCCTTTCTGGCTTTTGGTTTCTCCCTGAAATATTTGGGGCTTGGCTCTGAAGATCTTTGAAAGTTGCTAATAATATCACTCTTAAATACTATACAACCTTACTTATTTATATTGAGAGTTATATTAGAGAAATCCTAAATTCCCTCTATCCCATCTAAATTCCCTTACCCTTCCTTTCCTTTAAAAATAAATCCCTGTTTCCAGTATTATAAAGAGTGATTTGTCTGTTAAAAGCTTTAGTCAACTTACCAATTCTGAATCCCTGCTTGGACTGAAAAGATAGCAGAATTGGGGGGGGGGGAAGAGGAAAGAATTTTTTCTTTCCTATTACCTTATTTCTCAGTGTGTTTGCTCAGCACTTTCATTTACCTTAACCCAGTAAAAGGAACCTCCTAATACATGCCCACCCATGTATCCTTCAACCCAGGAACACTGACCTCCTTGCTATTTCTCACACAAGACACTTTATCTCCCACTATGATAATTTTCAGTTTCCCAGGCCTGAAATTCTTACCCTCTTCAATCCTACCAACTAGCTCTCTTGCCTTCCTTCAAGTTGAGGCTACAATCATACCTTCTACAAGAAACATAGGAACCCAGTTCATCTCTGATAATAATGAAATATAGCATAACTCTGTCCCAGCACTAGCTTTCTTCTTCCCTTCTGAATATATTTTAGGAGAAAAGAAATAGTATTAATTTAAATACTATTTAGGTTAGAATGATTTAGAAATAGCTTTAATCTAATTTTAAAATGAAAAATCAAAGATAGGAATGTCTATCAAACTGTCATAGCCCTTTTTTTTTCCCTCTTATATGCAAACCTTCCTTGAATTAATCAAGTAACTAGTATCATGCCAATTTTCCAATACACCCTTAGACTGGACCCCAAAATCTCAAGCAAAATGATTCAATATTGCAGATTCGATTAAGGGGGAAATGAGCAAGAAAGAAAAATATTCCATATAGAGACTCTGCCTTTTAAAGCAACTGTCCTATATCACAAGCCCATGGGGTCATTGGAAAATAGAGTCTCAGAAAACTTCCCTCAAGGTGAGATCACCCTCAAGATATGAACATAATGAGAGATGTTTTCATGCAACTAGAATACCTATCTTTCTTATGTTTTTGCTTATATAATGACAATCTACTCCCTTAAAGTCCAGAACAAATTATCCTCCCTCTGTGAAGATTTCCATGACCTTCCCAGCACCAAAATAACCGTTCCTCTCATGAAAATCTTGAAATATTTAATGTCTTGACCAATTTCTGCTTTGCTCAACCATTCAAAGAATCATGATGATTTTTCACAAGTGCAGTAACCATTATATCTCCAAAAAGGATAGAACTTCCTTAGGAAAAGAAACTCTATCTTATGTTTATTTTTTCTGTTATATATAATAGAGTGACTTTCATATAGCAGGTCAATAATGAAAGACCTAGCTTTGTTCCTATCAAACATTCAGAACTTATAATGAATGAGGGGTTATGCTGAATGTCATTTTTCAGAATTCTCACTAAGGTTTATGTCATGCTGCAGTAGAACCAAAGCTGCATCACTGAGAATAAATATTCAAGTGAGAGATAACCAGATTCCATACTCTCAGAGGCAATAAAATTCCACAGCAGAAGATACCAAAGTCAAGCTAAGCCAAGTCAGGTCGGGTCAGCCTAGTATGGTGATGGCGAACCTTTTAGAGATGGAGTGCCAGACCCTGCCCCTACCCCACCCCCCAGATTGAGTGCTATGCCCCTCCCCACCACCACTTACTGACTCTATGCAAAGTCAAAGATGAAAATTACTTTTTTCTGAACTTTTGAGAAAATTAAAATAAAGGCTTTGGGGAAGGAAGGTGGCAAAGGGCTGAACTTATCCAGTTAATTGCTTCAATTGGCAGTTTTATTTTGCATGCATAAGCAACCTGTTTTCAATAAGTCCAGAATGTTCCTTTCACTGATTCAACTTTCAGGGGGAAATTGTATGATGTAAAACATGATTAAAGTATCATTTTTGTTTATCGTTGTATCCCCAGTGATAGATTCTCTAGTTAACCAAAGATCTATCTATTGTTAAGCATGAAGACACATTTGTTAATAATGCATTATTTGCATCCCCAAACCAGCCGACTTAGACTCAGAAACCTGAACAGCAGCCAACTAGTAATGTGTTCAGTGAGTCATCTCTAGGATTTATTGCCAATGGATAAATACTATGCAAAAATAGAAACAATCTGAAGGAGTCTGAGGTGTGGACTCAGCTGTAATATTTTTTCCAAAGACAGATTGGTCAATAGCATGTGTGTGGTACAAAAGGAAAAAAATGTCAAACAAATATTCAAGTTATTTGTGTAGTTCTACAAGAGCCTTAATGGCATACCAAGAGTCAATAAGAGGAACTCTATTGAGTTGTCAGTTCTGCCCTTTATATGACTCAAACCACCCACTTTTCGTTGGGGGCAGCTAGGTGACTCAGTCAACTGAGAGCCAGGCCCAGAGATGGAAGGTACCTGGATTCAAATCTGGCCTCAGACACTTCCCAGCTATGTGACCCTGGACCAGTCACTTAAGCCCCATTGCCTAGCCCTTACCACTCTTCTGCCTTGGAGCCAATACACAGCATTGATCCTAAAATGGAAGGTAAGGGGTTTAAAAATAAAAATAAAATAAAACATTTATCTCTGTGTTATTATAATACAAGATTTTAGGTTAATTCTTTAAATTTTTATATAATGGTGATGGTATACTTGCAATTTAGACTTGACAAATTCACGTTAAATCTATCTGTACTTGTTCTTTAACTATATATGTTCCTTATATAACTATATATTCATTTTTAACTAATCTATATAAGTCCCTTGGCTCAATAGTTTATTCATAAGGAAATTAATATACAATAAATTAGAATGCAGCCTTAACTTCCTCTTCCAATCCTGTAGAGGGAAACAAAATAACTTATTTTATTAGTGATACATAGAGGTGATCATGCCCTTAATCTTACAATCACCTGTGAATTTTTTGCTTTCTTGAATTCTGAAATTCCTTTTTCTGATCATATAGTGATATAAGAGAAAAAGTAAATTTATTCCTTCTAGTAGTGGGGAAGAAAGATACACAAAAATAATCTCCTCAACATCTTTACAAGACCTTAGAGTTTCCTTCCCCATCCTCCCCTTTATCCCAAAGAAGTCTACATTCAAAGAATCCAATGAATGATAAAGACTTTGATACCCTCTACAGGTAAAAGATATTGGATATTTCTCCTCTAAGCCATAGTTTTAATACTTCACATGGAGCCCCCAACTTCCTATCAGTCTTACTCTAACAAATATGATAAAGTCAGAAGTCTGGCATGGAATTTGTAGATCAGTATGAGGTTTTGCAGTATCATAGCAAGCTAAAATTTAGGGACTTGGAGTCTCTAGAGACAAGGAACATGGATTTAAATATCATTTTTAATATTTGCTCCCTCTGGGCCCTTCAACAATTGACAATCTCCATGGTTTCTTCATCTACAAAAAAAAATAATAATTTGGACTAGTTAGCCTGTTGGGTCTTTTTCAGTTCTGGGACTACTTTAATACTACTTCCAAAGTATTTCCCTTCCCACATTCTGCCTCCAGGAAAGTGATTAGGAATATAGCTTTCATCTTCAATATTTTCCTGTTTTTCTCCCTCTGTCTTCATTCACTCACAGAGATTTGGAACCCATCTGATGACAAATGTTTCCTGGTCTCCCTTTCTAGAAGGAGTTATACTTTTATTCATATTCCCTGATTCACTGATTAAAGTGTGAGAACTAGAATAGCCCTTGTTCTCCATTACCACTTCCAAGTTTTCCCCCTTCCACTATCACTCAGGAATCTCTCCTTTGAAATTAATTCAATCCATACTTATGACCCAATCAGGTGGCTGTTTACTGATCTCCAGGATTTTCCCCTTCTTTCTCAATGAGTTGTGTCCAACTCATGGTCTTTCTTTCCTCTTCAACTACTGTCTTCATAATAGGAGATTTCAACATACATGTTGATGCTTCTCAAACCATTCAATTCCTCAACTCAATCATTTGCCATGGCCTGAAGTGGATATAGAGTCAGGAAGACAAGAGGACAAATCTAGCCAGAGACAATTTCTTGCTGTGTGACCCTGAGCAGGTCTCAGTTTTCTCCTCTATAAAATGTGGAGGATAATAGCCCTTTTCTCCTGTGGTTATTGTGATTCGAAGCATTTTTCAAACCTTAAAGTTCTAAATGATAAACTATCATTGTTTTATTAGTGATACATAGAGGTGATCATGCCCTTAATCTTCCAATCACCTGTGGATTTTTTGCTTTCTTGAATTCTGAAATTCCTTTTTCTGATCATAATAGATTGCCATTCCAACTGAACAAATTCTGGTATGTCATGGTGTTGGAATACTATTGTACTGTAAGGAATGATGAAGAGAATGATTCCAGAAAGAACTGGAAAAACCTACATAAACTGATGCAGAGTGAAGTAAGCAGAACCAGAAAAACATTGTACACAGTAACAGCAATATTGTGGAATGATCAACTGTGATAGACTTAGCTATTATCAGCAATACAATGAACCAGGACAGTCCTGAGAGGCTTATGACAAAGAATGCTATCCAGCTCCAAAGAAAGAACTATCAGACTCAAAATGCAGATGAAAGCATATGACTTTTAAATTATTTATTTGGGTTTATGTTTTTTTGGTTTTTAAGATTACTTATAAAATGAACATTATGGAAGTATGTCATGCATGATAATACAATTATAAAACAGATTGAAAGACCTGCAAGCACCTATAGGGGGAAGGGAAGGGACAGAAGGAAATGGGTTCAGCCTTATAACTTAGGAAAATTTGTGTGGAAATTGTTATTACATGTAATGGGTAAGAAAAAAAATTATATATATATATATATATATATAAATTAAATAGATTACCATTCCACCTCTCCAGGGGCTTTGCATGCCTTAATTTTGTTCTTTGTCCTGACAGTGACCTCTGATCTCCTCACCTTTCACTGTTCTCTGAGGCCATCACTACCATTGTCTATATTCTCCTTCCTTCCCTATATTAACTCTGTAATGAACCAGTTCAACTCCATATTGTCCTCTTCTTTCCATCCCCTGCCCCCATCCTATTGAAGACCTTGTCTTACTAAGCTTCAGTCTTCAATTATTCGCATCATCTGCTGCCTTTGTTCCTCCTCACATACTGCTAAATGAAGTTGGTGAAAATCACAAAACTAAATTGACTAGATTCACTACAAATTTATTTATAGAATTTCAAATGTGCCCTTATTGTGGCTAAGCAATCTTTTCTATTTTCCTATTTGAATCACTTTTCCACTAACCATGGAGGCATTTCCAGCCATTTTCATCTGTTCGTAAATCTAAGATTTGCCCTCATCTGACCCTCTGAAATGAGATCTCCATCCCCTATTTCATAGGAGGAAAAGATGGAAGTCATTAGTTGAGGGCTCCTTCTCTCCTCATTATCATTATATATCACTTAAATTGCTTCTACTACTATCTGCTTTTTTACCCCTAGATTCACTTGATTCATCCATCCCCACTATCATCATATATCTTTCCTTTATTGACAAAACTTCTTGAGAAAGCCATCTACAATCAGGGCGTCTAAATTTTTAATCTCATTCTCTTATTAAGTATCTTCAGTCTAGTTTCTGGAATCATCATTCCACTGAAACTCTTTTCAAAGTCACCAGTAATTTCTTAATTGCCAGATCTGATGGCCTTTTCTCCATTTTCATCTTTCTTAAACTTTCTTTGGCTTTGAGCAATATGAATAACTTTTTCTCCTGAACTCTCATCTCTTTGGGGTTTTGTGTCATTTTTAACTTTTTACCATCTTTTGTATATATCCTTTTCTATCCTCTGGCAAAGTCACCATACTAGGTCAAACTCATCTCAGACTTGGACTATTCCAACTGTCTCCTGGTTGGCCTCTCTCCCTTCCAACTCCAATCCATCCTCCACTTGGCTGTGTCAAAGGGATCTCCATAAAATGTAGGTCTAGTCATGTTACCCCCTTCCCTTCATTTATATAAACTCCAGGGACTCCCTTTTATCTCTAGAATCAACTAAAATCTTCTGTTTTGCTTTTTAAATCCCTTTATAACCTGGTCCCCTACTTTTTCAGCCTTCTTCTTACTTCCCTGAATGAACTCTGCCTTCCATCTACTGACAATGATTTTTTTTCCTCACACATGATACTCCATCTCCTAGGCATTTCCATTAACTGTCCCCTTGCCTAGACCTCTCTCTTCCCTTATATCATCCTGACTACCTTCAAGTCCTGCCTTCTAAAGAAGTCTTCTTAAGTCCTCCTGAATAGTTCCTCGTTTCCCTCTCTTCTAGGAGTATTTTCAGTTTATCTTGTAAACAACTCATTTATTCATGGCTGCTTACATGTTGTCTCCCTTATTTACTGGGAGCTCCTTGAAAGCAGGAACAGCTTTTACTTTCTCCATATCCCTAGCGCTTGGCACAATGCCTGGCATATAGTAGGTATTCAATAAATACTTGCTGAATTGACTGAAATAAATTCAGAACATTTAGGTCAGACATAACGTATCATATATGAACGCATTCATTTATTTATTTTTGACCTTTACCTTCTGTCTTAGAAGCAATACTTAAGTATTGGTTCCAAGGCAGAAGAGTGATAAGGGAAGACAAATGAAGTTAAATGACTTGTCCACTGTTACACAGCTAGAAAATGTCTGGGGTCAAATTTGAACCCAGGTCTTCCTACATCCTGGCCTGTTTCTCTTTCCACTGAGCTACCTAACTGCCTTGAACTCATTCATTTATAGAAATCTAACTACTGATCAAGAAATCTGGCTAATTACATATCCTAAAAAATGGGTTCACATATGACAGGTTATGCTTCCATAGTCATAATTTTGCTCTTCTTATAAACATTTTAGCTCTGATACATACTGGCTAGTAAGTACGAATGAAAAAGCATTTATTTAGCACTTACTAGGTACCAAACACTGTTCTAAATTCCCTGCTCTCAGGAATCTCTAATAGGGAGAAGCTGGTCCACATAGGTGGGGTCAACTGCAAGGCAGATAGAATGGCCCTGATTTCCTAAGGCTTCAGTGGCAAGGCAGACACCACACTTGCCTTTTGTCTCTGAAAATTGAACGGGTCCCAGGAGATTTTAGAGTATATTAGCAGGTGAAATGGCAGCACCCCAAGGTTGGGAGGTTTAGTCAAAAGACTAACAAGGCATTAGGTTGCACAGGCAGAAAAGACAGAAAGGCCAGGCGGTTCCTCATTTTCTAAGTTTTGTACTGGGTGAATCCCTGCTCCTCAAAAAAGTCTGAGCAGTCACAGAGGTGGGGGGCTGTGGGAAAAGCCCCTAAAGAGCCCAAGGGAAACCGCCACCTTCACAAAGGGAGAATTCTGACAGTCGAAGTGAGAATCTTCACAGAGGGATGGGGATGGGAGGACAAAGCTAGATGAAGTTTACTTGTCCAGATAGTTGGGCTTTTTCTGTTTTTCTTTGGCATTCGGGACTAGTTGCTTTTTTCTTTAAGTTGCTATTGATGTCTAACTCCTGTGCTGCATTTTTCCAGCACCCTCTGGATTACAGCCCATGTGGAAAGTGACAGGAAAAGAACCAGTTCATTCTAACAAGACGATAAGCCACGTGATTCTTTGAAACTCACCATGTGCCGCCCAAGTAAGAAACTATTGGCAAACAACTAAGGAAAATAAAAGATAAAAATAAAGAACTCAGGAGAAATAGCTGCATTGGAGACCTCTTTCTCCTACCAGCTTATGTCTTTTTCCTAAGGGCAGAAATACTGAGCAGAGATAGCAGGACTCACTGGGAAGATTTTTTTTTTAAAGCCTCACCTTCTGTCTTAGAATCAATAGTAAATATAGGTTCTAGGGCAGAAAAACAGTAAGAGCTCATCAATGGGGGTTAAGGGACTTGCCCAGGGTCCTACAACTAGAAAATGTCTGAAACCAGATTTGAAGCCAGATAGGTCTGAGCCTGTCCATCACCAGGAAGATTTTCACATTTTTCCTTGTGATATTGACTAGGGTGTCATAATTCTCCTAATAGAATTCTGATGTTCTATGGATAGTGCTGGATTAATGAGTTACCACATAGGGAAACCACAGCAGTAGCTACAGATTCCCATTGCTCACAACCCAAGAGAAAAAGACAGCTCAATGACAACTAGTTTGAGCCATGCAACAAGATGTATTTTGTGAATAAGTACGGATGAGATGAGCAGACAATATTTTTAACTACTGTTCCCCCTTGTCTCTGAAAATCAAAGCTTTATTTCTACCTGTAGATTTGCCTTGATTTTTTAAAAAGCAGGAGAAGAATGTGTAAGCACATTAAAATGCGGTCTTCGCAGTGTAGAAGAATCAACATCTGGTATCTTAGCTGGAAACAGTACAAGCGTAGTCAGGGCACTGGTGTCCAGTGGGGAACAACAAAAGAGATCTGGCACATGGCCCTGCATGGCACTGCCACCAACATATGTTTCCACTTTAATGAATGTCAGGCTCATTTAGAATAAATTTACATCTATCAAAGTCAAACAGTAAGTAGGTTTGTAGTTTTTTTTGTTGCTGTTTCTGGGTCTGTAAATGGCCTTTGGAAGAACAGGCATCACTTGGACTATTGGATCTATTTACAGTTCTACCTTCCTATTTTAAAAAGAGGTTAATTCTAAATAGAGACAAAGGATGGAGACTGATTCAGAAAGTAACAATAGCATAATTTAAGGAGGGTGGCCTCAGACACTTTCTAGCTGTGTGACCCTGGGCAAGTCACTTAACCCCAACTGCTTAGCCTTTACTACTCTTCTGACTTAAAACGGATTAGTATTAATTCTAAGACAAAAGGTAAGAGTTTTAATAATAAAAATGATCATAAGCATTTAAGGAGGGGATCATAGATACCCAGGCTTCCTTGGCAACCTTAAGAGGTCATATTCTCCAGAGCAGGATAGGAGAGAATTAGATATCAAATATCTCCATGAAATTCTTGAGGCAAGCAGCAAGGTGACACTGTGGATAGAATGCCAGGCTTGGAGTCAAGAACACCTGGATTCAAATCTGGGCTATAACATTTACTAGTTCTGACTCTAGACAAGTCTTTTGACCTCTGTTTGTCTCAGTTTCTTCATCTATAAAATAGGGGATATTATAACACCCATTTCCCAGAATTATTGTGAATACCAAATGAAAACATAATTATAGAGTATTTAGCATAGTGTATAGCAAGTGTCACATAAATGTCATCTGCTATATTATTGTTGTTATTCACATTAACATGTTTCAGTACAAGAAATGTTAAAAAATAAGAAATGAAGGCATAGAAACAAAGTGACATTTCTCAGCCTTATAGAATTGATCAACCAGGATTCAAACTGAGACCTAGGTCTGTCAACTCTTGATCTAATGTTCTATTCTTAGTGTCTTGGAATTAGAAAAATTGCTGTTGAATTTTTTCTCCATTCTATGGAGCTCTCTTAGCACTGACATGGTCTTAAAACTTTTATTCTGACTCAACTGTTTACACTTCATTTATAGCAATGCACACCCTTAAGGAATAAGCCAAACATCAACAACAAACTATCAGAGCTAGATTGGAATTGCAGGAAATTAATTTACCTTTATCTCTAGCAGTTCCCAACTAGGGAGCCTTGGACAAGTCACTTAAACCCTTTGGACCTCAGTTTCCTTTTCTGTAATGTGAGAAAGTCAACAAGATATTCTGTAGGGCAATTTCCAGCCCTACGACATATATATATATATCATGTGGACATATCTAAGTTTACCTTATAAATGACTAATTTTTTTTCACAACTGGGCCAGTTCTCCCCTGCTTCTGCTTTCTCTGCCCATTTCTGTTTCTCTATGTAACCCCTTCTGTATACTCTAGTTCAAAACTCTTATCTCGCTACTTCTTTGATCAAAGTCCTGAGGTCTTTTAGAATGACAGAATTCTCAGATAAGATTTATATATTGATATGTTTTGCTTGACTATATATCTTTGTTATAACGAAGGACATCTACTTAAGGGGGGAGCAGTGATGATAAGTTAGAGGTTAGTACTACATTTATAAGTAAAAGGGCAGCAGGAAAACTTTTTTAAATGCACAAAAATAAAGTACAAAAGGGAATTCAATTAGAACAGTTTTGTTACTACCTTGTTAAATTTTACACATTTCTTTTAAAAATAGAATGGAAGTTTGCAGATTCTTATAAAAATCTCTTTCTTGTTCATTATATCTTGAAATATTTATTTTGTTAGATTCATAATGAATATATATGTATATATATTTAATTTAACCAGCCAGCGTAATGTTTTTTATTTATGAGTTAAATATCTTTCTCTTGTAGTTTTTTTCTTTTTTTTCTCTATTTTAACTCTATAATCAAATTTCTACCAAAACTCACTGAATGACAGTGAAGAACAGGTTTCATGACCATTCTTATTATATAGTATGTGACAGATCATCTTCTTTTCTATGCAATGGCTCCAGCTCCTCTTATCTTCCTTGAACTATTGACTTTGACTCATCATTCATTTTGAAACCCAAGAAACTCTCTATGCATAAAAGTTGAATAAAAGTTCAAACCCATAGTCGTGTCCAAGACATTTTCCCAAACTTTAATCAGTTCCTAAGGAAGTTGCATTATAATGTGGGTACAGAGTCATAACTCATCATTTGCTCATGGGAGAAACAGCACAAATCACACCTACGGAAGTCACCACAGACCCACAGATCAACTTTGATATTCATAATGTGAATAAAATTATAGCACATTATTAAGGAAAATGCAGTGTGTATTTAATCTTCCTGGAAAAAGCAATGGTTGCTTTGTCTATTTCTTTTAATAGTTTTCCCAAGTAGTTTTTCTAAGGATTTGATCCCCATGAATTTCTAATCAATTCAAAAAGAATGCCAGCATGGGCATAATAAGAACCAAAATTGCTCTTCCCAAAAAAGAAATTATGTGGAAATATATCCCCTATTTTGAGACTTACTTCCTAGAATACCTGGTAATAGATGTTTGGGGAATATACATGTATATGAGTATCTGTGATTGGTTGATAGAGATTTCTGGGAAGAAGCAAAGAAGAGGATTGAGAAGTATGACATTCAAATGGCAGGTTTATTTTGAGAGGAGGGACATTTAGATCTTGCCAGTACCTCAGCTGTGTCCCTCTACACTTGTATCCAAGAGAACTATAAAGATCACAGTGACTTCAGAGGTGCTGCTGGTGACATAGAGATGATTTGGCAAATTATATCCAGGTAGGTGAGGCAACTCTTTAGAGATGTCTCTCCTCGTCCTCCTTGGATTATATACATGTCTCCAAAACATGAAAAAGAAACCAGAAAGGTCTGATTCAAATTTCAATATCTGTGATAACCAGTTTACTTTTCCAGAGATTTTAAATCTGTGATTTAAAAAAACAAACTTTAAACTAATATAGTAAATATCAATTGGTGAATGACTGAATATAGTTATTATGATAACTATATTTTATTATAATTTATAATATAATATATAATTTATTCAGGTAAAAAAGAACCTTATAATGGCATTCTATTACTTTATAAGAAATTATGAAGGAAGTTATTCCAGAGAAATATAGGAAGAATTATATGAACTGACACAGAGAAAAGGGAGCAGATCATAGAGAACAATTCAAGGTTACCACAACACTATTAAAATAAACAAATCTGAATGACTTGGGAACTCTGATAAAGTCAATGACCAACCAGAATTCCAAAGGAACCTAATATGCTCTGAAAAATAGGTGATGAACTCACGAAATCGATTGACATAATTCTTAGACATAGCAAATGCTAGAATTTGTTTTGCTTGACTATGCTTCTTTGTTAGAAGAGTTTTGCTTTTCTCTTTTTCATTCATAGTGGAAGAAGGAGGAGAAATATAGATTTTGGTTAATTGGAAAAAAGATAATTTTTAAATCACCAACTAAAGAAAAACATCTTTTAAAAATTAACTTAAAGCTAACAAAGTAAAGAATCGTCACTACAAAGTTTATGGAGAAAAAAAATTTTTTTGCAAGACCTGAAGGCTGTTCTAATAAATTTGGGAAATTACCATCACATGATTTTGGGTGGAGAAAAAAGTATTTCTCTTAAAAAGTGAGAGGGAACAATCCTTTAAATTTAAACATTGTAATGTTTCAACCACTAGATAGTCCAAAGGCCTTCCCCTGCCTCATTTCTGGATCCCTTTGGAAACTGAAAATGACAAATTTAAGGAAGCCATCAGAGAAACTTGGAAAATTAAATACAGTAATGTTCCAACTCAGCAAAACTTGGGTTTAATTGCAAAATCCAGGAAATTTAGAATAAAAGGATGTTCTCCAAATAAAAAATAGAGATAGTAATACAAATTCAAATGGACTTCAAATAAATGCACACATCCCATTGCTTGGAATAAAAGAGCACAACTACAGTATGATAGCCTATATTTCATACAACAGTGTATCTAATAAGATTTTGCACAGTAAAATAGAGGTTACAGCTATAAGCATAGAGGGATAAGGGATAAGGGAAAATGCAAAAGTAGTCTCTAAAAGGGAGAGAGGAGAATTTAGCCATGAACTCTGAGAAAAGACTCTAGAAGCAGAAGGCACTGCAGAGGAGGGTTTGAGGGAGGTAACTGGGTAAACTGTCATGACACAACTGTCCTGTCTTTGCGCTGGAAAGGAGAATAGCTGCTCCATCAGCTCCTGTAACCTGACTAGTTTTGTGGAGAAACTTGGGGGGGGAGGGGTTGGGTTTCTAGGAGGAGATCTGGGTTTCCCTGCAGTGAGATGAGCAATTTGGCTGTGGTGATTTGACTAAGGTAAACCAAAGGGTTTAACGTCTGGGACTCTGGGTTTTTATTTAAGAAGCCAACCCCAGGCTTGGGGAAGGACTCAGTCCACTTGTGAGTCCATTCTCACTAGTCCTTTTAGGGACAATTAAGGTTTGTTGATTAACAATCTAGGATTTTTAATCTATAAAGTTAGCCAAGTGGCTTTTGGGTTTAGAAAGATCAGAGAACTGATAAGAAGGGTTTAAGAAGATCAGAAGAGCTTTCTCATGAGAAGAGCGTAGAAAGTGGGTGGAGATAGAGCTCTGTAGAGTCAGGGGCACATTGGATCTTAACTATCAGTTCCCTAACATTAATAAGCAAAATAAACTTGGATTTTCATATAGTCTCAAGGGGTTTGTGCTTCACTGACCCTGGAAAGGTCCCTAAGTGGGTTTTTCATTACCAATCCATCTGGGTCCTTCTCTATCCACATATCGCCTGGTGGAGGGTCTTCCTTTACATAGTCTCCCTGGCTATATGGTGGGAACATGCCCTAAGCCAGTTGGGCAAAAATTGATCATGTGGCCCTTACAGCAAATCCAGCAGCTAAGAAGGAAGAGTGGAATCTTGCAATGATTTCTCTTCCAATCTAGACAGTCCACTCAGTTCCCACTAAATGAGTTGGGAGTCCTCTGCCGCTCAGAAGCCCTGGGCTTGGCTGGCACAGTTAACAGGGAACACCCAGTACATTTCTTTTTCACAACATAAGACTATATAAGAAAAGACCTGAGAAGAAGAAATGAAATCTGCTTAAAAGAAATTAGAACCAGCACTCAATTAAAATAACATTAATAGAAAGCACACACAGACACAGACATACACACACACCCAGAACACTCATTTCAAAAGGAGAAATCCATTATTTAAAATAAACTGATATTTTCAGGGGGCAGATGGGTGGCTCAGTAGATTGAGAGCCAGGCCCAAAGACGAGAGGTCCTGGGTTCTAATCTGGCCTCAAACACTGTCCTAGCTGCTTGACTTGACCCCCATTGCCTAACCCTTACCACTCTTCTGCCTTAGAACCAATACTTAGAACCAATATTGATTCTAAGACAGTAGGTAAGGGTTGTTTAAAATATAAATAAAAATAAATTGATATTTTCAGAGGATTACAAATTGCTTATGAAAATCATTGTCTTTAGTAAAACTTAGCAGTCTAGGAACATTGTTTTTTAAAATACATTTCTAAAGAGATATCACTGACCATTCAGAATAAATCATTATTATTACTGTTATTATTAAAACAGTCATATAAAACAACACAAATATGAATAAGTTCAATTTCTTCTTTAAAAAAATACAGTTGAGTGAGAGGAGCAATTAGTTACTATAGTAGCTTCTGTGCTGCTGAAAGAGTACATAAGCTTGAACTTTGCACTTCTTAAATTTGTACCCTAAGACAAAGACTCTGTTGTTTCACTTTAGTTATGGTTTTGCCTATGACATCCAATCAATCAAATAATAGACCTTTATTCTTTTTTTTAAACATTTACTACATCTCAGGCATTTTTAGGTATTAGGGCTGTAGAGACAAAAATAAAAAATTTTCTGCTCTCTAGAAACTTGTCCAGCCATGTCTACCCTTCATGATATGCTGCCAACCTTTATTATTCCTTTATCTCTTGAAAAAAATATGATTTTCTGATCGATTTGCTTTATTCCTCTACATATTAATAAGGATCTTATTTTTCCACTGATGAAATTCAAACAATTTTCCCATATTGTTAACCAAGTGACTAAACCTAATGGGACAATATCTTGATTGTAATCTCTTACATGAAATAGAAAATGTTTTTAAATAACCTACTTCCTTAAATCACAAAAGTGGAATTCTTTGGAAGTACTCTATGAGATAATCAGTATTTGAGATGAGAATCTAGCATTTTGGTTAGAATGAAGGAAATGACTCTCTTATAATTTTTTTTTGTTATTTTTTATTTTTTATTTGAAAAGTTTTATGTAATTTACAGATTGAGAATATTTTTCCATGGTTACATAATTCATGTTCTTTCCCTCCCCACCTCCCAACCCACTCCCATAGCCAACATGCAATTCCACTGGGTTTTACATATGTAAATGTAAAAAAATGTATATGTATGTAATATGTATGTATGTAAAATATGTAAATGTAAAAAAAAGTAAAAAAAAATACCTATTTCAATATTATTATCATTTGCACTAGGATGATCCTTTAGAGTCTATATCCCTAATCATATCCCCTTCAACCCATGCTGATCAAACAAATGTTTTTCTTCTATGTTTCTACTCCCACAGTTCTTTCTCTGGATGTGGATAGTGTTCCTTCTCATAAGTCCCTCAGAATTGTCCTGGATTATTGCATTGAGCTAGTAGAGAAGTCCATTACATTCGATTGTACCACAGTGTATCAGTAACTGTGTACAATGTTCTCCTGGTTCAGCTCCTCTCACTCTGCATCACTTCCTGGAGGTTGTTCCAGGCTCCATGGAATTCCTCCAGTTCATTATTCCTTTGAGCACAATAGTATTCCATCACCAACAGATACCACAATTTGTTCAGCCATTCCCCAATTGAAGGGCATCCCCTCATTTTCCAATTTTTGGCCACCACAAAGAGTGCAGCTGAGTATTCTTGTACATGTATTTTTCCTTATTATCTCTTTGGGGTATAAACCCAGCAGTGCTGTGGCTGGATCAAAGGGTAGACAATCTTTTAGCACCCTTTGGACATAGTTCCAAATTGCCCTCCAGAATGGCTGGGTCAATTCACAACTCCACCAGCAATGCATTAATGTCCCAGTTTTGACACATCCCCTCCAACATTCATTACTTTCCTTTGCTGTCATGTTAGCCAATCTGCTGGGTATGAGATCTCTTATAAACTTTAGCAGCAAGTTACACAGGCTTCTCTGCAAAGCCAAAAGAATAAGACTCTTCAGAGACCATCAGTCTAACTAACCTTGCCCATAAACCCTGTTTAGCCCTCCCTCAGTCTAGTCCAAAAATCAGTGGCCACAATAACATTAGGTCAGACTTGAGTAGATAAAGACAAACAGAAGAGGTAAAAAGACTATTAAGACCTATGATTGAAGCCCCTCTATGAGAATTCCTTGATTACCATACGCTTATCCAGCCTTGTCATGCTAGCCTTGTCATACTTCTGAGGGTTAGCATTAGAACTTGAGACAAATTTCTCAACTTTCCCTGAAATCAGTCAAGTAGGTACAAGGCAGACAGATTTTCTGTAGGGAAATCAGCACACTGATGAATCTAACTGCTGTTACACCACTACAAAAAAAAAAAAAAACCAACAACTTCTCAGGTTTTCCACAATGACATATTGAAAAGGCATTTGCCTAACAGTGATTGCAACTGAACCATTGAAAATATAGGATTCAGCATGCAGCAAAACTGAAGGATTCAGTAATCACCGTCAAGTGTGATCGCATGTCATTTCACATCAATTGGCATGATGAATCTTTTACATAATGTGAATTGCTGGCTAATTGTGAATTTGATTGCACCTTCCCTCCTCCTCAGCATGATCAAAGCACCCCAAGGGCGGGTAGAAGGAGGTGAGAAACAGCAAAGAACCCTTGGCTATTGTGCATCAGGAAAGGAAAAGAAAAGTTACCTAGCATGAAATCAAAGTGACATATTGTAGGATTTAGGTTGCTAAAAGTTGCTTGGGAATTTAACAGGAAGAGAGGAATATGCTCTAAGCCACTGACATCAGAAAAAGTCATTAGAAAAGCATTCTATATATAAAATACTTAATTTCTGAAAACTGGTTGCCAAAGCCCATAAGAACCTCTTAATAAAAATCATCTTCTCTGGATTTAGAGTTATAAAAGGTCTTGGATATTGTCTAGTTAATATCCTCATTTTACAGATAAGAAAATTTGGGTACCAAAGCATTTAGATGACTTCCCAATGTCATACAGGTAATAATTGGTAGGGATTCAATTCAAACCTAGGTTTTTGGACTTCCAAACCCAATGCTTTCATAAGGCAAGAGATCAAAAATACCTAAAACTTTGAACAAAAAAAAAAGTCTTTCTTAATAAAAATTGTTTAGGTCCACTCTGAGTCTTTAATCTGGAAAATTCTCCTTTTCTTCTTTGTCTTTTATCCCCATCTCATCTTTCTTTTTGTTGTTTTTTGTTTTGTTTTGTTTTGTTTTTTACTTAGTTTAGTGCTAAAATATCTCTGTCTACAAGAAGGTCAGCCTTATGCATAATGTGAATTTTAGATTTACTCCACCCTATTTAGTCTTTATAATTTTAACAACCAGGAATGTATACACCCCCACTTAAGGATTAAATGTGGGGAAGGATGGTCTGTGACCCTAGTGTGCTAGCAAATGACAAATCAGAAAGAACTGACTGACCCCCTGGGCTGTCCTAAACCAAGTTTAAGCCACCATTGGTACATGTGAAACACAGGAAGAGATGTGAAGAACTGCCTTTATATTTCACATCACTTCCTGTGAAAGGAACTTTGGCAGCTTTTGGCAGTTTTTGGCAGGGTTCTTGACTTGGAGGGCTGTAGCATGGAGACCTGAGCCTGCTTTCCTTAGGCAACCATGTGGTGAGTGTTAAGGCTGAATCCTTTTACCCTGGATTTCTGAAGGCACCAGCCTCCAAGGAGGGCCCTCATCTTGGAGGAAGCCTTGTGACTGGAAGCCGAGCTAGATTTAATCTTCTGGCAAGGTCCCCTGGCTGAGGCCTCTGAACTCCCCCTGGCTCAGACTAATCCGGAGTAAATCTTCTACCCTTTTCAATCTTTCTCTCTCATTCTTAATTTCTTCCTTCTATTGTAAATAAACCACCATAAAATTCTATTCTGACTTGAGTATTTCATTGGTATTTAGAATTTAAATGCCTGGCAACCATTAAATAATATATTCAATCTCAACCCTAGAAATTAACCCTTAACACTAAATAAGTTAGGTAGTAACCTTGATGGTATTTGTGGAGTGGTAGGAGTGAAATATCCACCAAATATCTGGCTTGCCAGAGGCCAAAGAATTCTAACCTTAGCTATTTCTTTGTCTCAGGAAAACTTCTAATAATATGTAAAGTTATCTAGGAAGGATAAAGAGTATCAAAGATGGAATTTAATCCTGGATACTTTCCCCAATTAGAGAGGTTAGCAAAATATAGTGAAATAATGCTGGCTTTATAGTTAGGAGTCATAAATTTTAATCCTGATTCAGTCACCTACTAACAATGTGACCCTTGGCAAGTCACTTAAAACCAATTGCCTACGCCTTACTGCATTTTTGCCTTGGAACAAATACTTAGTATCAATTTTAAGTCAGAAGATAAGGATTATTTTAAAATTTTAAAATAAAATGAGGGAGTTAGACTAAATGAATTGCATTAAAGTATCATGTAGCATTGAATCTATGATATTGTTATGCTGTGTCACTCATTATCTAACTAGCTTGTAACTGAGGCAAGGATACAGGACAACTACAAGGGACTCATGATATCCACCACCATAGAAGAAGAATGAAAGATACCATTCTTCACTTTATTTCTCCCATGAATTTTCTCTAGTGTAAATAATATGTCAATTATGAAATGACAAAGAAATATGTATTATATGTGAAAGGATTTTTCTTCTTTTTTATTTCCTTTGTCTATTTTGAGTTAATCAATCAAGAATGAAAAGTATCCCTACTTAACATTTAGTAAGTCACTAAGTAAGAGAGTTCATGTCACTTACTAGAAAAAAAGTTCACACCCCAAAAGGACACAAAGACTGCCCCCCTCCTTGGGCAGTGCTAGGCAAATTAGGAGGCTGTAATTGGTTCCCACAAAGTGGGATAGAGACAGGAAATGACATGGGAAAAGGGTTATAAAAGGGAGTCTGAGGAGAAGAATTCATATTCCTTCCTTGGTTTTTCAGGGAGGATTCTCTCTTGGTTGGCCCTGATGAAGATTCTTGGCAGTCTTGGCCTTGTGTGTGCTGAAGATTCTCAATGGTTTTCAGCATCTCCTGGCTCTTCACATTTCAGCTTCCTGATTAGGACCTTTGATTCTGGTGAGATTCGCTTTTGGATTAGCATTTGCAGTCTGGAGGCATTAGGATTAGGTCTTAGGATATTTGTAGCTAGATGATTTTTTTCTACCTGTTTCCTATATTTCCCACTTTAATATCTCTACCATGTTATAAATATAAGCTGCTATCAGTCATTTTGACTTAAGAAGTTTATTTTTTATAAAGGGCAACCCCAACAATAATTTTTTAATTCTTATGTTTGTCAAACCCATTTTCAATTATTACATACACATGTACATGCATGTACAACTATATCATATTGCCTACCTTATTGGGAAGAGGAAAGGAGTTAGATAGAAGGAGGAAAGATGGATTGCAAAATGTCAGAAAATGAATATTAAAAATTGTATCAATGCAATCTGAAAATTAAGTGTTAAAATACATATATATCTAAAAGAAAAGATACATTTTTAATGGAAATAGGGATAGCCACATAGGAAAAATTCAGAACAAGCCCCAACTCCTAAGGATGGCAATCCTAAGTGAAGCATCTCAAAAGGGGGCCTAGAAAATCAAGAAATAATGGGATATTTGTACCCCAAAGAGATAATAAGGAAAAATACATGTACAAAAATGTTTATAGCTGCATTCTTTGTGGTGTCAAAAAAAATTGGAAAATGAGGGAATGTCCATCATCGATTATGGAATGATTGGATAAGGTGTGGTATATGCTGGTGATGGAATATTATTGTGCTGAAAGGAATAATGAAGTGGAGTAATTCCATGTGAACTGGAACAACCTCCAGGAATTGATGCAGAGCGAAAAGAGCAGAACCAGGAGTACATTGTACACAGAGACTGTTACACCGTGGCACAATCAAATATAATTGACTTTTCTACTAGCAGCAATGAAATAATCCAGGACAATTCTGAGGGACTTATGAGAAAGAATGCTATCCACATCCAGAGAAAGAACTGTGGGAGTAGAAATACAGAAGAAAAACATTTGCTTAATCACATGGTTTGATGGTGATATGATTGGGGATATAGACTAAATGATCACTCAATTGCAAATATTAATAATATGAAAATAAGTTTTGAACAATGATACATGTAAAACCCAGGGGAACTGCTCATTGATTATGGGAGGAAGAGGAAGGAGGGAAGGGAAAGGACATAAATCATGTAAAAATGGGAAAATATTCTAAATTAATTAATCAAATAAATACATTTAATGAAAATTAAAAGAATTAGTGGAATATATTTTCTAATCTCACCCAAGTCCAATTCTGTCTATTTCACTAAGTATCTGAGGTAGTACTTGAACCCTGGTTCTTCCTGATTTTGAGGCCAGCTCTTTATCCAGCAGCTCATGCTATCTCACACAGATATATTTTTAGAATCTTATGTTATATGCAACTAAGTGGATAATGTCCTTGATTTGAGAGAAAGAGCACTAGGTCTGAAGTTAGGAAGTTCGGATTAAAATCCCTCATCTGCCATGTACAAATTATAACATTGGGCATACTATTTCACTTGTCCAAGCTTTAGGTTCCTTGTCTAGGATATGAAAACATTGGATAAGATCAGCACTGAAGTTCTAAACACTAAAGTAATTCTACAGAATACTATAATATAAATGTGGTAGAAAATGAGGCATAAATACCTGTACTAGGTTTATACTCCCAAGAAGATCAAAGAAAAATGAAAAAGACTTACTTATACATAGAAAAAATATATATAATACCTTTTTATAGTGGCAAAGAGTTGGAAATGGAGGTGATATCCATCAAAAGGGATTGGTAGAATAGGTTATGATATATGAGTGTGATGGAATCATCATGCTAAAAGAAATGATGAAGGAAGTGGTTTCAGAAAATCCTGAGAAGGCTTATATGAACTAGTGGAAAGTAAAGTGAGTGGAACCAGAAGAATATTCTATACATTAACAGCAATGATATAAAGACAATCAACTACGAAAAACTTGGTAATTCTGATCAATACAGTGATCCACCACAAAAGACAGAGAACTGATAGCCTGATCTGATTTGGAAATACGTTTAAATGTATAATGACTATCATATTTCTTGCCTTTTCTAGAGATAGAGAAGAGAACTGAGGGAAGGAAAGAACTTGGAATAGAGAAGGGAAGGGGAAGGAAGAAAATGGAAGAGAAGGAAAAGAAAAAAAAAGAAAAAGGCTGTAATTTCTGCTACTTTCAGAAGTCAACCCATCTTTCATCATAACATAGCAATTCTTTTGTTCTTCTCTAATTTATGCTCTATCCCATTTCTCACAAATGATATTCTAAACCTTCTCTTCTCTCACCACTCTCTCAGTTGAGGAGTTCATCAGTTACTGTAGTGATAAAAATGAAGGGTAATAATCATGAGCTCCATCTTTTATTTATGATTCAGCTAGGTGGGTATATAAATGGAGATTTTGAGCCTTTGGACTTCATCCCCCAGAAGTCCCTTAGTATTTCCCAAAATTCCCTTTTCCTGCATCCTCTCATTTTGCATGATGGTATGCAAGTAGCTGTAACTCCTCCCTCTTCCTCTTTTGGACCTATGCCTGGGCTGAAGTAAGGCAGTTCTTTTGCTTTAGTTATTATTAATAAAATTTTATAAAATATAATATTTAGTTAATGATTATTGATTTTAAAAACCACATTTGGGCTTACCAGAAGGGATTATGAATTCTCAAAAATTTTTGAGCAGATAGCCTTACAGTAAAGATAGTTAGCTTGCCTGGTCACTGCCCACCATTAGGGTCTGGTGGTGGGGTATGCCTGCATTCCTGCCCCGCCCTGCTGCCTGCTGCTGCCTGCTGTTTCTCCTAGCCATCTGCTTGTTCAGCATTCTTCACTGCTCTCCACCCAGCTTGGAGCCTCCTCTTGCCAAGACCAGACCTGCCACAAGAGCCTGCCAATCCCAGCCATTTTTTTCCACAGAGGGTGATATAAAAAACGTTCTACACCAATCCCTTTCCACACTCCACTTGTGTGTTTCTAGCCTGCCATAGCCATTTTTCAGTGTGGAGAAAAGAACCCCACACCTTCTAATTTTCAAGCAGATTTTTTTAAGCTGATCCCAGACTCCTAATTTAGAAGACTGTTATTAAAGATTTTTCACAGGGAGGGCAGTTAGTTCCAAATCAGTAGATTTAAAGTCAGTTTTAGGGAATAAGCCTGTTTTTTCCTTCTTTCTCTTGACCCAAAACACCAAGGAGAAGCATTTGTTTCTCTCATATGCAAATATGCTATTATTTTCCCTCAAGTTTTGCTTCTTTCTGTATATATATATATATATATTTCTCTATAAACAAACCCCATTCAGCATCTTTAAGGAAAAAATGCTATTGCAAAACATGCTTGAAATTCTGAAACAACAGTTTGAGTTGGTAGAGCTAAAAAGTGCAGTTTGGATCTGCTTCCTGGGAGTTTTATTTTCATTGGAGATTTCCCACTTTATTTCCCTCTTCTCAAGAATATGCCACAAGCTAGGCTGATTAAACTACAAACCGACCTGAAATAGTTTGATAGAGTTCTAAAAGTCTTAAATGTTCTTAACATGCAAAGAGGAGATTCTGCCCTATGCCTCTATGGGGGAAATTCAGACCTCTGACAAACAAAATTAAATGGATAATAAGGGGAGGGGGGGAAACCTTACTGAGATTTGGAGGAAAATTTTAAACCTTTTCAGACTCAATTGTTTTATTTGCTAACGATCTTCAGTCTGTTCCCCTCCTATAATAGAGAACAAGTCCATTGAATTGGTGAAAAGGATTTTGACTGCACTGCCTGCCTGTACCTTCTCATTTGCTCATATTATTGTATTTACTGATTGCTTTAAGGTTATTTTTTTTAAGTTTATCTGTATTAATCTAATCAATATCTTGCTGTTATACTGAATCATTTTAAGTTACTATGTTTTGCCTATATTTATCTTTATTGTGTACCTTTGCTGAAGAACAAAATATCATTGTGTAAGCCCATGAACATCTTGACCAAACCCTTGTCACTAGATCCATCAAAGATCACATGTTACCTTGTTGCCTTTGTTAATTGTCACATAAATTATGATGGATGGATTTCAACAAAACTGATTAAATTGTGTGCAACCTTTGGAGAATTTAATGAGCTAAAAATTTAAATGGTAATTCTAAGGGGTCTTCAGAAATAATTTTAATTAACTAGTGGTTTCTGAATGTATGATATTTTATAATCATATTTATATTATAAAGAATGTTGGAATAAAGGTAGAAAAACAAAGAAATGTTCCTTACCAAGGTATTTCTATATAGCAGGAAGCTGAAAAAAAGAGCTCCTGAAAAATTCTTGAGTTTAATTTACTTCCACTAGAACAATCTAGATTTCTTAGTAATGTTCTAGCCCCAAAGAAGCTTTACTTTGTTTAAAAATATATTTGCCAAGGTTGAAAGATTTGCTACATCTGTAAAAATTGTGACAAATATCCATCAGTCCATAGTTGATGTTTTTTTAATGTCATCAGCTATTTATGTGAAATATGATAGTAGGTTTCTTTGCTATTGTAATTAACTGGGCTACTAGGAATTTTGGGGACTTTGGTACTTCTGTGTGCATTATCTACTGTGTTACTGTTTTATTCTAAAAATCATTTGTACACACATAGCTGACACAGTGTCACTGATTTTAATCTATATATTTTTTATTTTTAAGACTTTTTTATTGTTTTTCCTTGCATGTGCAATATAGTATCTGAGTTTTATTTTTCTCTCCTTTTTGTATTTGAAACACTTCAAGAGTATTGAGAAGATTTTTCTTTATTTTTTTTATTTTGCAGTAATATAAGTTGAAAATACATTTGTTCTAATATTAATACATATCCAAAAAGCTTTAAACTATAAAAATAATACCATTGATTGTTTAAAAGAATTATGGGAATTTGCTTCATGATTCTGTCTGATTCCAGAAGAAGGGAATATACAAAAGAGCCACTGTACAGTGCTAAAGAAGCACAGAGCACTTGCATAGTGTCTATGGAGCACAAGGTCAAAGAGATAGTTCCCAGTGGGATTGATATAATTTTGAGCCAAGACAAGAGGACTTGAATTTGTTTGGGGTTTGAGGTTGCAGCTATTTAACATGTGTTAAATGCAGGACTTCCTTGAACCACATTCTATCAAGCACCTCCTTTTTGCTGCCATCTAGGCTCCCATTTGCTGCTGAAATATAGTCCCTTTTCTGTTTTTCATGGTATGGCAAACTTTCTATAGTCTTGGCTACTGATTGGGTAAATGCATAATTGCTTAAATCATTTTAATTGGGCCTTGATTCAAGGACCTATTATAGATTTGTTTTTCCTTTACTTAGATTTTTTTAGACATAAGAATTTTTCATTTTGTATTTCATCCACAAGTTATTTTTCTCTTTTGTTTGGATTTTTTCATGTTTTTATTTTCTTTTGCAAATTGATTCATATACCTCATAACTCAGCCATGCATCCCTGAGTGATCCTTGTGTTTGTTATTATTCACCTTGGAGGGGCCAAGTTATTTTGTGAACTTTGATTTAAATTTGAGCAATTTTAGGATAAGAAACTTGCTACCTCCAAGAATCCAGAATGCTCCATGATGATAGATGCCTGCAGAGACCACATGATGCACCAGAATATCCAGAGTGAACTTTGGGATGTGAATTGAATTGGGGGGGGGGGAGGTTGAAATGCCTTTGTTCTGTTTTGAATGTATACTCTTATGGCAAAGGGGACTGCCCCCAAATTGGCTTTTTGTCAACCTCATAATCATTGGTTTTGTTCTTTCTTTTTCATTTTATCCACAAAATATTGCAATTTTTAAATTGATTATGTTTCCATGATCCTTTTGGGGAAACTGGTTTCCCAATAGGATCACAGAGGGGATATGTATAAATGGAGATTTTGAGCCTTTGGACTTCATCCCCCAGAAGTCCCTTAGTATTTCCCAAATTTCCCTTTTCCTGTGTCCTCACATTTTGCGTGATGATATTTAAGTGGCTTCCCTCTTCCTCTCTTGGACCTGTGACCAGTTTAATTCAGGTAGTTCTTTTGCTTTACTTATATTAATAAAACTTTATAAAATATAATATTTAGTTATTGATTATTAATTTTAAAACCCACATGGATCAATGGCTAAAGTGCCAGGTTGAGAGTCAAGGAGACTTCATTTCAAATCCAACCACAGATATTTACTAGCTGTCTTGATATAGACAAAAATCTAATTATTTCTCTTCTTGTTTCTAACTCTAGCTCATAAGTCCTACCTAAGAATTTTGTTAACCTTTAATCATTCATGTTTTCTTTATTCTTATTTTATCCAAGTTTAAAATTTAAAAAGATGGAATCATCTCTGAATTATGTGTTTATTGTATTATATACATATATCATCTGTGTGACCCTAGGCAAGTCACTTATCCTCTATCTGCCTCATTTTTCTCAGCTATAAAATGGGAATAATAATAGTACTTAACTCCCAATGCTATTGTGAGGAACCCAATATACCTTTCCATATTTATTATTCATCACTACCCTTACTGTTTTATATTGTCTAGTCAAAATGGTTTGTCATTTTACACCCCATACTCCATTTCCCATCTTGCCCTAACACTAGTTGACCTCCATGTCTATAATTAACTCTCTCCAACACCATTGCTATTCTTTCCTTCACAACTAAGTTCAAGTACCATCTTCTACACAAAATCTTTCCTGTAATCCTCCCTCTTGCTGCTTCTGTATTCCTTTGCAAAATTACACTATATACTAATGTAACATTTTTCAATATTTTTCTACATACATGTTCTTTCCACTAAAAAAACTTAAATTCCTTAAGGTCAAGGATTATTTCTTTTTTCTCTTTGCATCTCCAGCTCTTGGTATATAGTTTCTGGTATATGGTAGGCATTCTTTTGTTTTTTGTTCATGTTTGTTTATTAATTATTTAATTCTATCTTAAACAAGAAAGAACATAATTATTTTTCTGCATTTTTCTAACTCAATCTAACATATTGTTGCTATCCAAGAGTTTTGCTAACTTTAAATCAATCATGCTTTTTCTTTAGTTTATGTATTTTCTATATTTAAAATCATGATTTATATATATCATACTATCTCTAAATCATTTTTCTACCTCTGAGAAAAATGTACTTTTTAAAAATAGGGATTATAATAAGGCTTTTTGACCTCTGCCTCATCTCTTTTTATTTAAACTCCTCGGGAAGTTTTCTACTCTTTTGAACTTAGGATCAAATATGCACACCAATGACCAAACTACTCTTCAGTGCCTAAGGAAATGAGAGTCCTATGTGCAACCTTTGCTTCTAGCCTTTAGCTATACCATTTTCTCTTATTCATTTACTCTCAGAACTACAAAGAGACAGAAACAGAGAGAGGTAAAGAAGACTAGGAGCAGGGAGAGAGACAAAGACCAATAGAGACAGAGATAAAACCAGAAAGAGAGAAGGATAGAGATAGAGAAATATAAAGACAGAGAAAGACAGAGAGAAAAAGTGAAAGATAGAGGTATAGAGACAGAAAGGTTTATAAAAATGGTCACAGCTAAACTAGAAAACCTTCAGTGATGGTGCCTTCAATGTATCCTGAAACAAGAAATTCTCTATTCGCCCATTTTTTAACATATTTGGGGAAGAAGTAAAGAAGGTGATTGAATTCAACTAACTTCTGTTAAGGGGGGGGGGGACAAAATCATTTCCCTTCACTACTGACAATTTTTATGTAATTTATATAATTATATATAATATAGCTATATGCCTCTCATCTCTCTGCAAAAAAAGAAAGAAAGAAAGAAAAAGAAAAAAGAAAAATGACTGAAAATACTTTCAAAATATATAAATGAATGAAGCAAGTGGTTTGGTTGTTTGTCCTTAAACTCTTTTTACATGAGCAAGCAACATCCTTTTCCATTCATATATATTTACATGATCACTAAATTTACAGCTGGAAAAGGCCTGAAAAGTGATTAGCCCAATCTCTTGATTTTACAACTTTAAAAAATCAGATCTGAGAGAAAGGTCCAAGAAAAGACTTGCCCCAGTACATCCATGCAGAGAGTAGCAGAGCTAGGATCTAAACTAAACATCTCTGACTCTGGGCCCAGGACTGTTTTTATTATACCACTTCCTATTTTGCTTCTTTTATAACACTTAAGGGCCCAAGTCATCACTGGCATATGCTATAAGTTAGTTACACCCAGAATGCAATTGCAATTTTATTGCAATTTGGAGCTGTAATTTTGTTTCTTTTTATATGGTGGACTCTTAGAATTGACAGCCAAATAACAGCATGAAAATATAAGTGTTAAAAAGATGCACTTTTACCAATTCAAAGTTCCATTGTAACAATGAGCAGTTTAGAATTATTGAAAGAGCTATATAATTTTCCAAATGTAATCCATCCCAAACTGCTCATCCTATTCAATACTGGGTCACTTCATTGTCCAACTGTCCCCATCCATAATCTACTGTAAACAGCTGGATATCTCAATGGATTGCTCATTTAACACATTGTCATCTGAATAACATTATTACATGATTACATTTTTCCTTTTTTTTTCCTTGTGCAGATTGTTAATCAATTCCTCTGCTGTCCATGGAACTCAGTAAAGAAACCTAATAATGTTCCAAGGCTTGGTGCTCTAAGCAAATGTCATCCACAAATAAAAGTATCCATATAGCCCATATAGCCTTCCTCTGGGCAGAGATTCTACATGTATTTAGATTCTCCATGTAACTAGCAAAAAGAAAAAAAAAGTTTCATTGAGTATAGGCCTTGCTTGAATCTAATATCCAGAGGACTAGTAAAAAACATTCCTCCCCTCCAGCTTCTCAAGTGGTAGATGGCTTTGGTTAAGGTTGAAACAAGAAAAGTTTGGCTCTCCTCTATCATTTCTTTGTGGTAACACATTTCCCTGGCACACGTATTTCCATGTCCCAGGAACCCAATGTTGTCTTTCTGCCTGGCCTTCCATGGGAAAAAGAAATCTGAAAAACTAATTATCATTCAAGTGTTCATGGCATGACTAAATGTAAGCCTTCCATTTTTAAAAGAGGCTATCTAGGGTGATTTAAATATTAGTCTATCTTCTTGTGCTAGTGCTCCTCAGATTACACATAAGCAACTTGGTTAAGAAGTTATGATATAAGATCTTATAAGATCAAAATGGATACATGTCTAGACATAAAAGGAGATGGAAGCAAATTAGAAGAGGGAACATATTAACTATCAGATTTATAGATAAGAGATGAATGTATGAGTAAACTAGAGATGGAAAGCATTGTGAGATGTAAAGTGGATAATTTTGAGCACATTAAATTTGAAAAGTTTTTGTAATAAAACAAATGTTGCTAAGTTTAGAAGCAAAGCAGAAAATCAGGAGGAAATTTTCATAGACAATCTCTCAGATAGAGGTCTCAGAAAAAGCATAGAGCACTTTCTCAAACTTAGGGGAATAAGAGCCATCTCCCAACTGATATATATGGACAAAAGATATTAGCAGTTTTTGAATGAAGAAATCAAAGCTATATGTAGATATGTGAAAAAATGCTCTAAATCACTACTGATTAGGGAAATGCAAACTAAAACATTTCTGAGGTATTGTCTCAGGCTCATCAGATTGGTTAAAAGTATAAAGGGGCAAAATGACAAATGTGGAGATGTGGAAAAGTGGGGACACTAATACATTGTTGGTGGAACAATGAACTTATCTAACTATTTTGGAGAGCAATTTGGAATTACACCCAGAGAGCTATAAAACTGTATATCCTTTATCTCTGGGTCTATTTCCAAATAATATCAGGAAAAAAAGGAAAAGAAACTATATGTTCTAAAATATTTGTAGCAGTTCAGCTCTTATGATACCAAAGAACTGGAAATTGAAGGGTTGTTCGTCAATTGGTTAATGGATAAACAAATCATATTTCATGATTGTGATGGAGCACTACTGTGCTATAAGAAATGATGAGCAGATTTTTTTTTACCTTGGAAAGAACTACATGAGATAATAAAGAATGAAATGAGCAGCAACAAGAGAATATTATATACAGCTATGGAGCTAAAGTTTGAAGAATAAGTTGTGAACTTCACCTCCAGAGAATGAACTAAGAAATTGAAATATAAAATTGAAATATAAAAGATATAATATATACATATATATATATATATTTCCTGGATGTTCTATGTTCTATGGTGTAGGAATGATTGGGAGGGGCTGAATAAAAAATGAAAAAAGAAGTGTAAAAAGAAGAAACATTCAAAGAGCTTGTTGTACTGTGAAGAACTAAAAAAACAGTTCCTTATAGAATAATAATCTGTAAATACCTCAAAAACTTCTAACCATAAGGCACAGTTAGCAGTATTTGGTACACAGTAGGAGCTTGTTGAATTGATTGAAATAATGACCACTCCTTTCCCCTTTACCATCATTCAGAACAATGAGTCATGGGAACAGAGGCAATTATGAGCCCTATGAATCAATTGAATGATATCATTATTAAAAGGTCAAGATGGACATTTGTGGTTCAGAACTGACTTATTTCATGAACTGAACAGTATCCCCAATGATGATCAGAGCTATAGTAGAGCTTATGAAGTAGAATATACCATTTTCCACCTGCCATAATGGAGACTTGACAAAAAACCTACAGAAAACACTACCAAGGAAAGTCATTTTGGCAGACTTTTACATGTGATACAACTAGAGTGGATGAAGTGTGGGGAAAAAAGGAACATAATAAAAACATTTGTAATTTCTTTTCTTTTGGGGAGAGAACTTCTTAGATGGTACTGTTCTCCCCCTCCCCTTTCTCTCTCTTTAACTATCTTTCCTTTTCCCTTAATTCCTCCCATTCTTTCTACTCCTTTCCATTAACAGGCCCTGGCATGACTTGAAGAATGGATACATGCCCTTTTCCCTCTTGGGATATTCAATGTAGATAAGGGCAAGAATAGGCAGCCAGCACTGTCCTGTTTTTATTTGGTTATAGGTGCTCTGATCTGAAGTATAGATTTCCTGCTTGTCAGCTGCAGTGAGTCAGAATTTTAGAACATAGAGTGTAAAGGTTGGGTCTCTATAGTCCCAAACTAAAGAACAGCAAATCTCCTGCTAAGTTTATTTAAAGTTTCCAGTTTGTAGCTAATGATGGTATCAATCAGATCTTTGCACTACTGACTTCCTCACCCTGAAAGCTCTAAGCGATCTGTCCTTGTCTTCCTTTCCTACTGCTGCAAGGGTTGTTTTGTTTATTTGTGTTTCCTTTTGTTTTGGTTGGGCGTAGTGGGGTGCAGAGTGGAAGATAGATTGAAAGCAAATCTTCCCATCTTAAAAACCAAAATAACAACAGATCTGCTCCAAATCTCAAGCACCTTCCAAAGAAGGAATTAATAACATCTAGTAGTCAATTATATTGGTGGTAGGACAAGATTGCTCTTGGGTAAATGAGGATGGTCACACTGATAGTTGGCAACAATCAATGATATCTAGAGTGCAAGAGGAGGACACTCAGAGGGCCCTCTTGTGCTGGAAAGAATTAATACTCTAGCTAAAGTTTAAATGATGATTAATATCAGCATTAACCAATTCATATCCCACATGGAATCACTGAATTTCAAAGTTGGAAGGGTGGGAGATCATCTATTCTTAGCACCTTAATAAAAAAAAAACCCATTCTAAATATCAACAAGGAATCATCTGGTTGATGTTATCCTCTATACTCATACTATAGAAAAAAAAATTCAATCAGGAAGAATGGTGGTATAAGTAAAGGTTCACAAGATAGAATGCAAATATTGAAGGTTCAGGGAAGAATGGGTACATCATTTTGGTTGAAATGGAATATCTTTGTTGGAGAATAGTGGGAGAAAGGCATTAAGTTGGGTTCAAATTATAGAAAGTCATTACTATCTATATTTTCATGTATATGACTTATCATCCCTTTTGGATTGTAAACTCATTGAAAATAGAAACCATGTATGTTAAGTCTTTCTCTCTCTCTATCATCTAGCACAGGGTATTGTACCAGCTTGTCTGAAGTGGAATATGAAAGGTTGACATTGAAAAAGTAGGTAAAAGCCCTGAACTTTACCCCATAGCAATAGGGAGCAAATGAATTCAGTCTTTGGAAAAGGGAATGACTTGAACAAGGCAGAATTTTGGGGATTATAAATTTGGCAATGATGTAGAAAATGTGTTGGGAGGGGGAAGATAAGTAGCTCAGTGGATTGAGAACCAAGCCTAGAGACAAGAGGTCCTGGTTTAATATCTGGCCTCAGACACTTCCTATCTGTGTGACCTTGGACAAGTCACTTAACCCTCCTTTCCTAGTCCTTACCACTCTTCTACCTTAAAACCAATGCCCAGTATTGATTCTAAGATTGAAGGTAAGGATCTGGGGAACAAAAAAAAAAAGATGTGTTAGGAGAAGAACCTGGTATCTGGGAGGCAAGAAAACCTTCTAATTAGGAAACCATTATCATTCTCAAGGGACAATGCCATGAAGAGGAATTTAGCAATGAGATAAATCTAGGCTCACAGCAGGGACAATGGCAAGAACTTTAAGTACATTAAATAATGCAGAATCAGAAGTCTATAGACCTGGATTCCAGATTCATCTAGATGAATAATAAGCACTTGGATAAGTTACTACTTTTCTTTGGTTCCTCAGAGTGTTGGAGTCACTCTTCCATATTGTCCTTCCAACTCCAACATTCTGTGTGTAACACTAGGTATCATTACAGGCTGACTTCATAGTCTCATAGGACAGATTGAAAGGATCAAGTTAATGATGATTCTGAACTATGGTCCCTGTTAGAGTGAAAACACTGACAATGTTCATGTTTACGTTCCCAATTGGAAAGTGAAAATTTAAACAATGGGCTGGGACTCCAACTCTAGCAATAGCAATAATGTCACTCTTGTGTGGCTCCTAGAGTCATCCTAGGACCACATGCCACAAACCAGTAGATATGAGGAAATGAATGAGCTGAGGTCAACCACAAATATTTATGTGAAGTAGGAATAGACCTTACTTACTTAGCAGGCCAGCTAAACCTTGTGAGGGTAGCCATCAGGTCGGCGACCCCTGGTGAACCAGGGCTTTGCTCACCCAGCATGTGAAGACTGCTTCGGCGGAACAGACAGAAGAAACCAATAAGAAGGTTCAACGGCTGAGAGGGCGACGCACCAAAGCACTGTGCAGTGCTAAGGGAGTGTTGGAGCACAAAAGACAACATGGCCATCCAATGCAGCTGAGGAAGTCTCCAGGTGTAACGATTTTTCGTGCCACTGGACCCAGGCTTCCAACGCCGAGAGAGTGGGACTGTCTCTGTGCATCGACTTTTCCTCTTAAATCTCCTTCACGCACAAGTGTCTTTGTACACACTCATCTATCGTAGATGAAAACGCACAAAAACAATCATCATCCTCAGTTACCGAGAGACTACTATTACTACTACTACTACTACTTAGAATTGTATGCTAGTTGTAGCCAATTGAAGTGAGGCTGAAGAAGAAGATAGGTACCTCCCCATTTCCTACAGGATCTCTATTTAATTTCTAAGAACTCCAGCCAAAGCAAGGATCTCTAATTATTTTTATTAAAAACATTGAATCTTACCCATATCCCTTAAGCTTTTATTTCTCTAGTCTGAAGTATGGAGCTGAGAGGGGACTGATAATATCTCAGTCACTGGTGCTCCTCCAAATTATATATTCTCTCTCCTTTCCTCCCCATACAAGACCTCCTTCATTCTATTGAAGTGGGGCACTCCATAAAGTGAGTCCACCCCACCTCACCCCAAATGACATATTTCCTCACTCCAGGAGATGAACAAAGGACTCCAAATCCTAGAAATCTATGCAGATCCATTTGATTTGTCTGTATTCTAGGTGCAGATCAAAAACTATTCTTTGGATGTGGAAAATATTGCCAAAAACAAATTGATAGACTTAGTGATTGCCTATTGAAGGGATAATAAAGAGGGAATAACAAAGGTGCTTGAATATCTAAAAAGAATGATTGACATCAAACATTCAAAGAACAGCTAACTCCAATACTATACAAACTATTTGACATAATAAGCAAAGAGGGAGTTCTACCAAACTCCTTTTATGACACAAACATGGTACTAATTCCAAAGCCAGGCAGGCCAAAAACAGAGAAAGAAAATTATAGACCAATCTCCCTAATGAATATAGATACAAAAATATTAAATAGGATACTAGCAAAAAGACTCCAGCAAGTGATCAGAAGGGTCATCCACCATGATCAAGTAGGATTTATACCAGGGATGCAGGGCTGGTTCAACATTAGGAAAACCATCCACATAATTGACCACATCAACAAGCAAACCAACAAGAACCACATGATTATCTCAATAGATGAAGAAGAAAAAAAGCCTTTGATAAAATACAACACCCATTCCTACTAAAAACACTAGAAAGCATAGGAATAGAAGGGTCATTTCTAAAAAAAAATATCTAAAACCATCAACTAATATCATCTGCAATGGGGATAAACTAAATCCATTCCCATTAAGATCAGGAATGAAACAAGGATGCCCATTATCACCTCTATTATTTGACATTGTATTAGAAACACTAGCAGTAGCAATTAGAGAAGAGAAAGAAATTGAAGGCATTAAAATAGGCAAGGAGGAGACCAAATTATTGCTCTTTGCAGATGACATGATGGTCTACTTAAAGAATCCTAGAGATTCAATCAAAAAGCTAATCAAAATAATCAACAACTTTAGCAAAGTTGCAGGATACAAAATAAACCCACATAAGTCATCAGCATTTCTATATAATTCCAACACAGCTCAGCAGCAAGAACTAGAAAGAGAAATCCCATTCAAAATTACCTTAGACAAAATAAAATACTTAGGAATCTATCTCCTGAGACAAACACAGGATCTGTATGAACACAACTACAAAACACTTTCCACACAACTAAAACTAGACTTGAACAATTGGAAGAACATTAACTGCTCATGGGTAGGATGAGCCAATATAATAAAAATGACCATCCTATCCAAACTCATCTATCTATTTAGTGCCATACCCATGGAACTTCCAAAATTTTTTTTTACTGATTTAGAAAAAACCATAACAAAGTTCATTTGGAAGAACAAAAGATCAAGGATATCCAGGGAAATAATGAAAAAAAATACAAAGGAAGAGGGCCTTGCAGTCCCAGATCTCAGACTATATTATAAAGCAGCAGTCACCAAAACAATCTGGTACTGGCTAAGGGACAGAAAGGAGGATTAGTGGAATAGACTGGGGGCAAGCAACCTCAGCAAGACAGTATATGACAAACCCAAAGATCCCAGCTTTTGGGACAAAAATCCACTATTTCATAAAAACTGCTGGGAAAATTGGAGGACAGTGTAGGAAAGATTAGGTTTAGATCAACACCTCACACCCTACACCAAGATAAATTCAAAATGGGTCAATGACTTGAACATAAAGAAGGAAAATATAAGAAAATTAGGCGAACACAGAATAGTATACATGTCAGACCTTTGGGAAGGGAAAAACTTCAAAACCAAGCAAGAATTAGAAAGAGTTACAAAATGCAAAATAAATAACCTGGAATACATCAAATTAAAAAGTTTTTGTACAAACAAAACCAATATAACCAAAATCAGAAGGGTAGCAACAAATTGGGAAACAATCTTCATAAAAATCTCTGACAAAGGTTTAATTACTCAAATTTACAAAGAACTAAATCAATTGTATAAAAAATCAAGCCATTCTCCAATTGACAAATGGGCAAGGGACATGAACAGGCAGTTCGCAGTCAAAGAAATCAAAACTATTAATAATCACATGAAAAAGTGCTCTACATCTCTTATAATCAGAGAGATGCAAATCAAAACAACTCTGAGGTATCACCTCACACAGAGCAGATTGGCTAACATGACAGCTATGGAAAGTAATGAATGCTGGAGGGGATGTGGCAAAGTGGGGACACTAATTCATTGCTGGTGGAGTTGTGAATCGATCCAGCCATTCTGGAGGGCAATTTGGAACTATGCCCAAAGGGTGATAAAAGACTGTCTGCCCTTTGATCCAGACATAGCACTGCTGGGTTTGTACCCCAAAGAGATAATAAGGAAAAAGACTTGTACAAGAATATTCATAGCTGCACTCTTTGTGGTGGCCAAAAATTGGAAAACAAGGGGATGCCCATCAATTGGGGAATGGCTGAACAAATTGTGGTATATGTTGGTGATGGAATACTATTATGCTAAAAGGAATAATAAAGTAGAGGAATTCCATGGAGACTGGAACAACCTCCAGGAAGTGATGCAGAGCGAAAGGAGCAGAACCAGGAAAACATTGTACACAGAGACTGATACATTGTGGTGCAATCGAAGGTGATGGACTTCTCCATTAGTGGCAACGCAATGTCCCTGAATAATCTGTAGGGATCTAAAAAATACTATCCACAAGCAGAGGATAATCTGTGGGAGTAAAAACACCAATGAAAAGCAACTGCTTGACTACAGGGGTTGAGGGGATATGACTGAGGAGAGACTCTAAATGAACACTATAATGCAAATACCAACAACAGGGAAATGGGTTCGAGTCAAGAACACATGTGATAACCAGTGGAATCGTGCGTAGGTTATGGGATAGGGAAAGGTGGTTGGAGGGGGGACGGGGAGGAAAAGAAAATGATCTTTGTTTCCAGTGAATAATGTTTGGAAATGACCAAATAAAATAATGTTTAAAATAAAAAAAATGATTGACAAAAATAAATATGAAGGAATGCTCTTTTTCCAGATGTGAACTTAGACATTTGAGTAGAACTTCCAGGTGAAAGCATCCAGCAGGAAACTGAAGATGTGAGACTGAAGATCACAATGTAGTTGGAGACTCCTAAAAAGCTATATTTGGTAACTTCCATTTAGAATGAGATTTTTGAGAGAGAATTGAATAAGAAGAATAAGGGGATATGCTTACTTAGGAAATGAGAGAAGAAATAAAGATAAGGAAAACACAGAAAAATCAGGGCAATATGGACAGTACTTTAAACCAAAGAAGGAAAAACTTTTCAATATGAAGAGGTGTGCTATAATGTTCTGTGGTGCAAAAAAGTCAAGAAGATGAAAAGAGAGAAGGAAGATATCAGAGGAAGGAGGGAGAAGGGAGAGAGATAAAAAAAGAGAGAGAGGGTCATAGTTAAAGGTGAGAGGGGAGGAAATGAGAAAGGGAGAAAGAAAAGGGAGAGAAATAATTGCTAGAGAAATATTTTAAAAGATAGAATAGAAGATAGGTTCCACAGTGAAAGGTGAGGGAGGAATCTCTTTAAGAAAATAAAAAAGAAAGAATTAAAAAAAATTAATCAAGAAAAATATTCTGTGGACACCACATCAAGAGTTTAGGGCTTAGAAGATAACATCATATAAAATAATGTTCCAAATTATGCAGTTTAGACAAACTACACTGCTTAAATTTTTTTTAGTTATCCCAGGTTTACTCATTTTTTTCTACTCAAACCTATTGTAACTGAAAAAAGCAAATCCACTTTTTTCTCACTTGCTACACAAAAGCTATTGGGTCTGGAATTATATTAATTTGGTTTGTCCGAGTACTATGGAGACATTTGCAAACTCCCACTGTGAAAGTGTTTCTAAATATTAGCAAAGCATTAGGCAGCTACAAAAATGCCTGTTGAGTGTTTGGAAAGTGTGTTACTAAAGAGGCAAGGCAAAGCCAGCTGGAGGTCTGAAGACATTACCCTGATGTTTTCGCTTGTGCATTTATTTTATTTCATTTGGAATCCTGAGAACAAGGATGTGTCTGCATGCCCTGAACTTGACGGTAATCATTTTGTGATCTTGAAATGAGAGCCACAACTTAGTGTTCCCTTCATGTCTCTGCATTTAGCATTTATTGAGTAAATAGAAGTAGAAGTTACTACTTGGGTTTACCTTTCTCTTCTCTAGAAAAGGAAAGGATGAAGAAGAGTGGGACAGTAAGGGTTCTAAGTAGGTGCAGAAGCTCAGTCTTAGAGCTGGAAGAGAGTTTCGAGATTGTCCAATCCACTCCCTTCATTTTAGCCTTGAAGAAACGGCCACCCTAAGAGCTGAAATGACTCATCAAAGGTCACAGATTTAACACATAGAAGACTCAGAATTTAAATGCAGGTTCTCATCCTCCACAGTCAACACTCTTTTCCCTACAACGTGGTACTTAGTACACATATGGTCACTGTGTCTGTCAGATTTGCTAGACTGGTTTTCTTTGTTACATTCAGAAAATTGTGTGTTCTGGGATGTAGAGGGAAAACATTTGGGAAAACCAAAAAGAAACACTAAGCAACATTAAATAAGTCATAAATAAATGGTGGCTATGTCCAAATTTCAATATTGTTCTTAAATCTATACATTTATCAGTATAAAGTTCTGTGATTTCACAACTGATTGGCTGGTTATTATCCTTTCTACTCAAAGAAGATTAAAAAAATGTCACTAGTGATGTCTTTTGACTCATGCACAAATTGGATTTAAATGAGGAAGAGTTGCACAAAGTCATTGGTCTCATGAAGTCTAGTGGCAAGATAAAAGTCAAGACAGCTGGTGATGTCTTGGGATGCAGTGGATGACCTTAACTTGTTCAATGTCTCACACAGATAATAGTGCTCCACGGCCCCCATTTCTACCACATTCGTGGTCCATGGAACATTCCCCCCATTCTACTGAGGTAAATTTTCACATGCCTGGGACAGGTACTCCCTTAATTCACCAAAGGATTTGAGATCTGTCTATTATCCTCAACATGGTTTGATAGCATGCCTACCAAGGTTGTTTACCAAGGTGTGGCCACTGTGCATTCTCCAGCTTCTTAGGAGTCAGATAGAAACCGAAGGGAGAGAGCAGTCCAGAAAAGGGATCAGCAAGCCCTCACACCAAAGGTATTAGTCTTCCTCGAATACCTCATACATCCTGATTTCAGAACTAAAGCTGCACAGATTTCAATGTCAATAACTTGTCGTTTCACTCAGTATGGAAAAATCCAGTGAGAAAGTTCCTTTTTTTAAAACCCTTACCTTCTCTCTTAGAATCAATATTGGGTATTGATTCCAAGGCAGAAGAGTGGTAAGAGACAGGTTAATGAGGGTTATGTGACATGCCCAGTCACATGGTTAGGAAATGTCTGAGGTCAAATTTGAACCCAGAATCCCATCTCTAAGGTTGGCTTTCAGTTCACTGAGCCACTTAGCTGCAACTGAGAGAATGCCTTCTACCAAAGGAAAGTATAATCCATCTAGAAGGTTGAAGTGAGTTGTCAGAAAAGTTAAGACATTTGCCTAGGGTCAAAATCTAAATGTTAAAGGCAAGATTTAAACTCCTGCCTACCTAACACAGCTAGTATTTTATGTAAAAAAAAAATTATATTATTCATTTACTATTTTTCAAAAGAATGATAAATTCTTATAAGCTCAAAAGCTTTTATTTCATTGATTTTTAATGAAATCAAAATAAAAATATTGCCACTTTGGTGGATGGGTTGAGGGAGGGGCAGTGCATAATAAACACCTAAGTAGTTCTCCCTTTTTTCCCTAAAAAAAATGAAATAATATTTTCTTTTCTTATTGAAAAGGTGACTGCTAATGTTATGTCTGAAAGTAGCAATTAAGCCAATGAGGATGCCATAGAGACTGAAATTTTGAGGGGTTTATAAAATCAGATTTCTATGGTGAACTGCTGGTTTTATACCACAAAGAGATCATAAGGAAAAAGACTTGCACAAAAATATTTATAGCCATGCTCTTTATGGTGGCAAAAAAAATTTGGAAAATGAGGGGATGCCCTTTAATTGATGAAAGATTGAACAAATTGTGCTCAATACTATTGTGCTCAAAGGAATAATAAAGTGGAGCAATTCCTTGGGAACTGGAACAACCTCCAGGAACTGATGCAGAGTGAAAGAAACAGAACCAGAACATTATACACAAAGATTGATACACTGTGGTTCAATCGAATGTAATGGACTTCTCACCTAGCATCAATGAAATGATCCAGGATAATCCAGAGGAATTTAGGAGAAAGAATACTATGCACATCCAGAGAAAGAACTGTGGGAGTAGAAACACAGAAGAAAAACAATTGCTTGATCACATGGTTCAGTGGGGATATGATTGGGGATGTAGACTCTAAACAATCACCCTAGTGCAAATATCAATAATATGGAAATAGGTCTTGATCAATGACACATGGGGGGGGGGTAGGAGGAATGGAGGGAAAGAACATAAATCATGTAACCATGGGGAAATAGTCTAAATTAATTAATTAAATAAAATTTTCAAAAAAAAAAAAGATTTCTATAATGAGATGAATGTAATTGAATACTACCCTCTGATTTGACAGTTTCTTCTCAAATTTCCTTCCCACAAAGTGGGGAGATTTGAGGAAAGATGGGGAGCTATCAGAAACTCCCAGGAATTCCATTGATCCTGGCTCATTTAAACTATTTCCCCTATACCATCCTATACCATGAGGACCAGAGACTCAGATTGGTCATAAACTCTAAATAGTAAATAATAGGGGCAAGGTTCCAATCTAGCTCTTCTGGTTCCCAGGCCAGTGGTCTTTCTACTATACCCTCATTGGCAAAGCTGTGACACTCTTGCACAGCTGGGACTCGGAGAGCTGCTCTGTTCCCCTCTTCCTGGTGTCAGAGGACATTTTTTGCATGCCCTGCCCCTCTGTCCAGCCACCCAAAGTGAGCACTTTCTCCCTCAGCTCTCTCTGGTAATAGAGGGTGGGGGGGTGTCACAGACAGCTTGAATTTGCCCTCTGAGTACTCAAAATGGGAAGAGGTTCTCCAACCCTGTCCTCTATCGTGCTATTGGGTAAAGCTTTTCCCACAGTACTTCCTCACTGGCATAGCTGTTAATACTTATACCACCACCACTCACCAAACCAATTTTCTTTTCTTTTCTTTTTAAACCCTTTCCTTTTGTCCTAGTAACAACTCTAAGGCAGAAGGGTCAAGGCCAGGCAAATAGGATTAAGTGACTTGACCAGAGTCAGACAATTAAGTATCTGAGGCCAGATTTGAACCCAGGGACAGAAATAGCCAATTTCCAGATAAATAAATCAAAATTATCAATAAGCCCATGAAAAAGAGTTCTAAATCTCTTAAAATTAGAGAGATGCAAATCAAAACAACTCTGAGGTATCACCTCACACAGAACAGATTGGCTAAAATGACAGCAAAGGAAAGTGATCAATGCTGGAGGGGATGTGGCAAAATAGGGACACTAATGCATTGATGGTGGAGTTGTGAATTGGTCCAACCATTCTGGAGGGCAATTTGGAACTATGCCCACAGGGCGATAAAAGACTGTCTGCCCTTTGATCCAGACATAGCACAGCTGGATTTGTACCCCAAAGAGATAATAAGGAAAAAAAAAACTTGTACAAGACTATTCATAGCTGTACTCTTTGTGGTGGCAAAAAAAATTGGAAAATGAGGGGATGCCCTTCAATTGGGGAATGGCTGAATATATTGTGGTATATGTTGGTGATGGAATACTATTGTGTCCAAAGGAATAATGAACTGGAGGAATTCCATATGAACTGGAACAATCTCCAGGAATTGATGCAGAGTAAAAGGAGCAGAACCAGGAGAACATTGACAAACAGAGATGGATACACTGTGGCACAATTGAATGTAATGGACTTCTCACCTAGCAGCAATACAATGATCCAGGACAATTCTGAGGGATTAATGAGAAAGAACATGATCCACACCCAGAGAAAGAACTGTGGGAGTAGAAACAGAAGAAAAACAATTGCTTGATCACATGGTTCAATGGGGATATGATTGGGGACATAGACTCTAGACGATCACCCTAGTGCAAATATTAATAATATAAAAATAAAAAAAATAAAAAATAAAATACAATGACACATGTAAAACCCAGTGGAACTGTGTGTTGGCTATGGGAGAGGGTGGGCAGAGGAGAGGAAAAGAACATGCATCATGTTGCGATGAAAAAATTTTCTTCATCAACAAAATAAAATTAATTTTAAAAAAGATTTGAAACCAGGTCCTCCTAATTTCAGACGTGGTATTCCATCCACTGTGCCATCTAGCTATCCCCAAAATCAGTTTTCCACTAATTTATTTGCCACTACCACTGACTGGATAGATTCAAACCACATTAGGGTAAAACTCTCTCTCAGCAGCAACCAAAATACTCAGAAGGAAAACCTCAAACAGAAAGTATAAAAATATGACTGGTTGATTGGATCCTTATAGAGGGGAGTGTGGTAAAAGAATGATTTTTTTATCATGTTTCTTCTTTCTTATTGGCTAGTCTGGATCTTTGATTTCCTCATCATAAGGAAACTCCTTCAACCATAGCAGAGCTGGAATTTATAGTCAGAGAGATTATGTAGGGGACTCTGAAGGGCATGAAAGAGATTCATCCATGCTGTTAGAACCAACTCTGTACCAGAGGTTGAATTCAAATCCAAGTCGTCCTGACTCTAAGACTGGCCTTCTTTGCACTGAGCCTTGTTTTTCCTCAAATCTGTTTGTTGATTTCCTAATATTTGAATGATTCTGGTTGGAGAACCCCAAGAATATTATAATAATATTAATAATAGAATTTATGCAATGCTTACTATTTGCAAGTCAAAATATTTAAGCACTTCACAATTATTATCTCATTTGATCCTCTCAACAGCCCTGCAAGATAGGTGTTATTTTTATATCTATTTTTATAGATAAGGAAACTGAGGCAAACAGAGATAAAGGGACTTGCTCCAAGTCATACAACTAATAAGAATCTGATATTGGATTTGAACTCAGGTCTTTCTAACTCAAAACACAGTGCTGTGTCTAGTGCACCACCTGGCTGCCTCAAAAAATATTTGGTGATGGTGAGAGAGGTGACTCCCCCATCTCCCAGGATGCCATTTAATTCACTCTGAATCTGGAGTCAGGAGCTCTGTTCAATCCCAGTACTTTGGAGAATCAGTAGGGTAGAGTCAAAATCATACTGCTTTGATGTCAAGAAAATTTAGATTTGAATCTGGCCTCTGACACTTACAATGTTTATAACTTCATCATCAGGAGCTAGTCACTTAATCTTTCCAAGCCTCAGTTTCTTCATCAGTAAAATGGAGGTAGAATAACAAGGCAGTAGAGTGGGTAGAACTCTCGATCTGGAGTCAGGAAGGTTCATCTTCCTGAGTTCACACCTGGCCTTAGGTACTAACTGTGTAATCCTGGCCAAATTGCTTAATCCTGTTTGCCTCAGTTTCTTCATCTGTAAAATTAGAGTAAACCACTCCAGTATTTTGTCAAGAAAACCCAAAAGGGGTCACAAAGAGTTTGACACAACTGCAACGACTGCACAACAGAAAGGAAGATAACAATAGCATCTCTCTCACATTTATTTTGAGGAACAAAAGAGATAATATATAAAAAAATATTTTATGAATGTGACCCATTTCTGGTATTATTCCAAAACAAATAAATAAATCTAGGTCCCTGTCTTGGTGACTAGGGTTGGTTTTCACACAAAATTCACCTAGTCCCTTGGGTCTGACCATGATTTACAGGTAGGAGAAACAAGAAACCAATCTGAGAAAGCAAAACATGAAGAAGCCACTATCAGAGAGCAGAGAGGAGGGAGGAACCACAGAGAGAGGACAGCAGGGGTTTAGCCAGCACAAGTGGCTCAAATCATTCCTAATTGGGGGTGATGGGATGATCCAAGGACAGACTATGCCCTAGACTCAATCTGCACCGCTGATTGAGCACCAGCCAGGAAGATTGATGGGGACACATTCTCTCCTCATTGCCTTCCCTCCCTCCTGGGAAAAAACAGAAGCTATTGTAGACTCTTTATTCACCTTTGACTCCCTCTGGGCTCATTATTGTTCTAAAGAAGCAATTTCCCTTTTAAGTGATTTTTTTAAATGTTGTTTAGCAAAAACCCCAAATACCAATTTTATTTTTACTAGTAACATAGAGAAGAAAAATAATAATAGTAATAATGTCATAGCTAGCATTTATAGAGAGCATTTAAGATTCTCCTTTTTGAACTTCACAGTAGCTCATAGCAACTTATTTTTGTCCTCATTTTACAGGAGTAAACTAGGCTGAGTTAAGATGTCCTACAATGAATACGAGTCTGCAGTAGCATCTGAACGCAAGTCTTCCTAAATGAAGTCCAACACTCTATCCATTGCACAGAAAGAAAGAGCCCATTTCCATTTGAAAGCTGAGATTTGGGGTCAGACAAAGTGGGAGGAATTGAACTGAGAGGTTCCGAGTTATTGATTTATCAGTAATAATACTTATTAGGCAAGTGCCCTAAAAGAAACCGAGAGAGCCATCATGAGAAAAATACTTTTGCCAAAACATCCAGTTTGTCAACAGTAGATCTGAGCTCGGTGAGAAAACTGAGATTCAGTTGAATGAAGTCATTTTCTCACCATTACACAACCTGCAGAATTCAATCCCAGCTCCCATGAATCCAAATTCAAAGCATTCCACCATGCAATCTGGTGCTATTTACTAATGTGAAACAAGAACTAGTCTGCACCCAGTTATCCTTTCCATACTGCTCCTTATAGAAAGCACCTTTTTGGGGGGCAGCTGGGTGACTCAGTGGATTGAGAGCCAGGCCTAGAGACAGGAGGTCTTGGGTTCAAATCTGACCTCAGACACTTCCCAGCTGGGTGACCCTGGATCACTTAACCCCTATTGCCTAGCCCTTACTGCTGTTCTGCATTGGAACCAATTCCCAGCTGTGTGACCCTGGGCAAGTCACTTGACCCCCATTGCCTAGTCCTTACCACTCTTCTGCCTTGGAACCAATACCCAGTATTGATTCCGAGATGGAAGTTAAGGGTTAAAAAAAAAAAAGCACTTTTTCCCCCCTCTGTGTGACACAGTGGATAGAATGCTATGCAGTAAATAAGAAGACCTGATTTCAAATGAGGTTTCAAACACCCACTAGCTGTGTGGTCCTGGGCAAGTCACTTAACCTATTTGTCTGTTTCTTCATCAATAAAATGGGAATAATAAGAGTATTTTCCTTATAGGGTTGTTGAGAGGATCAGATGAGCTAATGATTATGACACATATCACAAAGTCTGGCAAATACAAGTGCTATATAAATGTTAGCTATTATTTTTATTATTATTAATTATAATAATTATTATTATTAGTCACTTCCACTAGAGCCTGACTCTGACCTGGATTGTGTTTCACAGGCTACATAGAAAGCCAATACACCCAGAAACATACACACCATCACAACTACAACAGAACACAGGAATGAATTATTTTGGTCCTGGTATTCACAAAATAAAACTTGAACAATAAATGACTTAAAGGTGAATGTCTGGGTCCAGTTTCATAGTTTTCAACCAAGTGTTGATTCGAGTATGTGATCTGCAATGCTGGCAACCAACCAGAATATTTTGTACTCAGCATTTTCAAATCCACAACGGGGTATAATTTAGAGCGTGTTACGTAGGAGTATGGAATTACCATTGCTCTTTGGGGATTGAGAGTTTATTTGTTAACAGGAAATTAAAATAGAAGCTGAAACATAATTTCTTGGGGGTAAAACAATCTTTACAATTTGTAGAATTTGCAAAGATTTGTAACTTCACGAAGTCATTTTTAGAGGGGATTTAATAACCAAAGTTGGAATAAGAAATTGAAGAGAGTAAAACCTTCTTTATTTGCTAACCATATTGCAGCATTCTATTTTTTTTTTAAGCCTCTGATCATTTGTCATCCAGCCTGTTTTCCTACTCTGCCCAACATGTTTAATGACCAACTGCAAATGCTGCTTGACTTATCAGGGAATAATTATGCATAATTCATGCCCCTGGAGGTAAACAAGGCATACTTTGCTTGTTTCCTTTCATGCTGGAAATAGACAGTGAAACACAAATCTGGTATTTCACGACTGCTGCCCTTATGACCTAATCACAGAACCCTCATCTTGGCCCAGACTACTGGCAAAAAGAGCCAGAAAACTGGTGAGGGGAAGCCAAGCAACCCCTTGAGACTCATTAGAGAAAACAGCACTAAATGAGGTGGCAACATAAAAAGTAACATGGTTTTTTCAACTCAAACACATGGCCGTGGTGTTCGGTTTTTCAAAAGAACCGTCCATCGCGCCGTGCCACAATGCCACACACAGGTCATACCAAGCGTGCCCCCCATATAATAGTTTAAACATGAGTCATTGATTATGTTAAATGAATTGCAACTCATAATCATCTAACCAGCAATGAAGCATTCACTTAACTGACCTAGATGGATCATATAAAGAGTTATTAAATATAATGACAATAGGCACTAGAAGTGAAAAACTCCACAAATTTTTCTTCTTTTGTCAGGGGGACGAAGGGAGCTTATGGACATTGGAGACTTAAGAGAAAAGTCAAACTCGGTTCTCTCAGGATAAAACTTGGAGCGTACAAAGCTATGATCAAGAGCCCTGATATTGAAGCAGGATGTGGCCTGTGAAATCACCACTGTGTTCCCAGCTCCTTTTTCTGTACATTTCATGCAGAATAAAAATAAAATTTAATTTCTCACAGCTCTTCTTTTATGTACTTCTAATGGTCCTCTTCTTTTTTTATGCTTTTGTTTCCTTCTTTGTGGGGGAAGGGACCTGACATGTGAAAAGGAGAAAGATTAATAGTGCTCGCAAGATCAAGGCCTTCTTATGAGTTAGCCATTCTCAAGCTTTAAGCACATCGCTCATCTAAACCACCTTACAACAGTCTGACTGAATGGGAGGGTGATTTTATGAGTGAATTAAATGGAAATTAGAATGATTTTTGAACATATGGCTACTTATTACCTTCCCCAAATTTTTATGAGGTTATAATCTAAATTTAAATAAGAGTCTAGAGGAAAATAAATTTAGGATAGGAACACATTATGGCCCTAAGCTTCCTTAAGAGGATGATGAAAATAAAAATTCCTGAAATAAAGGAAAAACTGGGGGTATGATAAAAATTAATATTTATGAGAAAACACTTAAAGAAAAACATTCATTGCAAATTTTCTTCCTAAGGAAAGAAAAGGTCAAACTTTATTTTGAGGTTAAAACAAATTTTAAAGCATAGTGATTAGTTAAATAAATTATGGTACATTAACGTAATGGAATATTTTAATGAAATTATGACTGACAAATGTGAGAAAGATAAAGAACTCTAAGAAGACCAATATAAAGTAATGTAAGACAAAAATAGCAAAACTTAAAAGATAGAACACATTGACTCTGGTCACATTAGGAAAATCATGAGAATGAATGGACAACAAATTCTTATGGAGACTTGGAGACATTGAGATTATAATGTGATACTTTATGCTTTGAAATTAATTCATTTAAATGTAAATAATCACCAAACAAGTTAAGTTGTTTAAATTGATGTTCAATGTCATTTTAATAATATATTTAATAAATGAATAAAAGGATGGAAATGAGATCTTCTGTGACAGACCAGGGACATTCTTCATTAGTCTTATCTAGAACTGCTTTAAAAAGAGGCATAAAGTTGCCAGCATAAAAGGAGTTTTTATTATGAAGCCTGATTGCTTTTCTTCATAGAAGCCATTCCCCTCAACTCTACTTAATAATCAACAATTGCCTTAATTTTAACTTCTTAGCTCCCTCCACCAAGCCATTAGGAACAATTCTATACACTAGCACAAGTATAAGATTTCCTTTAAGCCTTTTTATTATATTCACCTTGGTACCTGTGGATAGAATTTAAATCAATGTAAAGAGAAAGATGAAGAAAAACATTTATATTCTCCTTGTCAGAAAGCATCTTCCTTCAGCTCTTAAACTTGTGTTTTTGTTGTTAATCAATTGTTTTCAGGAGTATCTGAATCTTCATGATTCCATTTGGGATTTTCTTGGCAAAGGTAATGGAGAGATTTTCCATTTCCTTCTCCAGCACATTTTACAGATGAGGAAACTGAGGGAAGTAGGGTTAAATGATTTCCACAGTCACCCAGCTAGTAAGTATCTGAGACTGGATTTGAATTTGTGAAGATAAGTCTTCATGAATTCAGGCTGGTACTTTATCTACTGCACAAGTTAGCTATCCAAAGGTTATAAAATAATGTTCAAATCAATTTTATTTACTCAATATATCCCCCAAAATGGGAAATTTGGCAAGCTTCATGAAGAAAGGAGCACCAGAGCTCATTTTCAAAGGAAGAAGAACTTTGTAGGCATGGGGGTTAGCCAAGATAAGCACAAAAAGGTGGGATATTGGGGGTGAAATTAATGAATTTCTGGTAATCCTATTTGGTTAAATATAAAAAACATGAAGAGAAGAAATTTTAACAAAGCTAGAAAAATAAAAAAAAAATTTAAGAAAGCTAGAAAAGTTGAAACTAGATTTTTGAAAGGCCATATGTTCCAGTATAGGGAGTTGTATTTGTATCATATAGGAAATAGGGAGCTACTAGAGGCTTGGGAACAAGGCAGTGATATAGTTAGAACTGTGTATTAAGAAGATTATTTTGGAAATAACATTAATGATATTTGACTGTCAGGAAACGTTGCTGATCATTTTGCATTCCTCTTCAACAAGAAACATGAGGTACTGATCAAATCCACCCCAACCCTGGTCGTAACAAGTTTCACATCGCTGAAGGAGCATAATATGGTATGTCTAAGTTTTCAGGAAATGAGTAATCTCTTATCTCCTCCTTCTGCCACGTTCTGGGTGACCACACTGATCTTTTTACTCTAAGACAGGGGTGAAGATAGTACAAGATTTCCTCAATCACAATTAATTGTTAGGCCTATTCCTACAATGAAACCCACATTGGAGCCAAATTTGGCTCTATTTCAATGAATCCTAGCCAACTGATCCTCAGGTAATGGAATTGTCCACAAACAATTGACACAAACAGGCAATTTTTGATACTATATATTTTGTTTAACTCTTTGACACAGGCCCCCAAAATGGAATGAGCCATATATAATAGTATAATTACTACATAGCTCCATATCCATAGTGCCTACTCTGTGCTAGACATTATACTAGGAACTGGGAATACAAAGAAAGAAAAATGACAGTCTCTGTTCTCAAGGAACTCCCAATATAATAATGGCAGAGATGGCATGCTCTTAAGGGTAAATTAGGGTTGAAACTGAATATATTATTTAATGGTCACCTAGAGATTTAAATTCTAAATCCCAATTAAATACTCAAGTCAGAATAGAATTTTATGGTGGTTTATTTACAATAGTAGGAAGAAATTAAGAATGAGAGAGAAAGAGGGAAAAGGATAGAAGATCTACTCCAGCCTAGTCTGATCCAGGGGGAGTTCAGAGGCCTCAGCCAGGGGACCTTCCCAGAAGATTAAATCTAGCTCGGCTTCCAGGCACAAGGCTTCCTCCAAGATGAGGGGCCTCCTTGGAGGCTGGTGCCTTCAGAAATCCAGGGAAAGAGGATTCAGCCTTAACACTCACCACATGGTTGCCTAAAGGAAGCAGTCTCAGGTCTCCATGCTCTAGCCCTCCAAGTCAAGAATCACTGCCAAAAAGCTGCCAAAGTCCCTCTCACAGGAAGTGACACAAAATATAAAGGTAATTCTTTACATCACTTCCTGTGTCTCACATGTACCAATGGTGGCCTAAACTTGGCTTAGGATAGCCCAAGGGGTCAGTCAGTTGTTTCTGATTTGTCATTTGCTAGCACACTTGGGTCACAGACAATCCTCCCCCACACTTAATCCTTAAGTGAGGGTGTATACATTCCTGGTTGCTAAAATTCTAAAGACTAAACAAGGTGGAGTAAATCTAAAATGCAAACAACTACATACAAACTATATCCAGAATAAATTAAAATAATCAACAGAGGTAAAGCACTAGAATTAGGAGCAAAAAAGAAAGGCTTCCTGTAAGGCTTCTGAATCTCAAAGGAAATGAATGAAACCAGGAAGCAGAGATGAGAAAGGAGAACATTCCCAGCATGAGAAATAATTATTGAAAATGTCCAGAATCAGGAGACAGACTGTCTTGTTCAAGGCCACTAGATGAAGGGAGAGGGCATGAGGAGAAGATATAAAGTATAAAAGATTGAAAAAGTCAGGTGATGAAGGACTGAATGCCAAACAAAGAATTTTTCATTTGATACTGGAGAAATTCACTGGAATTTATTGGGCTAGATCTTTGCTTTAGGAAGATCAATTTGGCAGATGAATAGAGGATGGGCTTGGGTGGGGAGAGACCTATGTCAAACCACACCAACCAGCAAGCTTTTGCATTGGTCTAGACTTGTAAACCTTAAAATAAGCAGAACTGGCGCTGCGGGATCCCGCCGCCATGCAGTTTTATCCGGTCAAGCGAATGATTAGAGGTCTTGGGGCCGAAACAATCTCAACCTATTCTCAAACTTTAAATGGGTAAGAAGCCCGGCTCGCTGGCTTGGAGCCGGGCATGGAATGCGAGTGCCTAGTGGGCCACTTTTGGTAAGCAGAACTCATAGCTCTAAAACAAGCTTGTATAATTGCCAAGGATAAAAAGGCAACAATTTATACGGATTCTAGATATGCTTTCAGCATTTGTCACTCAGTCGGGATGCTATGGCTCCAGAGAGGATTTTTAACCTCAGCTGGAAAATCCATAGCTAATGCAGAAATTATTAATGAAGTTCTTTCTGCTCTCAAACTGCCTAAAGCCCTAGCTGTAGTTCATTGCTCTGCCCATACAGGTGGCTCTGACCCTGTCTCTAGAGGAAATGACCGAGCAGATGCCGCTGCAAAACTAGCAGCCATAGAAGGACCTGGATTAATTTTAACATTAACAACCACTGATAATTTAAATTTATCACTTTCCTATAATGAGAAGGAAGTGGAAAAATGGAAACAAAAATTTAAAGCAAAACAAATTAATGGAGTTTGGGTGTCATCTGAAGGAAAACCCCTGCTCCCTAGAAGTTTCTATAACCAAATTTGCCAATCTATTCATAAAAATGGTCATTTTGGCACCCAGGGCATCGTGGACTCTGTCAAGAGAGTATGGATAGCCCCTGGTATAACTACTGTAGCCTCTAAAGTGTGTTCAGGCTGCCCTATCTGCCAGGCATATAACCAACATGCATATCGTGGCAAAGCCTTTGGGGGACGTCCTCTGGCTTACACACCTTTTGAACATCTACAGATAGATTTCATAACGATGCCAAAGGCTGGACGTTATAAATTTTGTCTAGTAATTGTAGATCAACTAACCAGATGGCTGGAAGTATTTCCTACGACCCGAGCCACAGCAGATTTTGTTGCAAAGATACTTTTAAAAGAAATTATTCCTTGTTTTGGCCTACCAGCACGTATTGACTCCGATAGAGGGAGTCATTTTACCGATTCTGTCTTAAATCAAATATATTCTTGCTTGGGGATAACTCCAAAATTCCATGTTCCATATCACCCCCAGAGCTCAGGCCAAGTGGAGAGGATGAATAAAGAACTTAAGACTATGATTGGCAAATTATGCACTGAGACCCATTTAAAATGGCCTGAAATTCTCCCTCTGGCCCTATTTTATCTTAGAAGCAGGCCTAGAGGAGACTTACATATTTCACCATTTGAGATGCTTTTTGGACATCCGCCTATACAGGCTAAGCCTTTCTCCCCGGCTTATACATCGCTATTAGGGGGAGATATTACTATTGCTTTCTATATACAGGAGTTACAGCACAAACTACGTGAACTTCATGAATCCGGAGCTGCAGTACAAGCTGGACCATTAGACTTTTCTCTGCATGACCTGAACCCAGGAGATAAAGTTTATATCAAGAATTTCAAGAGAACTGGAGCAATTCAACCTTCATGGGAAGGACCATTCCAAATATTATTAACTACTCCAACATCTATAAAGATTGGAGAAAGGACTCTTGGATTCACTGCTCACATGTGAAGAAAGCATCTTCTGCTGAGACTGATTGACTGTATCCTATCATATGAATTGTGACTCTATCTTATATGAATTGGAGATAATAATCCATAGACAAATGAATGCTGTTTTTTTTAAGAATATATTGAATTACTGATTTTTTCTTATTTTTCTTATTTCTTTTCTTTTTTTATCAGAATATTTGAATTTTTTCTCATTTTTTGTACTGAAGGTACACATAATTAATATTAATATTATTTTTTTCCTGCAGTAATACAAGTTAATATATATACTCTTGCTATAATATCAATATATGCCTAAAAGCTTTAAACTATGGGAACCTGCCATTTATTGATAAAATATTATAGGACTGTGATTAATGTTGGTGTCTGATTCCAGGAAAAGGAATAAAAACAAGGAGCACAGACTAAACCTGAATAGTGCCAATAGAGCACACGAGAAATATTAAAAGTGAGACTCGAGGTTGCGACGCTTAACTTATGTTTAAGTCGTAGGACTTCCTTGTATCTACACTCTTTACGAAGTACTCAAACAAGTAAAAAGCTTGACTATCATGCTGGCTCCCTATATCCCTGAAGGAAAAAATAAAATCAGACAAGAGAATGACATTTCCCCATCAAAATAGAATTCTAATTCTTTTCTTCTTATATTATGCCAACGTCCTGTAGTCTTGGCTACAAATGGCTATGTGAAATATTACTGCATTCTGTCCTACATACTTGTGGGATAGAAATTACTTTAAACTGGACCTATACAAGGCCTATTTTGAATTTTTCTTATGTTTTTGATTATTTTCCTATTCTTTTGATAATTGACACATACACCCCCATAACTAAAGTTTGCATTCTGAGCTAAACTTGATATATTTTTTAATACTTACTTCAGGGGGGATTGTATTTTAATTTAAAATCTAAGAATTTTTTTTGAATTTTTTTTGTTTGAGATTGTATTTTTATAAAAATCCAAGAATTTTGTTTAAGATTTTACTGTTATAAAAAAATCAAAGATTTTGATTCTGTTCGAGAAATGATCTTCAAGAAAGAAGCTTGAAACTTTTATATCCAGAGAATGAACTGTTGCAGAAAGATGCCGAAAACCTACACTTCATCAAGAAGATCAAGAATGAACTTTGGATGATTTGATTGGACTGAACTTTTGATTGAACATTTATTGTAATTGTACACATTTATGCCAAAAGGGACTGCCCCTAATTTGGCTTTCTGTCAATGCACCTAGCAAAACATTGGTTTTGCTTTCTTTTCTTTTCTATTTCCTCTCTCACTATTCTAATTTCTCTTAGAAAATTGAATATTGTGTATATCTATAGTTAGAAGTGCATTTAGAACTACAAATTGATTATGTTAAATGATCAATGGGGAGACTAGTCTCCCAATGATCATCAGGGGAGATTGTAAACCTTAAAATTTCTTAGACTTATAAATGTTGGAAATTTCATCATTGGGAAATTTCATACTTGAAAAATTTCCTGCTGATAGTCTATTGGGATGTGAACCCCACTGGCATAGGAGGGCCTTTCTCCTCCCTACTTAAGATTACTTTAGGACAGAAACCTTTTGCTGAACAATGGAAAGGGCTTTGACCTATGCTTAAGCATAGAATAGGAAGTTCTTTGAGTCATGATTGATTTTAGAATCGATACAATAGAGATACTTGGAATGACAGAACCAGGTCTTGGAACTTCCAATCTCCACCCTACTCAGTCCTAACAGGATTTAGGAAGGGCTGCAGCATAGATCAAAATTTAATTATTCCAATCTCTACCCTACTCAGGGTAACAGGATTTAGGAAGGGCTGTAGCGAAGGATCAAGATTTAATTAATTGAGAATATGACCTTCAACAGACATGTGCAAAGCCACAGACCTCTGGGCGGTCCTGGGTTAAGCTAGAGCCACCAAGGGCACAGGGAAGACATGGACAGTGATTGGTAGATATGAGAACTGAGGGGAGGGAACTTGGATGGTTTCCTTAAAGATAGCGGGGTCTGAGGACTGAGGGGGGTTTGGAGAGGTTTTGCTCTGAGAGGTTGTGCTCTGAGAAGCTTGCTCTGAAGGAAGCTGGAGGTGGAGGCCCCTGAGACTATTTCTCCATTTTGGTCACATGAGTGATAGGGACTGATCTCTTTTCTTTGCCTCAGCTATCTAAGGGCTTGGGCCTTTTGGCCCAGCCTAAACAGAAGGGGTATTTAAGCCCTATTCCCTTCTCTCCCCTTTCTCTCTCTCTCTCTCTCTCTCTCTCTCTCTCTCTCTCTCTCTCTCTCTCTCTCTCTCTCTCTCTCTCTTTCTAATACCTTTCTTCCTCCTGTTTGTAATTAAACTCCATAAAAGGTTGACTGCTGACTTGAGTTTTCATTTAGGAATTACATAGCTGAATTCCTTGGCGACCTTAAATTAATATATATCAGTCTTTTAAAGTGATTTCCTTGTCACAGACTTGAGGAGATTAGGGTTTGTATGAAAGCAGGGACAGGTTCATAGGAGAGAAGGATATTACAAGAGATATTACTAAGGTAAAATCAATAGTCCTTGGCAATAAATTGGATACAGGGGATAAAAGTGAGGAGCAGAAGATGGCATCTACATTGTGATCCTGGCAGACTGAGAGAATTATTGTGTCCTTGACAGGGAAAGTGGAGTTTGAAAGAGGGAAGGGTTTTGAGGAAAAGTCAATGAGTTCAGTTGTGGATATGTTGAGTTTCAGATGTTTACAGGACAACCATTTCAAAATATCTAATAGGCAGATGGAGATGTGATATTGGAGGTTAACGAAAAGATTATAATTGAATAAGCAGATTTGAGAATCATCAGAATGGAATTAATTGGGAACTCAGATCACCAAATTAAATAATATAGAGAGAGAAGAGAAGAGAAAAGGGTTCAGGTTAGAGTTTTAGGGGAAACCCACATTTATCAGATATGACTTGGATGAAGATCTGGCAAAGGAGACTGAAGAGGAATTGAATAAATAGAAGGAGAAACAAGACAGTTGTATCATGAAAAACAAAGATATCATGAAAAGAGTGACCAGGGGGCAGCTAGGTGACTCAGTGGATAGAGGGCCAAGCCTGGAAACAAGAGGTTTTGTATTCAAATGTGATCTCAGACACTTCATAGCCATATGACCTTGGCACTTAACTCCCATTTCCTGGACCTTTTTGGTCTTCTACCTTAGAATATTGGTTCTAAGATAAAAAGTAAGAGTTTTAAAAAAAAACAGATCAACATTATCAAAGGCTGTGTAGAGATCAGGAAGGATATTTCCACTATATTTACAATTAAGAGATTATTAGTAACTTTGGCAACAGAAGTTTCTGTTGAATGATGAGATCAGAAGCCAGACAATAGAGAATTAAGAAGAAAATGAGGTGAAATGAAGGGGAGGCACTTCTTAAAGATGGCCTTCTCAAGAAGCATAGTCACAAAAGGCAGAAAAGATATGGTTTTTATATTTGATGCATTTGGATCAAAAGAGGGAGGGGGGAATACAAAAGTTTCCAAGTGGTGTTCAACTTACCAAACATTTTGAATATGGGTTTTGGCATCTCCTTGTCATATACACTCATTCATAGCTTCAAGAGCAGACAGGTATCTCCATTGCCCAATTCTCTTCCATTTGGTGTTCTGTGACAATAAGGAACCTTGTGAAGGCTAGTCCTTTGCTTCTGGATTAGATTCAAAAAGCAGGTTGCAGCAGAGAGAAGAGAGGGCAGGGACACAGTGGCAGGGGCAGCAGGTGGTTCAGTGGATAGAGTTTGGAAGTCTTGGATTCAAATCTAACCTCAGACACTTCCTAGCCATGTGTAATCCTAGGCAAGCCATTGAACCCGAATGGCCCAGCTCTTATCACTGTTCTACCTTGGTACCAACACTTAGTATTGATTCTAAGACAGAAAGAAAGGGCTTTTAAGAGAAGAAGAGCTTGTCACTACAATTCTACACTCTTTTCTCTCACATCCAACTTCATCTTTCTGTATCTCCCTCAATCCATTCAACTCTCTTTTTTTTCTCTGTATAAGTAAAGTTGATTTGAGGTGTAGTGCTTTGGAAGTCATATGGGACAAATATCTTAACCTTCAATTTTGTATAATTTGTGAAGGGTAAAGATTGGAACCATCAAGACTGATTAGAAGACCATTACGGTAGCCAGCTGAGGATCAATGAGGTCCTGAAAGTAGAAAGGTCACAGAGGGAATGAAGAATAAGAGAGAGATAAAAGAAATATGATGGGGGTAGAGTAGATAAGGTCTAGCAATTGATTGGATGCAAAAGAGATGTAAGAAAGAAGTGGGTATTTAAAATGACTACTACTTTAACTGAGAAGATGAAATTTCCATTAATAGACAGTAAGAAGTTGGAAAGAAAGGAGATTTTGGAGGAAGGTTGTTTTCACTTTTGGGCACAGTGAGTTTGAATTGCCAGAAAAACTTTCAGGTATAGATGTCTAAACCTAGCAGACAACTGAAAATGTTGTGGGGAACTGGAGGTGAACCCTGGGGTTTGAGAAGGGTACCTTTTGCAAGGATGTAAGACTGAAACTTACTTTAAAAATAAAAAGAGAAATTTATTAATTTAAATGGTGGATGTTGAATCTGGCTAGGAGGACAGCATAGGTGGAAGACTGCCTCCTAGGTGGAACAGCACAGATGGAAAGTTGCTCCCAGAAGACCTCAATTCTGGGGGTTTTCTACTCTTTACAACAGTGAAGACATGACTCTAGAGGGGTATGCACCAAGGCATGGAAAGGGGGAAGGTTTGCCTCAAGACATAGGAGGGTGACCCTCATAGTTTAGAGAACAGATGGATGTCTGAGATACAACTTGATGATATCAAGGAGGTGTGTCTCTCTGTCCATCTAAAGGACAATCCAAGGAGGATAATTCCCTCAGGGTCTTATAGGAGTTATCAGATATCTTGGGTTAGGAGTCACAAGGATAGAAGGGAACAAAGAAATTTCCCTGCTTATATTTTGCCTGAAATACTTCTATAGTTTTGGGGGTACAATGCCCATGCCAAAAACATGGGATTGGTACTCAGGAGAATATAGAGCTACGTATAAAGACTTGAGAGTCAGTTGTGTAGAAGGGAATCATGGGACTATATGAAATAACTAAAAGGAGGAATATAAAGAAGAGCCACTATAATAGATGGAGACTATTCTTTTTCAAAGCTTAGCAGTAAAGAGATGGGAGAGGCAGAGTACCTACCTAAGTGTGTAGCAAGACCAAGTGAAAAAAAAACTGTAAGGAGACAGGAATCTTAGGCATGTCAGCAGACAGAAAGGAAAACACTGAATAAGAGAGAGAAGGAATAATCAATGGACTAAGTGGCCCAGGAAAATGGGAGAAGAAAGATTCAAGGGTATAAGTGGAAGAACTAGGCTGAATAAAGAGAAAGGATTCCTTATGTTCTGAGTCTGGGTCAAGGAAGAAGATGAATGAAGAAATAGAAAGTCTCTGAAGTGTGGAAGGGAGACAAGTAAGTTTATAATGTGGTGCCCATATCGTTAGCAAACAAGGTCATCTGTTGCACAAGATTTTGATAACTAGTGTTTAATATGGGGCATTAAGGATTGCAAAATGCTAGTCAGTCAATAAACATTTATTAAGTGCTCCTTTAAGCATTTTCTTCATGCTAAGTGTTGAAAATACAAAAGCAAAAAAGATTAAAAAAAAACCAACAGATCATCTCTTCCCTCAAAAAGCATACATTTTAATTAGGAAGATGACACATGAAAAGAAAGCTGAAAAGGAAAAAGAGAGGGATGGAGAATGTACCTGACTTTGGAACATAATGGAGAGACCCAGTGGCCTGTAGCCTGGTGGAAAAATGAAGAAATTGTTGGTCTGGGTGGTCTCCTCAAATGGAGGCTCTGAAAGGAGTCATCCAAAGAGAAGAGAGACACTTTAGGGGGGAAAGTATATATGTGATTTCCAGGGCTGAAGCAATCTTCTAGTCTGAAAATGTTGGTGGGACATGATGGAAGAAGTCTGGAGTACAGATTAGTGGGAAATGAATGTGAACCTATATTATCTTATTTGACCCTCCAAATAACCCTGTGAAGTAGGCATTATTATTTTATCAATGAAGAAATTGATATTGAAAGGGTTGAGTGACTTGCCTGAGGTTGAGTATTGCCTCCAAATAAAGCACTTTATCCACTATGCCACCTTTTTTTATAGCTTCATTTTAAATTTTTTAAATTCTGTTTTCCTACTTAAAAATACATATTCAATGGAATAGACTAATTTGCAAGGGGAAATTTTCTCTTTCTCCTAATCAGTTTTAACATCAGTTAAAGGGAATAAAACAGTTCTGAGAGATTGAGATACATCAATGAGACTTGAAAACTGATAAATATGGGCATGAGGGAAATGGGTAAAGAGGGCAACAGAAGAGTCAAAGAAGGCCCATTCCCCCAGGAACCCAGGCCTGAAAAGTTGGTGAACAAGAGAAAAACCAAGAGAAGAAGGTGGCTTGCAGTAAATATGTGAATATAGTTGAAAGAGATTGCAGGAAGTGAAGGGGTCTAACCATCAGTGGGTTTATTGACCTAATGACAAAATGAACGTAGAAGTGGTAGATTATTCTAGGTATCAAATACCTTGTAGAGGAAGGTGTGAATATAACCTATGGAAAATTAAATGAAATGACATTTGCAGGTGTGAAATCAAAGTAGAATGAAAAATGTAGACAGAACTAGGAAGTTTCATGCTGCAATGGGAGTAGGAAGGACCTTAAGACTCCAATGAACTATTTGAATCCATTGGAATACTTAAAGAAGGGGAAATAATGGGATCAAAATGAAAAGAAAAAGTAAGTGAATCTCCTTGATGGTATTTTTAAAAGATTGGAGGGATGACTGCAAAATGGAAAAGCAAGAAGTCATACTGATGGATTACAGCAATAGGAATGTGGAATTTCAAATCCCTGAACTAGGGATTTGATTGTAGGGAAGGGACAATCTGATCCCATTACCTTTAAGTGAGTTTATAACTCTCTTGTGAACAAAAAACAAAGCCCTACAATTCCCAGGACTTTATAATAAATCTAAATGCTTCGCTAATTGCCTGTCACATTGTAAATAGTATTTGCTTTTCAGAGCTTAAAAAAACCCACAACTCCAGAAATAAATCAGAACTTTCTATTCATTTGAAGACAGACTGGGGAAAACAAGAGCAAATCTTTGGTAACTAAAAAAATCATGAATACCATCTGAAGCTTCCTATTGTGTATGGTAAATGTAACATGGGGGTAGGGGGAAGTAATCAAAAGTCACTTAGACACAGTTTCCCATAAAATAAAAATGCTAATTTCTCATACAGTATTTTCTCTCAAGTTTCAATAAGATGAGGACAAGGTACAATGATTAAAATAACATATGCTGGGAATTTCTATACGGCAAAGACCTGCCAGCCAAATCACAACACCATGGCTTGGCCTGGATCCCTTTCATTATGGTCAGTGGGAGGTAGAATATTGATTTGATTTCATAAATCAGGATTCTTTGAGGACTTCAGGGGTCACATGTGCCTTGAGGAAGCTTATGACCTTATGCACCTTTCCCAAGGCTCCCCTCAGTAGGTCTCTTAATCATGCAGAAATTCACACAAAATTCCCCATCTACTTAATCTCTCTGTTAGCTAAAACAGCTTTTAAAAAACATTGTTTGTTTGTTTGTTTTATGTTTAAAAGGGCTGTGGGCAGCTTACCTGCTCAGCCATATTTGACAAAATCTTATATTATCAACAGACATCTATTTGTCTTCTAGCAGTTTGGAATGGGGTATGGGTCAGAGGATCATAAATTTAGAATTGAAAGGGTTCCAATAGATCAGTTAGCCCAGTTTCCTCATTTATAAAAGAAAAAAATCAAGTCTTAGAGCAGTTGGAATAATAAGTCAAGTCAAAGAATTTAAGTGTTTATTATGTGCCAGGCATTGTGCTAAATACTAGAGATACAAAAAAAAAAAAGAATGACACAAAACTGTCCCTGCCCTCAAGCCACTATAATGGGGAAAACAATGTTCAAACAAGTACAAAATCAGATATATACAAGGTAAATTGGAGCTGTCGTTTCTCCTTAACGCCCCACTCCCCACGTTTCAATCAGCATCTAATCACTCCCTGGAAAAAGTGGTACCCAGTATTTCAGGTTGACCAGATTGATGGTGTGATTTTTAGATAAGATTTTTAGGTAAGATAGGATCTTCTTCACTTCAAATGCTGATCCCCAATGAATCAAGTTGAAATGATCTTGGGAGCTTTTTTCTATTATCAATAATTTAAAACTGGATCCTTCCTTAAAAAGAATTAGGGTTAGTAATGAAAGGGTTATAACATAGAAGATGAGGTATTGCTCCATGCTCTCAGTAGCATAGAACTGAGAAGCAAAGAGAAACATGACTAGAAACATGTGACCTCAGCAGTGGTAGGCTGACCTTAAAGACTTAAGTGTTTAGTTCCTTTTCCATCCTGTTGAGCAAGAAAGCAAAAAATAAGCTCTGTTCTTCTCTTTTTCTTTTTCTGGATGGCCCAGGAAACTTCAACGTACTCTTTCATTTATCACTTGTAGATGCACAACAGACTCACTGAGACTAGAAGTCTCAAATAGTCCATTTTCATGTTCTTTCAAAAGCATTATGCCACTGGATCTCTCTCTCTCAATTTCCACACTGGTAAAATGGAAATTTCTACACTGGTAAAATTCCTTAGAAAGTTATTCTGAATATTGAATTATATGAATTAAATGAAGGCTTTACAAACCTTTTATATTTCAAACTGATAGTTTTTTTTATTTCAGTATAAATATTCCTTCCATTGGTATATATCACAACTTGTCATAACTTTTATACTACTGAAATTCCATGTTCTTCAATTTTTTTAAATAAGTGTATCATTTATTTGTTCTGTAGCATTCTTTTCTTTTAATTTTAAGTTCTAAATTCATTCCTTCCCTCCAGCCCTTTCCCCACTTACTGAGAAAAGAAGAAAATTATATCAATTATACATAGGAAATCATGCAAAATATATTTCCAAATTAGCCATTTAATAAAAGCAAAGTAAGTAAGTTATATTTGAATGCACTCAGAATTTTCTCTCAGTTCTTTCTCTGGAAGTGGATAGCATTTATCATGACTTCTTTGGAATTGTCTTGAATCATCATATTGCTCAGAGTAGTCAGGTTTTTCAGTCAATCATCATTACAACATTGTTGTCACTGTGCAGTTCATGATTTGGATCTAAGATAATAGAGCTGTTTTCCCTGATAATTTCTTGAAACATAATGTCCAAGATTTTTTTTTGTCTATGACTTCCAGGTAGTCCAATAATTATTAAATTATTTCTTTTCAATTTATTTTCCATGTCAATTGTTTTTTTCAATGAAATATTTCACATTTTCTTCTCTTTTTTTTATTTTTTTTACTTTGTTTTATTGTCTTGTAAAGTCATTAAATTCCACTTGCCCAATTCTAATTTTAGAGACTATTTTCTTTAGTGAGTTTTTGTACCTCCTTTTCTATTTAGCTTATTCTGCTTTATAAAGAGTTTTCTCCTTCAGAAAGTTTTTGTGCTTTTTTTTATCATGAGACTAATTCTGTTTTTAAAAGAATAATTTTCTTTATTATTTTTGTACCTCTTTTACCAAGCAGTTAATGTTCTTTTTCATAATTTTGTTGCATCACTATCATTTCTTTACCTAATATTTCCTCTACCAATCATTTCTTTCTTTAAATGCTTGAGGATCTCTTGGGGTCCAAATAGTATTTTTCTTTGAGGATTTAGTTGTAGATGTATTCACATTGTTGTCTTCTAATTCTGTGTCTTGGTCTTCACTTCCATTGTAGTACCTTTTTACGGTCATGTACTTTTTTGTTGTTTGCTCATTTTTCCAGTTTATTTCTTGACTTTGAAGTAAGGTGGTTAGAGCACTGTGCCAAGTTTCAGGCTTTTTCATGCTGTTATTTTCAGAGCTACCTCTGGTATTTTAAATGTTTTTGGTGCTTTGAGGTGGTATGATGTGGGGAGAGGTGTGACCATAGCTTTCCTGGTTTGCACTCTGGTCTTTACCCAGGAAGAGTTCTTCATCAACTGTAGCCACAAGAGTTAGTGCTCCTCTTAACCCTGGAATTATTACTAGGTATCCTGTTTCCTTACAGCTGCAAGATCCACTATTCTTCTTGTCCTTGAAACTGTACGATCTTTATGACTGACCAAATGTGGTTCTCTCCACCATGGAATTACAACCCACAACTGCTTACAGTCAATAGAATTGCCAGTCAATGCTCACTACACCCAGTGCCAGCAAAAGTTCCCCTGTGATTTCTTTCTGATTAGTTGGCCAACTGTGTTTGAGATGAGTTTCTGAAATTGTCACTATTGTTACTGCTACTGCTGCCACCTCCAAAGCCTACTGCTCTTCCTATAACTATGTGCTTACACACCAAACAGGGCTCCATCTTAGTGTTACAGACTTCCTACTTATCTCCTAAGTGGTCTTAGACTGAAAAAATGCCTTACCATGAACATTTTTTTGGTTAGGTCCCCAGTTTCTTGCATCTTGGCTTACAAATCCTCTCTCTCTCCATGCCTCTCTCCATGCCTCTACCACAAGCCTCTCCAAAATTTGATTTGAGATCTTATTTTAAAATTGTTTGAATGGGAATATTAGAAGAATTCAGCTCGGTTGCTACACATATTTTGCCATGTTGGGTCCTTTCCATGTACTTTTCCACCTAGTGACATCAATATCCTTGCCATTCATTCCACAAGACACTCCATCTCCCATCCCAGGCATTTTTTTAAACCATTACCTTCTGTCTTTGCATTGATTCCAAAGGAGAAGAGTGGTGAGTCTAGGCAATAGGTGTTAAGTGACTTGCATGGAATCACACAGCTAGGAATTGTCTTAGGCCAAATTTGAAGCCAGGACCTCCTGTCTCCAGGCTGGCTCTCTACCCACTAAGTCACCTAGCTGCCTGATCTGGGCATTTTCAATGTCTGTCCCATATGCCTAGAGTGCTCTGCCTCTTTCTCTCCCTTTGCCATTTCTCTAATTTCTTTCAACTCAAAATTTTATACCCTCTAGGAAATATTTACTATTCACCCTTTGCAGTGGTGCTTCCTCAGCTTATTCTGTAAATATTGTTTACATGTAACAGAAAAAATGCATTTTTTGTTCATGGTGGAATAGCTTATAATCAAAACTATTATAATTGGTCTGACCCAATTGCTTTTCTTTATTTCATCTTCTCAAATGCCACATATGACATCAGGACTGATACATTTGAGACCAAATATGACAATTACTCTCTCAATGATGGAAATGTAAAGTGTTATAGAAACTTTGAAAAAAAATGTTTCATTTCCCAAATATTTATTATTCTCCTTCTAATTTCATATGAATTCATATGAATATTTTTGGAATAATGACTCATTTAGGTCAATTGCCAAAGTTTCTTTAGACTTTTTCCACTATTGGATTCTATTTGATGAAACAATGCTATTTTTAATCCTCCACCTTCATCCAAAATATATAGAAATATATTTTATTTTAAACTAAAATGGCCCTTGGCTACCAGTTTGCTTTGCTTTAAAAGGAGATCAAATGCTTGCTTGCTGAGTTTGTTTGGCCTCTTCCTTGTAGTGCCTGTTTTTCTCAGTTAAATTTTTGTATGGAACAATGATAATCAAATTTTATATGTTTACCTTTATCCATTTCCCATTTTTTAGAATCAAGGGCTCATTTGAAGCACCCAGCATAAAACAATTGCAATTATTCATAGCATTATCTTTTTTTATTAGAATATTGCTCTTTCTGATCTCAATTTTTATTAGTTAATGGGCTCAGCTACCCACAAAGAGTTGATTATGCTATGACATATACACTGATAACTAGTCATTTCCTACCAGTTAGGATACAGATAATTTTGTAGTATTATCATTTGTTTAAACATGTCCAGCATCACCAAGCTCTCTTCAACAAGAAAGTATCCATAACATATGAAAAGGGGCCTTTTTTCTTCCTCAAATTTTTCTCAAAATTCTCATATTTCCCAACAAATCTTTCAACATGGCCTCTCTGCTATGTCCACTATTGCACTGAAATAACAAAAAAAATCAGTGTATAATGTATAGAGTATTGTATATCTTATGTATAGAGTATCTAATCAAAATATATGATGTATGGAGCATTTGGTTTAGTTCTTTGTAGGCTTTTCTCTACTGAGGGGCATCTAGATGGTACAAGGAATAGAGTGTGAGGCCTGAAGTCAGGAAAATAGGAATTCAAATCTGGCCTCAGACACTTAACTAACTATATGATCTTGGGCATGCCACTTAAACTCTTCTTACCAAAGTTTAATCGTTCACAAGACGGGGTTAATAAAAATATTTGTCTCTTAGTTTTGCTATGAGGATTAAAAAAGAAAAATAATTATAAAGCACTTAATAAAGTGCCACTACATAGTAGGCATTATATACATTTTAGATATTTTTAATTTTACTTCTTTATTCTCTGCAGTGGATGTTCACAGAGGTTGCAAAAAAATGGTATTCTTTGGTTTATTGATAATCAAAATAATTGTAAGACAATATGATAAAAAGATCCCATGAAATGTTGTTCTTAGATGCTTTTAACTGGGCAATAAGAAAAAGTCTTATGGGTTCCTTTGTTTCTTACTTAGTTGCACCTTTTTTCCTCCTACAAACCTTAAAATGCTAGATAAATGTCAGTTATTGGTTTTATTATTCACTCAATAATATATTTTTAGTGTCTATAATATGCTTCTGCACCCTGGTAGAGACTTAGAAATAACATAAATGTGAGATGTAGTACCTGTCCTCCAGGAACTTATAATCTATTTCGTGAGATAAGAAATGCGCAAATGAAATACTTAAGAAACAATATGTTATATATCTGATTGCATGCCAAAATGAGGATCATCAAAATAAGAACTGCAAAGTTTAGAGATAAGGGAGATCAATACGACTTGGAACCATCTGGGTAAGCTGCACTGAAGACTGTTATGTATAGGACTTATTATGTAACGATATGTAGGAATTGAAGAGGTAAAAGGTAGAAGTAATCTGTATAAAAGATACTGATGAACTTGAATTGTGGTGTGTTTGAAACATATGAGGGACAGTGAAAAGATGAGATTGATTAAAGAAAAGGAGTGTTCTTGACCATTAATGGACAATCAAGATAGATAGGTAAACAACTATTTTGCAGAAGACTCAACAGTTTGGATTTGGTCCAATGAAAAGCAACTAAAGCTTTTTGAGTAGGAAAGAGACATGATGAAATTATGCTGGTCAGTGAGAAGATGGATTAGAAGGGATGAAAAATGGGAGCAGGGACTCCAGTTAGAAGATTAAAGGATCTTAAATTAGCCTTCAAGTCCTTTGTTCTGGATTTTTTATTTAAAGTGTTAAAAATTTCAGGTAAACAAAGCCTCAGAGGGACAAGATCTATCTATATATTGAGAATGTAAATTCAGGAATAATACCTATATTCGCAGTCTAGATGGAAGTAACTCAATTTTGACCTCAGGTTGAGAGTCAAAATTAGAGTTCAAAAAACAGCATCAAACTTTTACTTGTGATGATCTAAGATCATCCACTTTGTTCACTCTAGAAAGAAGTAGAACATATTAGAGCTCCATAGGTATACATTTCACAAACTATTTCACTGACAAGAGCTCAGGGCAACTCCTGCATCTACAGTGGAAGCAGGTTCTCATTTGTTCATTAGGTTATGTGTGATTTTGTGTAACTATTGTAACTTGATTCTGTCAAAGTCACCCACAGGAAAGTAGCATTGTATGAAATGTCAGAAAGTGGGCAGTTCTGGGAAGAAATGTATTTATCTCTGTCTATAGGTTATGGGAGTAAAGTGACAACTCATAGCAAATCACATCCAAGGTAATATGAAATTGTGATGAGATCTGATTCCAGGATTAATTGGAAAAAACCTTCCTGAGTGTGTCATGGGATCATACCTTATATAGAGGGACTTTAGAGGCTACTGATTCCAAATTCATTTCATCTATGAGGAAACTAAGGCCCAGCAATGTAAGACAACTTGCCCGGGATCAGAAAAATGTAATATGCATTTGGGTTGGAATTTAATCATAGGAACTCTGACTCAAAAGCAGCAGACATTCCAACAAATTATGATGTAATTATGAAATAATATTAGGAAGGGGAGTACAGTCAATTAATAAACATCAACTAAGTACTTACTATGTCCAAGAATGGACTAGGATGGGGGAAAAAAAAACAAACAATGTAGCACAGAAGATAGAACTCTAAATGTGGAGTTAGGAAGACTTGGTTTTAAATTCTGCCTCAGACCCTTACTAGCAGTAAGCAAGTTCTTTAACTTTTGGGGGGCCTTAGTTTAACCTTCTTTAAAATGAGGGAATTTGACTTAATGCCCTCCAATGTTCCTGCTGACTCTAAATATATGATCCTGTGAATAAAAATGATTAAGTAAATATAGGAGATATAGAAAAGGAAGAATTTGAAGATGAGTCCAAAGTTTTGATATTGGTAAAATATTAAAACCATTATTGTCATTGATGTTCTCTGGGACAATGAAGAATGAAACAATGAAAGATTTAGAGCTGCTAGGAATCTTGGAATAAATTCTATTTAAAATAACTATAGGCAATATAAAATACCTGGACATCTACCTACCAAAATAAATGCAGCAACTATATGAAAACAATTATAAAACACTTTTCACATGAATTAAACAACTGGTAAAAATATTAATTACTCATATCAAATTAATAATAATAATAATCTTGCCTAAACTAATTTACCTATTCAGTGTCATACCAGTCAAACCACCAAAAATTATCTCATAGATCTAGGAAAAAAGTAGTAACCAAATTCATCTGGAAGAACAAAAGGTCAAGAATATCAAGGGAATTATTGAAAAACATATGAAGAAAGAAGGTCTAGCCATACCAGATCTCAAACTATATTATTATAAAGTAGTAATCATCAAAAAAATCTGGTGCTGTTTAAGAAATTGAGTATTGGATCAATGCAATAGATTAGATAATTATTATACACTAGTAAATGACCATAGTAAACTAGCATTCAATAAACCCAAAGATCCAAGCTTGTGGGAGAAGAATTCACTGATTGAAAAAGCTAGGTGGCTCAGTTGATAGAGAGATGGGAGATCCTGGGTTCAAATCTGACCTCATATACTTCCTAACTATAGGCATGTAGCTAAACCCCAATTGCCTAGTACTTATTGCTCTTTTGCCATAGAACCAATTCCTAGTATCAGTTCTAAAACAAAAAGTAAGGATTTTTTTTAAAGAAGAATTTATTGACAAAAACTTCTGAGAAAACTGGAAAGCAGTATGGCAGAAGCTAAGCATAGACCAACATTTCATACCATATACCAAGATAAATTTAAAATAGTTATTCAATCTAGAAATAAAGGATGATACCATAAACAAATTAAGGGAACACAGAATAGTTTACCTGTCAGACCTATGGATAAGGGAAAAAGTTATAACCAAACAAGACAGAAAACATTGCAAGAAGGAAAATGGGTAATTTTGATTACCTTAACTTTTAAAGGTTTTGTACAAACAAAACCAATGCAACCAAGATTAGAAGAGAAACTTAGAAACTGGGAGAATTGTTTTTTATAGCAAGTATCTGACAAAGGCCCTATTTCTCATATATAGAGAGATATAACTCAATAAAAATACGAGTCATCTTCCAATTCATAAATTGTCAAAGGATATAAATAGGCAGTTCTCAGATAAAGAAAGTAATACTATCTTTAGTCATATTTTTAAAAGCTCCAAATCATATTAATTAGAAAAGTGCAAATTAAAATAGGTCTGAGATACCACCTTTGAATCATATTGTCCAAAAAAAGAAGATGGCAAATGTTGTAGGGGATGTGGGAAAATTGAGATACCAATACACTGTCGGTGGAGCTGTGAACTAATATAACCATTCTGGAAAGCAATTTGGAACCACAACCAAAGGGTCATAACCCAGCAATATCACTACTCTGTCTGTATCCCAAAGAAATCAAAGAAAAAGGAAAGGACATATAAATACAAAAAGTAATCATAGTCTTTTTGTAGGGACAAAAAATTGGAAACTATTGGGGATATCCATCAATTAAGGAATGACTGAACAAGCTAGTGTAATAAATAATAATAAGGAACTATATTGATTGGTAATTGATAACTAAAGATCAGGCAGTTATATTCTTTCTCCCTCACTTCCTCCCTTTCCTCCTTTCCTCCCTCTTCCAGCTTTCCTCTTGCCTCCCCCCTTTTAGTGATTCTCCTTCTGTTTTTTTCTAAATTGAGTTAGGGTAAATTTATGATGTCTCCAAGGAAAATACTTTTCTCTTCTTTATCTTAAGTATGAGGGCTTATTTGGGGAATACAGGAAGGGATATGGAATGGAGGTAAGAGGGTTGGGGATTTTCCTAATACTACAGTCAGTCTTGGGTTGGAGGATGTTGGAATATAGTTCAATTGAGAGAAATGGCTGATAGGTCTGGAAGTTCAGTCACTATCATCAACAGAGCAAGTCAGAGAGATATCTGGACTTTTGACCTTCCTTCTTCTGCCTTCAAAGTCACCAAACTTCCTTCAGCTTGAGTCTCCAAAGTCCAAGAGAGGAAAAACTCATACAAGCCACACAGGGTCTAGCCAGCAAATTGGTTTTTGCCTCCAACTGTTTCTTCTGATAACATTCCAAATAGAACCCTCTTATTTGACTGACAGTTCATCACTCAGCTACTGCTTCTGCCTTTTTGCATGCTTCCCAGTTTCTCTCTTCCACACTAGGGTATATAGTCGTAATATGCCCCCCCCAAAAAAAAATTACCAACAGGATGATTTCAGAAAAGCCTGGAAAGGAATCGTGGAGCATATATGTGCTTCAATCTATGATTTAGAATGATGTAAACAACCAAATGTTAAAATAGGAATAGAAACAAGAATGAAATAGATGAGAATAAATATAGGTATCAGATATAGTATATGAAGAATGTCTATTTCCAAGATTTCAACATGCATTTGAAAGAATACTCTATAAAGCTTGACTAATAGTACATATATATATATATATACATATATATATATATATCAGTGTTTATGGGGAAGAGAGAGGAGAGGAACGGAAGACTGAGAAAGAGACACACAGAGAGAGAGAGATTAGGGGGAAAGAGTAAAAATGGAAAATGAGTCCAGAGAAAAAAAGAGAAGAAAAGTCAAGTTGTTTTCATTGGAAAGTCCTTTTATTGACCCTAAGTTTCCTATGAAAGCAAAAATCTATATTTTAAATACGATGATTTTATTGGTGTTGCTATAAACAAGTAAGTCTTGAAATAATAGCTTCCAAATAACTAAGAGTAAGTATTGTCCAAAAGGTAATGGAAAGGTAAAGGAAAGGAAAAGATCATACCATGTGATAAAAGATCCTTAAAGAAGAAAATAATGGGAGGTGATTCTTGAACCCCTAAAATATAAAAGAAACTACCTTTCCCAAAATTCCCTTTAATCCCTCCTGCCTATCCATGTTTATGTGATTCTGTGATGGTATTTAAGTTTTCTGTGACTTCTCCCACTCTCTCTTGTACCTGCGACTGGACTGAGTTCAGGCAGTTCTTTTGCTTTAGTTATTATTAATAAAACTATTAAAATATAAGTTATTGATTATTCATTTTAATCTTTACATAATCAAAGAATTATATGGCAAGCAATAAGGTGGGTTAGTAAAATGTCAAGAGTAAGAGATGGTCATTGTACACTACTAGAACCCAAGATAGAAGAAAGTAAAGTTAGACTGTGTCCCCATCCTCACTCCTAACACCACCAGAGTGAGCTTTTAGAATATATGAATGAGAGTCCCACAAATGGACAGGCATGGATGGACTAAAATCTGCATCACTGGAGAGAACTCCCAAATCAATGGGATGATTCACTTGAGTATATACTCATTTCCTATAGTCTCTTGAGAAATACTATCAACTAACCTCTGGCTATAATATATGAAATAAGAGGAAAAGTCTCATTGAAACATATGTATTGCACAATGTATTGCAAACTTCTTCAGGGAATGACTATGTTCAAGATTGAAGAAAGAATTAAATTAGAGCTTTAATTCATTTGCTGGCATTAATTAGCACACTGAAGTCAGCTAAAATTGACTAGCTAAGGAACTAAAAAAAATGGCAAACCCAGAAAATCAAATTCAGCCAGAAATTGGTAGTAAATGATTTATTAATTGATACTATTAAATTTAATTCAAAGCCAATCAGGGGCTTTATTTTTCCACTGTTATTTTAAATTGCTTTAAGCTGATAATGCTTACACTTTTCTGCCAGGGAGATGAAAGGGATGTGTAACTCCCAGACTCCAGAGCCAGAAGGATGGCCCAGCTATTGAAAGATTAGAGAAGGGCAGGCCATTTATTATCTTCTTTTTTTTTTCCATTTACCAGTTTTTTATAACCTATCCCCACATAGCTTAGAGCAGGAGTTCTTTAACCTTTTTGTGTATCATGGACCCTTTTATCTAGTGAAGTAGTTGAATTCTTTCTAGTAATAATGTTTATATATATTATATATATATGTATATATATAGATGTATACTAAATAAATATATGGTTGCATATATGTAATTTATAGGATGACAAAGTAAGCAATTATATTAAATTAGTTATCAAAATATATATATATTTTTTTAATTTAGGAGCCCTGGCTGTGAAATGACCAAAGTTCTCTCCACTTCCTCACAATAAGGATTAGTTTTCCCTAAAAGCAATGAAACTGTCCCTGGTTCTCAATTGGCCCTTTCCTACCCTGACACAGTCTTCTAGTGACCTAAAAAATAAAAAATCTCGCCCACATAAAGTCAGAGTCCCTATCTGAAAACTTGGTAGATGTCTAAAGACCATCTAAGTCACCATACATTTCCCAGCTGACCAGATTCATTTCAAGATGAAGCTAGGAAGGGGGCAGCTAGGTGGCTCCATGGATTGAGAGCCAGGCCTAGAGACGGGAGGTCCTAGGTTTAAATCTGGCCTCAGACACTTCCCAGCTGTGTGACCCTGGGCAAGTCACTTGACCCCCATTGCCTAGCCCTTACCACTCTTCTGCCTTGGAGTCATATTGACTCCAAGATAGAAGGTAAAGGTTTTTAAAAAAATTAAAAAATTAAAAAGATGAAGATAGGAAAGGAGAGTGCCTCCATAGAAGGTAAATGCCCACCCAATTCTTGGTGAAAATCCTTATTATATAAGAGCAAAATTAATCTCCTTTTGTCCTGAAATTAAACCTGAACTAATAGTTTGTTGGTATCAGGTCCATCCTTAACCCCAGGTTTAGTTTATAGTAAATGTAGAAGTTTGGACCTGTAGTCCATTATAATCTATTCAGGTATCATTTAGAGCAATTGACATTAAGTGATAGTTAGTAGAAATATCAATGAAATGAAGTCAGTTTGGATAGCTTCGTTCTAGTTCATGCTCTGATACAAATCATCCATTTGACCCTATCCAAGTCATTTTTCTCCCCAACTCTTATTTTTCCCATATAATAAATATGAAAGCTGAGCTGGGTCAAAAAGCCCCTCCCAATTCTAATATCCTATTTTATTCTAATAATAATGATGCTTTATATTTCTATAGCACTTTAAGACTTACGTCTTGGAGCCAATACTGTGTATTGGCTCCAAGGCAGAAGAGTGGTAAGGGCTAGGCAATGGGGGTCAAGTGACTTGCCCAAGGTCACACAGGTGGGAAGTGTCTGAGGTCAGATTTGAACCCAGGACCTCCCGTCTCTAGGCCTGGCTCTCAATCCACTGAGCTACCCAGCTGCCCCCTACTTTAAGACATTTATGTATTTCTTCTTTGATCTTTACAACTCTCTTATGTAGCAAAGGTAAGTACCATTACCCTTTTATTGTGATGAAGATACTAGAACATAGGGAGTTTATTGGCTTGCTCCAATCACACATCAAGTAAGAAAAGTTTTCAGAAAATAGTTTTTCTAATTCCAGTCCTCTGCTTTTATATCCACCTCATGCTATTTCCCTGAATTATGAAAGTTTTGGTATACCCCAATGATCCTACACCATCTCTACCCTTTTTCAACTATTCTAAATAAGTCTCTTGTCAATGGACAGAATGTTTCTATTCAGTTTCTCATAAAATAGATAAGACAGTCTTTCTGTATAAATGTACTACTATATGAATAACTAACACATGTGCCATAGAGGAATCCCAGAAAGAAGTTTCTAAATTTCCTCTGTTGGCAGATACCAAATCATCACTTTATTCTTCACTGCCACCAAAGAACTCAAGCAGAGGCAAATGTATCTTTTTTGAGATTAGAGCAAAGGAATATATTCATGCTTATAGAACGCTACCAAAAAAAATGATCAATGCAAGAAGAAGAAATGAATCTCTCTACGAAGAAGTCGGCATCTTGCCATTGGTTGATTCATGATTATTCATTTTTTCTTGCAACATTTATTCATTAATTCACTCATTCAGCAAATGTTGATCAGATATTAAGTAGCTGAAAATCTTTCTATTAGGCTGATTATTGCTTAAGTCTTTCTATAACAGAAGCTCTTTTGGTCCGGTCATTAGTGGAGGACCAAAAACCTCGTGAATATTTGGAATCAAAAGGTGATAGTACTTCAAGATATAGTAGACATATTTAGGCAAAGCATTTTTGTCATGAATTCTTTGATGGTCTGATTAAACTATGAATCCTTCCACAGAAGGTTTGTTGTCTACATTCATACACATATAATAATGTCTGTTGACTAAACTTGTTAAAGAAAATGTCATATTTCAGTAAGAAATCAATGAAAATAATTTGTTCTCTTTCATAAAATCCCAGAAACCTATCTCCAGACTTTGTGGTTCCATTGACCCCAGGTCAAGAATTCCTAGATGAGGAAATGGAAGTTCTGAGAAAAAAAGCAAGTGACTTGCCAAAGTTCCAAAATTGTTAAGAAACAGTACCAAGATTGGACCCCACATCTTCTAACCCCACATCTCATATTCTTTCCACTAAACCACATTGTAATGGAACCATTTATTTCTTTAAAAATCAAACTGTGAAGTTTTAAACATCTAAATCATAGAATTACTGAAAGTTACTCAAGCCATCTTGGTTGATTAATACTCAACTCAAATATGTTGCAATCAGCATTTGACAGCTCCACCTCACCAAAAAAAAAAAATCAATCCTACTAAAGTCGATGTGATCAAATAATAGGAATAATAGCTTGAAAATTCATTTGGAGTTTGAGAAATGTGCATACCCACCAACTCTTAGTTGGGGGGATGTGTGTGTTTGTATGCACACATAAGTATACATATATAGAAATTAATTATCATATGCAAAAATGCTATAGTTCTATGACAAAATACACTAAATCCTCTGAATAGAAATGGACTTCTAGTATATGTATGAAAATTGTGATAGAGGAATGATCCAGAGACTTTGAAGGACAGAGCCTGGAAGACATACAAAGGTTTACATCCACAGCAGGGAATGGTTGAAGAGGTTTGGAATCTTGAGGGAAGAGAGATTCCAGGTGGGAGGCAGTTGATCTCTCTATCTTGAGATAGCCAAGGTGATAGGCTGATCAGAGATTTCTTTCCTGAGCTATACAAAATCCCTCATTGATCCTAACCACCATCCCCCCCCCCCCCCGCAAAGATACCAAGAGTTGTAGCAAACCCTGAGAAGAAGAGCATCAGAAGATCTCACATAGCTCCTGTGATGCCCTGAGTCTGGACATTGGCTCTGCTGTGCTAAGACCAAGGTCACCAAACCCTGAGCCTCTCAGAGAGCAGGCTGACAAACCTGGGTCTCTCAACTTTGGGGGGAGGGAGAAAGATATTTTTAGACAGACAGGGACTTTCCTTACCCTCTTTCCAATAAACTCCAACCTTCAGAAATCTTGCTTTTCTTAACCCTAACCTAGAATAAAGTTGTCAGTTATCTTAAATTGACTTCCTTGTCATATTGAAGGAGAGAGCTGATTTCTCTCTCTTTCCCCAAGGGAAAAGGTTCACCCATTAATCAGTTATTAGAGGGAAGTAAAGGCAGGGTTAATGGAGAGACATATTTGAAGAAGACTGAAGGAGGAATCCAGCTCACCCTCCTTCTACTTTCTGGAATCATCTACTCTTTCTCCATTATACCCGAACCAACCCTCTAATAAAAATTACACTAATTCCTTTTCAATTTTTTTAAAGTGCATGTAACTATTTTGAATTTTAAGCCTTTTGTAAAAATGTTTCCTAACATATTACAAAGGCAGCTAGGTCACACAGTAGATAGAGCACCGGGTCTGGAGTCAGGAAGACATGAATTCAAATCTTGTCTCAGATATTTACTAGCTATATAACCCTGGGAAAATCATGTAATCCCTTTCTGCCTCAGTTTCATTGATTATAAAATGTCAATAGCACTTACTTCCTAAGGGGGTTGTGAGGATGAAATAACATAATGTTTGCAATACTATTAGCACAGTAGCTGGCACATAGAAAGTGTTTAATAAGTGTTCCTTCCCTTCTCCCACAAAATGTAGCATGACAGAAATAAGATATGTAGAATAAATCTCTTTAGAATACCAAAAAAACTGATAGAAAGAGATGCTTAGTTAGTGGAAAGAAAGGAGTAGGGTCTATAGATAAAAAGAACAGACAATCTTTGATCTTTAAAAGGTTGTAAGCAAGAGAAAACATTATCCAAATTGAAACAGAATATGAGAGAATTAATGTTATTAAGTCTGATTCCTTATTCCTTATTACTGAGATTTCTTTAAATTGAATTTTGTACATAAACTAGAAGAGTTTACTAATAGGGAAGGAAAAATAGAATTATCCTTTAATAGTATAAAATCTGTTTCTAGAGAAAAAGTTCAAACTTTTCAATAGCATAGATTCAATGAATTACCAGTTGGGCAAGGAGGACAAAATATGAACAGCTGCTTTGTATGCTTAATCAGGGCACTCATCACATACTGACATGAACTGTGCAGTAAAATCAGAACGGAGGAAATCTTGCAAATAGAATCTGACACTTCTCTTTGTCCAAGTTTGATGGATTTACTGATAACTAGGATTAAAATCCACAATTTCCTTGAAAGGAGGCAAGAGAAAAAAACAGGATTCACCTGTCACATTTCTGCAAAGAAAAACTGTCCAACGGTCCAACGAAAAGGAGCAAAAAATTGAAGGTATATCCTAAAGGCTACTGAATAGGCACCTTGCTGGGTAGTGGTTACATAAATGCATTCTTTCATGATTTCCTTCCTCCTACCTTGGTAATTGTTACTGATGAACTGAGTCTGAAAAGTATCATTTCAAGTTATCTAAAAAATATAAATTCTCTGAACTGTGCTAGTCTATATTATTTCAATAATTAATGTTGCAATATTGAATTTTCCCCTATGAGATAACACACAAGCTAAAATTAGATAAGCACAAAAGCAAGTCATCTGCACAAGTACAAGCTTTATTTTGTAAAAACAGGCAGCAGGGATTCTCTATTTATCTTATTCTCAGACCATCTCTCCCAGGCTGCAATACAACTTGGCCAGACATTTAAGTAGATAGGCCCTCTGTATCTTTCTCCTCATGATCTGTAGCTATAAGCACAAATGCATTTAGCATTCCTGATTTACCAGAAGGCACACTAAGCAAACAGGAGTCACAGTTCAGAGTCTATAGAACCAAGGTTCCAAGAATAGATGGGTGTGTCACTTCATACCCAGATAGAGACCTTGGATAAGTCACAGGAAAATGAGGGAATTAAATTAGATAGCCCTGCAGGTCCCCTTCCAGCACTAACTGATCCAGAAGGAAGAAGTGGAGAGTTGTCTCACTGTGTCTTTTTTGGTAGCCACAATGACCTCTTTTTTTATCCTAGAGAAAAGGCAGATCATGGAAGCTCTGTACTCCAACGTACTGTACATGCTGAATTGCTTTTACTGTGTTGGGTAGGACAACTAGAATAGTGCTTTCATTAAGACTAAACCCAAGTTAAAGACCATCAAGTTCAATGCTTTTAAGCAGGCTGAAATCCCAAAACAGAGACAAAAGGGACAAATTTAAGCAGATTTAAAGGGATGTTTTCTCTACGGAAAAGACAAATTCTAGGAGATTTTTTTTTTAATAGTATATATAGGCAAGGCAGAAAGCTGAGTGAATATTGTATGGAGGCCAAATGTTCCCTCTAAGAATTATTTTTGACTAGTTTAATAGATAATTTAACAATTCACAAACCATAATCTATGCTCTGATCAATGGCCATATCCATCATAAAGGGAATAAAACTCATAACCTTTGTTCATTTCCTTTATCCCATAGTGTTTTTCCCCTTTGGACCTATTTTAAGTATTTTTAATTTCTCTTCATTTTTTACTTTTTTTCCCATGGTTACATGATTCTTGTTGTCTTCCTCCCCTCTCCCCTCCCCCCCTTGCAGTTGACAAGCAGCTCTACTGGCTTTTACATATATTATTTTGAATATTTCTGTTATAATTCCCTCCCCTTCAAAAACTCCATTCTTTGAGAGCCTGCATTTGAAATTGCTTTCTACTAGGCAATGGGCGAATTTAGCTCAATCAAGTGCTTCCCTCTAGCGTCTAAAACAAGAAACTCTACATTGGGTCACTGGGGCTGAAGGTCTTGAACCAAAATCACAAGATCTCAGTCTCTGAACATAACGTATTATAATCATCCTTCCATAATCAAGAAGATATTCACAGAGATTCAATAAGATCGCAGTTTTATTCGTCCTCACAGTGTTAGACATTATCCCAACCACAAGTCTATCGGTTTAGAACCAGATGGGACCGTAGAAACATTTAAGTCCAATCTCTTCACCTTATAGAGGAAATGATCCCATGGAGCATAGGTGACTTGCCCACAGTCACACATACACACATCCCAGTGGACTAGGATGATATTTTGAACCCAGGATTTCCAGACTCCACAATGCCTCACATAAATATCTTATAAAATGTTCAAAAGACTATAAATCACCAACCTGGTTCGTGTTTGGGACCCAAAACTGGGTAATATTAATAGACTTTCCTGTAATAAGAACTAAGGAGTAAAGGAAAGTACAAATGAGGCACAGCCACTAATTTTTCCAAGTCAAATCATTTGCTAGCTAGCCTCAGAAATATAAGGAAGTAAGCGATAGTCTTTTTTTTTTACCTTGCAATTGCATCCGAATCTTTTTCAGTTACTTTATTCTTTGCTTTTGAAAGTACTAAGCACAAATGCTGACTGCTCTAGATTGAATACTTAAAGCCAGAGACTGTATTTCAGATGCAATGGCACCCCAGATGACAACATTAAACTATACCAGAAGCCTGTGCTTCAGCTACATCCACATAACTGCAGAGGTTCACTGCAGGCATTAGTTTTGCAGGAAGTAATGCCAAGGAAAATTAGATGAAAGGCAGTCTAGTGCAGTGGAAAACACACGGTATTTGAAATGAAAGGATCTCAGTTCACACTCTGGTTCTATCATATACAGCCTTGAGTAACAGTCAACAAAACATTTCACATCTTTAGTCCTCTTTGCTTTTCCAGGAAAGGAAGGCAGTGAACTAGATCAGGGGTTCAGAAACTTTTGGGTCATGGACTCCTTTTGCACTCTGGCGGAACTTCTAGACCCTTTCTCAGAATCATATTTTTAAATACTTGAAATAAATGTTCAATTACAGTTAGAGATTCAGTTCAATTGTTTTTCAGTTGCATCTGACTTCATGACCCTATTTGGGGTTTTCTTAGCAAAGATCATGAAGTAGTCTGCCTTTTTCTTCTCCAGATCATTTTTACAGATGAGGAAAATGAGGCAAATAGTGTTAAGTAATCTGTCCAGGGTCAGACAGCTAATAATGAGGCCAAATTTGAAATCAGGAAAATGAGTCTTTCTGACTTCCAGGCCTGATATACTACCCACTACACCATCTTGCTGCCAGTTAGAGATTAGGGAAAATAAGATGCATTTTCCCCTCATCCGAGATAATGGACCTCCACAAGGACCACTGGATGAGATGATCTTAAAGCTTCCTTTAAGTTTCTGATCCTGTGAAGGGCAACATAATATTTATTTTAGTTGTGTGTGTGTGTGTGTGTGTGTGTGTGTGTGTGTGTGTGTGTGTGTGTGTGTGAGAGAGAGAGAGAGAGAGAGAGAGAGAGAGAGAGAGAGAGAGAGAGAGAGAGAGAGAGAAAGCTAGGTGTTATTTTTCTATATTTTTTCTAACTCTTTCCATTCTTCAGGAGAATGGGAAAAGGCCAGAAAAGATAAGATTCAGAGTTAAAGCCCTGAACAACCATAGCCTGCAGTTTAACTCTAAGATTTCACTGTTAACCAAATAATTACAATCTTTCCATTTTTTTCTCTTCTTTAGCTGTCAGTACTTGATTTGTTAGCCATGTTATAGCTCCATGCTTAAAGCTTTTGGGCTTGTCAAAAAGAGCAAGACAAAACAAAGGGATCAATAAAATGTTAGCTATCTTGTTCTTTTCTCCAAAGAAAAGATGAAATCATTTTTTTAGGTGAGTGATTCTGACAAGGTTTGGGCTAAGTGCCATATTCAAATGCAAACAATATTCTAAAGAGGATTATATAGGCCTTTTTACTAGAAGTATACAATAGTATTTGAGCAAAAGAAGCAACCTGTTCTTAGAATTTCAATTTTGTTCTTAATATTTTTTAAAGGGGCAGATAGCAAGACAAGCATTCATTTCCTTTTCCCATTAAAGCAGACAGGCAGTTATCATTAGCATGGCATTACTAATACAGATAGAGACAGTCTAGAAAGGTAGATAGCAGCTGGATCTGAAGTCAGGGAATCCTAGATTCAAATTCTGCCTCAGACATTGATAAGCTAATTATACCTATATCAAATCTGAGAGGGGATCTTTAATTTCCTAGGTTATACAATAGGGTTTGCGTACTCTACTGAGGAAATGGGCTTTCCTTTTCAAGTCTGCTATTTGACAAGCATTCAGAACATGTGGAAACTATAGATTTTAAGTTGTAGATTTCAAACAAATAGGTCTGCTACTTGCTACCTCTATGACCTAGGGAAAGTAATTTAATCCTTATGGACTTCCATTTTCTCATCTATAAAATGAATATATTGTTCTTAAGGAGAACTTTATAATAAATGAATTCTATTATCCTCTTTATAAGTAACAGTCCCAAGCATCCCTAGTTCTAAACTGATCCAGTCAGGTACTATGAAAGTCTAGAGAAGGGACAGAGAGAAAAAGTACTACCATTTCCTTTTCCAGGTCATTTACAGATGAAGAAACTGAGGCAAACAGTTAAATCATTTGCCTAGAGACACATAGTTAATAGACCTGAAGATGGATTTGAACTCAAGTCTTCCTGACTCTAGTACTGTCACTCAATCCACTGGGGCACCTAGTTGCCCATTTATTAAGTACCTACTATATATCAATCACTATACTACACGCTTAATAAAAATTCCCATTGGAGCCTCACAATATTCCTGTAGAACAGATGGCTAAGGAAGGTGGTAAAGATAAAGAAGTGAGAGAATAGTCAATCTAAACCCATTTTCATTTTGTCTTAGTAACACAGGTAAAATGATGCATCTGAAGTCAGCAGACCTGCATTTGATCCCATTTAGACCACTTACTGTCTTTATGAACTTGAGTAAGTCAATTAACATCTCTGCGTGACTATTTCCTCATCTACTATATTATAAGGTGGACTATATGACCTCTAACATCTCTTCCATTTGCATGCCATTAGCATTTTGTTCTCTTGGTTTCATTCTATGCTGACTGGATCTAGTGATGAAGTCATTTGGGGCCATTTCCATTTAAAGAACAAGAGCTATTCAAGACAACCAATTTAGTCTCCACAAAATTTGTACAGGATCAAGCATTCACTCTCAGGCATTCAACAACCACATTTATACATGGTCCAAGAAGCTACAAAAACAATTAAGGCTTTGACTCAGCCCCATCAAAGCTTACTATATATTCATCATATACAAAATGCATGAACTCCAAGAGAAGCTGAACAGACCACAATCTTTTTTATTTGCACCTATCCAGAGAGAGCCTGATCTCTCACCAGATCTTATAAAACTCCTATATCTGGTTGCCACATCATGTAAAATTTCCTTCTACAACATATCCTAATTTATTCCATTATTTTCATTCATACTGCTATCACCCTAGTTTAAACACTCATCACCTTTTCTCTGAAGTATTGTAATAGACAGCTACTTGATCTCCCTGATGGGGGCCCTTCATCTCTCCAATCTCTCCTCTACTAGCTGCCAAAATAATCTTTTTTATGGTTTAGGACTATGCATGGTCTTCTCCTAATTAAGAAAAAAATCTCCATTGGTTCTCTGTTATATTAACATGTAAATCTGGCATTTAAACCCTGTTCTCCAAACTCAACATACCATCTCCCATCTTTGTTCATGCCATCCATCCTGTCTACTAAGGCATTCTCTCCTTAACCCAAAGTTCAGTTCAAGTATTGTCTCCTATTTGGTCCTCCCAAGATATCTCTCTTTGGCATTCTTTACTGATTTGCATATATGTCCTATTTCTGAGTAGAAACTAAGCTTCTTGAGGGCAAGGAATGCTTCCTTATTATCTTTGTGTTTTTAGCATCTGGCACAGTCACTTCCTAATAGTAGATCCTTAATAAAATTTTGATGAATAAAATTAATGTTTCCTTTCTCTACTAACAAACCATATTATTCAGTTTAAAGTCTAATAATTGCCATCATACCCTACCTATTTTATTGTTTAATTAATCTCAAAGGAGTTCACTTGAAGATACTACCAATGGCCTATGTTTATGTATAAAACATTGCAATAAGGGGTGTTTTCTCCAAGTATTGATCTTATTTTGAACATTTGGTGGAAGAGGGAGAAGTTAAATGATTTGGGTGGAAAATCAATTGTCTGAAAACAACATCAGAATTTCACCCTTATAGGAAACTTACAAGTTTCTTTATCCTTTTCCTTTTTAAAGTTTTTTTTAATTTATTTTTCTATATTACATGTTAATACAATAATTCAACAATTGTTTTCTGACATTCTTTTATCCATGTTCACTCTATCCCTCCCACCATTTCTCCTTTCCCAATATGGCAAGTAATATGAAATAGGTGAAACTGACAAGTTTCACATGTGTTCAAACCATCATTTGTTTTAAACACAAAAGGTCTTAGAGTTACCTTGGATAATAATAACTGACATTTATAAAGGGCTTCAAGGTTTACAAGACACTTTTATACACCTTATTTCACTGAACTGTCACAATAATCCTGTGAGGTTAAGTATTTTTATATTATTATCCCCATTATATAGATGAGAACACTGAAAGATTGAGAGATTAAGTAACTCCCTTGGTCACACAGGATATAAGCATCAGAAAGGATTTGAACTGAGGTCTCTGCTGATTCCACATCTGGAACACCTTCCATTATATTACATTGTCTCTTACTAATAATTCAACATCCAATCAGTATGTCTTAGTAATGATACCACTGGGAAACACGTACTTCTCCCTTATAAAAACAATGAATGTATGTCTTAACCCCTAAAATGTATGGTAAAGAGTACCATATTCAATGGCAGAAACATCCCTAGTCAGGCAAGTTAGAGTCCTAGAGACATTTAACAAGCCATAAGGTTTTCCCCACAATTAGATAAATAATAACACTTTAATCTTTTTTTATTAATTTGGGAATAAGCTACCAATATTTTTAATTCCATCTACTTTATTATTCCACTCCTCCACATTTCTCCTTTTTCCTCCAATAAAGAGAAAGCATGCTTGAAGATACTCCCTGTTTTATGGCAACTAGGTATGAAATTAAAAGATTTATAGTCTTTCTGATTATTTTTTATTTACAAAGAGGCAATGCTTGAATAAAGCACCAGCCTTCTGTGTACAACGCAACTGGAGCACCACCTGAGGGAAGTGGGTCAAAGATTTTAATTTATTCGGCAACGGGCTTTGAAGCAGCATGAGCCAGAGGAGATTTTGTTGTCTTTGGATTTCACCCTCCTGTGTGTCCAACCTGGTGAATCCATATCATGTGTGCTTTTTAGCTTGAGGGTCTCAGTTCTGGAGAATGACTTCATCCTGTCACCTTGTGCCCTTGCTACCCTGGCTTCTATTAACCAATTGAGGCCAAATCAAGAGGGGCCAGATTTATAGAACAGGTGTGGGAAATGGGGGAAACTGTCTTATTGTATGTCATTATTCAGTCCATAAGGGGAAAAATGATGGTTTCAGGGAAGAAAAATCTAGGACATTTGCATAACTTTGTAAGCAGTGTAATCACACTGCCTTCCAAAAAAGAACTATGAATGTCTGTCAAATGTCAAATGGCCTGGAAATTCATCATTTCAGAGGGAGAAAAGTTTCATATATAATTATTTACCAAGTCTAATCTCTTTGAATATTAGGGTATTACAGGAATATATACTATATCACCTTAACTTTTCTCCTCTCTGACTCCATAACTAATGTATACTCTTTACTCAGCCCACCACCCCATAAAATTACTGGCATTTTGAAATCACAAAAACTATCATTTAGAGTCAAAGGTCCTGAGTTTGAATTCCAATTCTGCTACTTGTTACCTAAGTAACTGCAGACAAGACAACTGTCTAGGCCTCAATTTTTTTTATCTGTCAAATGAAAGGGTTGGGATCAATTGACCTGTAAAGTTCATCATAGCTCTAAATCTATGCTCCTATGATTTGTATAAATAATAATCATAATGTAAAAGTTCTATAAAAATAAAAACTCATTTTATCTGTTCATTGTCTCTTCTAGGACCTTAATTTGTACCTATAGTATAGAGCTTGTTTGGTTCAGACTCCTGATTTCATAGGCGAGAAATTCCTAAAATAGAAAAAAAAAAAAGCATTCCCTGGTCCAACAGGCAGCTCCCTGTAACTGATGTTAGCAGAGTTGTCCAGCAATTGAAGGGTTAAGTGCCATGCTCAGAATCGCCAGTTTATAGGAGTTTGAAGAAGAGAATTGAAGCCTTATTTCAAATCTTGCCAAGTCTTTCTGAATCCAAGACTGGCCTTTGGAGTCACGATTCCATGCATCGTTTCTACAGAATATAAGGAGATTTGAAAAATGAGACAAATAAAATGATCAAAAATGAAATATGTATCATAAAATTCAAGAGTAAAAGAAAAAGGCTTTTTTTTAACCACAAAAGTGTGTTCTATTATTCTCTTTAAAACATGGGAAAGGTGGTAAAGAAAGAAGAGGGAAAGCTCAATCCTTGTAATATAGCAAATAAGACCCCTAGATACTCTCATATTTGTCCTCCTCATCTTTCAATCTTACAATTGATTTTTCATACCTGGCCGACTCTGAGGGAATGTAAACCATTCATGAAAGGCCTGTCTGTTCCTACTGCTTCACGTTCATAATATTGGTTTTCTTCCTACTGCTCTCTCCTCTAGTTTTACTCTTTTATGATTTTCTCTTTTGTCTTATAGTATTTTTTATTCCCATCTGTGAAGTTTCTCTTCATTTTCAAAGGTAAATTCTTTTCTAAGTCTAATAGAATAGGATTCTGATGTGTCTCTTTATAGACAGATTCTGTACACAATAAATTCCTCAATTCCTGCAATGCAATGATGAACCAATAGCCAACAAAGGAAAATGTCCTTGTCATCCTCAGAATGCTTAAGCTTATCCTAGCCTTATTTTTTTTTTTGGAGAGGGGTACAAATAGTCCTTTTCTTGACTCATGATGCAGGAGCTCTGGGAATTCAAAATCCCAGCTCTCTCTGTATAGAGCAAAGCTTTGCTCTGAGTAACTAATAAGTAGGGGAGATATTGCTCTTTAAAAAGCCATTAGAGATCCCTTTATTCAATGTTAGTTACAGGAAAGGACTTCATCCAAGAAAAGAAAGACATTCCCCTATGCTCCAGCCACTCCTGTGCTCCTCATTTACAGATTTCCAGACCAAGTATCAGTAAAACCCAAAAGCACATTCTCTTTCGGGTACTCTCAGATGGCAGCAGTCTCCTTTCATATTGTTTCCTCAGTGTCTGAGTTCCATATGTCTTTCACTCTCCAGTATACCTGCCCAGTTTTCTATTGTGGTCACTTTAATTTGCTATCCTGTCTCAACTCTCCTTATTCAGCTCCAAACAGGCTTACCGGAGAGAGCATAGGTGACAGTGTTCCCAGAACTGGTCATTCTCCCTCCTTCCAGCCAAAAGGCATCTGAGAGAACATTTTCTCCTACTTCTCTGTTCCTCTTGTTTGCTGCCTTTCTACATTACTGGTTTGACTAGTTTATTTAACAAGCATCTGCTAGGATGATTAGCTATGCCTTCTAAGAGAATTTGGGTCAAACTCTCCCTAGACTTGCTCTCCGGGGTCTACAAACAAGGTGCCCGCCCCCCCGCTGTGGCATATAGGAACAAGATGACCATTTCGAGGTGGACACCTAGGTCACCAAAGGGTATAGAGAGCAATATCCAAGAGTGTTCATTTGCTTTGGTGAGATGCCTAGGCAGAGTAAGTAAAGTCATGTTTGAGTGAATCATTTTTCCCACCTGAAAGCTGCTGTAAAAAGTTCTTTTGAAGCCATATGGGCAATGAAAATGACTTCAGTTTACCCTAGAGGTTTGTTTCCTTGTTTGTGAGATGGGAGAGAGGGATAAGGAATGGCTTCCACTATCAGCTTTTGTCACTTTTGACACACTTCATCATCTTTAATCACACATTTTTCGGTCTAATCTGGCAAGCATTTATTAGGCACATACTGTGTACAAGGGATACAAACACAGAACAAAAACTAGTCCTCATCCCGAAGTGGTTTATCTTCTATCAGGAGCTGAGCTAGTCAAACAATTCTCAAAAAAGTTGAAGGTAGTTTAAACTACTTTAGTGTGCTTCCTGTCACTCCCAATAGAATTTGATAATGGATTATTAACTAGATGAACTATTAACATGATTGGGAGGGAAAATATCACATATTTTAACTAATCAAACTAAATAAAAAATAATTCCTTTTGGGGTGGTCAGGATTACTAGATCATTAAATGAACAGTATGCAAAAAAAGTAGATCTAATTTTCAGAAAGTCATTTAATGTAGCTTTTCTCTACAGGTTCTTGTGGGCAAAGACCATTACATTTTTGCTTTTTAACCCCTCATCTCTAGTACAGGGCTTTACATACCACAGTAATGAACAATTATTTCTAAAGTGTACCTGATATTCTGGTGGACAAAACTAATAAATGTAGATGGATAATATTTGGCAGAATTCATAGCTAGCTGACTAATAGATTGATACCAAATTGAAGCAAAATCAATAGACTCTTTTAACAGTTGCATCAGTTGCTTGGATGGAGACAGAGATAGTATGCTCATCAAATATTCAAACAGCACAAATCTGGAAGTGATAAGCACTATGCTAGATAGAAGTAGGGTCCCAAAGATCTTGACAGGCTAGAACAGCATGCTGATGTAGGATACAGGAGACTTGACTGAACAGCCTTCCATGTGAAAAAAAGATTTTGTTGAGAACTAGTTCAATGTAAGTCGACAATGTGAAGAAGTTTCAAAAAAAAAGCCTAATGCAATCTTGAATTGCATCAACTGATGTATTTATAGTATCCAGAGCAAGGGAAACAGTAGTCCTAGGGATGCATTCTATCCTATTAAGAATTCACATTGTGTTCAAAAAAACACATTTTAGGAATATTTTTTTAAAACTCCAAATGAGGAAAAGAATAAAGATTGGAGTCTAGAAAAGATGCCTGATAAACTGATGGAATGCAAAATGTCTTGCTTTTGAATGATTTACATTACTGAACTGTCTGCAAATATTTTAAAAGATATTGTCCCCAAGAGAGACTAACTTGTCAGAGGACAGGGCTGGAACCACAGGATGGATTAACAGGGAGGCAGATTTCAGGTGAATATAAAGAATTACTTTTTAACAATTAGAACTGTCCAAAAATAGAATGGGACACTTCATGAATTAATGAGTTTTACACTATTGGAGATGTTAAACCAGAGGCTGGATGACTACTTGCTATAGAAGAGATCAATATTAGGTAGAGGAATTGGATTAGATATCCTCTAAGGTCTCCATGATCCTGCAAACAACACAACTTAATACTTATTCTTTACTTTGATGCTTTGAAAGTGCAATTATTTAATTTGTGTTGATACTCCCCAGACTGATGTAGAATGTAATACCATACCTTAGTAAATAATCTCATGAATTTTAGGAGCAAAATAATGATAATAATAATACCACCCTCTGTGGATGAGCTTAAATAACTTTATATGGTTCTCTTCCTCCAAACTTCATCATAAAACTATCCAAGCTGAATCTTACCTGACCTGTCACTTCAATCCCTGTAGCAATTCCTTAGCATGTGAAACAACCTCATCATTCTATAGGGCAGCTAGGTGGTGCTGTGGAAAGAGTACCAGGCTTGGAGTCAGAAAGACTTCAAATGTGTCCTCAGACACTTACTTTGTGACCTGGGACAAACCACTTAACCCTGTTTGCCTCAGCTTCTTCATCTTTAAAATGAGCTGGAGAAGGAAATGGCAAAGCACTCCAATATCTTTGCCAAAAAAACTCCGAATGGGATCACCAAGAGTTGGCCACAACTACACACCACCATTATTCTGTAAGACCGCATCAGCCTTGGTACTCTGATTATATGATGGGGCCACAAACTCCATCTAGCTCCCCAATTTAAGGAGAGAGCTCAGTTTAGACATCTCCTCATTTCTCATTTGACTATACTACTTGGAGACTTCTCTGACTGACAACTTCACTTTGAGTCCAAATTGAGTACCTTCTTATCCTTCCTCTATCCCTCTTTTTCAGCTTCCTTTTATGATTTGTCCTCCCCCATTAGACTGCATGCTCCTTTAGCCCAGGGAGTTTGCTTATTTGTTAGTTTTCAGACATATCCACAGTGCCTGGCCATAGTTAGTACTTAATATATGTTCATTGACTGACTAGTCAGTCCATGTATAAAAGATCAAGGAATCCATTGTGTATATTTTAAAGTTAAGGTTGAATTCTATTTATTTCTGAAAGACTTTAGATCAAACATTTGTCAAGCTCTGTTCACATTACATATAAAACCTTGTTCATATTTGATTATAATATATGTTAAATATTTTGACATATGTAATCGGTTTACTTAGTCTAAATACTAGATAACTTAAGGAACATTCTATGTGCAAATATATGTCAAAACCCACATCACATCATCAAGAAATGTCTATTTGTGCTAAAGAGATTTTTTTAAAACCTCCAATATCATTTCTGTATTAAAATTTATTTGCCCTGGGGATAACTAGGTGGCTCAGTGGATTGAGAGCCAGGCCAAGAAATGGTAGATCCTAGGTTCAAATCTGGCCTCAGATACTTTCTAGCTATGTGACTTAACCCCCATTTCCTAGCCTTTACTGCTCTTCTGCCTTGGATTCAATACACAGGACTGATTCTAAGATGAAAGGTAAGGGTTTAAAAAAAATTATTTGCCCAAGTGCCTAATGTTAAATAGGTTTAGTCATCCTCCCAAGTTCTAAAAATTAAGGAAATACATTGTCTATAAGAAGTTTTATATTTTAAGCATAATATTAGAGCAAATAGGCCCTCAAGGGGACTTTCATGTATAAAGCATATGCCACATTATAAACACTAATAAATGAATGGAATGTTCCTCTCTGCTTTTTTTTTTTTGGTTCATCATGCTTACATGAAAGTCATGCAGGAAGACAAGGGTGGGGGGGGGAGAGTATTTATTTCCTTTTCTTCCTCAAAGGAAGAGATATTTCAAAACTGTTATTCTATAATATGAGGATTTTGAAGAAATCATAACCTCTTCAGGAAAGGTAGCTAGATCCAAGAAATTAGAAAACATTAAAATTATTTGGCCACTCATCAATCACCTTGACCTATATGTGTCACCAGCATTACCTTGTGATATCATAAAAGATGCTTTCATGTCATCTAAACTCCTTTAGGGAGAGGGGTGAAAGGAGCATCACTAGTTTTCAGGTTGCATTTGAGGGTTTGCAGGATTCCCATTCCTCCATTGCTCACCATGTTTGTTATAATACTTGACATTGTTATGTTCTAGCAGTGCAAATCATATCCATTGTTCTATTGATGCTACTTTATCCTCCATGAGGTTTATAGTCAATCATCTGAAGCTATTTAGATAGTAGTCAGATTGATTTAGAAGTTCCCCTTTTGCTTGTCTTCTTCCATGTGAATTTTTAACTCCTACTCTGTATTCATATGGTACAACTGTGATTTTTAGATTTTCTCCATCTTGCTTAGTCTAGCACCCAGGAATGTGCACACCCACACTACATGGGCACGTGATAGAAAATGACAAATCAAAAAAAACTGACTGTCCCCTGGGCTGTCCTAAGCCAAGCTTCAGCCACAATTGGCACATGTGAGATGTAGGAAGTGATGTAGAGAACTGCCTTTGGATTTCTTGTCACTTCCTGTGGAGAGGGCTAGATGGCAGTTTGATACTGGAACTTGAGCTTGGAGGAGGACAACTTTCCTTCAATTGGTCACGTGAGTGAAAGGACTGACTCCCCTTTCCCTTGGCTCTCAGGGGAAAAATACCTTTGGCCAAAGCCTTGAACTCCTGCCTGGCTCAGCCTGAGCTGGAGCAGTTTGAGTTAACTAACTCTCTCTCTCTCTCTCTCTCTCTCTCTCTCTCTCTCTCTCTCTCTCTCTCTCTCTCTCAATTTCTTCCTCCTGTTGTAATTCAATCACCATAAAACTCCATTCTGACTTGAGTGTTTCATTTAGGATTTAAGAAACTAAATCCTTGGTGAACAAATAATTATTACATTCAGTCTCAACCATAAATTTAACCTTTACACAACCAATCTTCTCTTAGCCCACACACTTTAAGTGCAGAGCTCTTCACAGGAAAGATCCATAATTTGCCCTGGTTAGAAAGTATTCATTCTGTTAGTTCCTTTAAGGACACAGAGGATATGTTGTTGAAAACTATATGTATAGAGTAAATGGGGTCCTCAAGGCTCATATGGTTTGTTTTGCTCTATTTGAACAAAATAAATGCATCCAGAATCAGAAAGGAAACATTTGGAGAAAAAAGTCACAGCTAATTTCTCTGATCAAAATCCAGTACCCAAGATATAGAAAGAGTTGATACAAGTATACAAAAGCAAGAACAATTCCTCCACTAGATATTTGGTCAACAGATACAAACAGGCAGTTCTGAAATGAAGAAATCACTATAACAAGCACATGAGGGGGAAATGCACCAAATCACAAATGTACTAAAAGAAATTAAAATTACAGTGTAAGAATTAAAATAGTTGGTTGTCATAAACTGTAGTGATTAAAATAGTGGAAGATATAAATCATAATAGATAAAGAGTGGATGAGTAAATTGTGACCACAGAAATATGTTTTTTATATTAAAAATAAAGTGGTCGCCAGGGAAATATTCCCAATTATGAATATATACCCAAGGCAACTGGGTTTTATAGAGATTTTAATTAATTAATACAATGAGGAATTAAAGAAGGAGAGAGAGAATAAAAGAGGAATAAGTATGAAGGGCCTTAGCCAACATGGCCTAGACCTGAATCTTAAGAGAGAGATCAGTCAATCTTTAATCACTCACCACAAGATCTGTCCAAGCAAGGATTCTAGTGATCAGAGAGGCACCAGCTGCAATTCAAATTTCCCAGCTGAGCGGGAGAGACAGAGTCTCCTTAGAGGGAGTTCCAGCCAGAGTCCTCCTTAAAGGGAGTTCCAGCCAGAGACTGTCCCAAGAGCCTGTTTCCAGAGCTCTCTCCCAAAAGCCTCCTTAGAGACTGTATTCAAGAGACTCTTCAAGACACTGTTTTTTCTTAGGAGACTGTTATCTCCTTATATAGGGAATTTTCCCCTATGTCACCTCCCCTAAGTTCTCCCATCTACCAATCACAGTAGACGTTTTTCAAAGGACAGACCATTCTTAGTCCACACCTGAGTGGACTAATCTTTTGAGTAATTTACACCAGGAAAGCTCTGAGTAAGTTTCTCACCTCTTTGTTCCTTGTAAATTCACAAGTTGCTTGACCTTTATAGGTACTTATCACCCTTTTGTATTAGTCCTAACATAGGCATGGCCTAAGAACTTTTTGTCCCACTATAAGTATGGGTTTAAGTACTTTTCATTGTTCAGAAAGGAGTTTACAACTTTATCTTCCCCTAAGGCATGCTTAAGTATGGTGAAGTAGAGTTCTCACATTCCTGATCTAAGTTACTTTCACTGTCCAAATGGGGAATGGTCCCAATGGGGAATTTTTAAGGTTCACAATCCTAACCTTATGAATTAGGATTTGAGAATTTTTAAGGTTCACAACAGTAATGACGAGACTCACCTTCCTACCTATCACCCAGTTAGTCAATAAACATTTGTTAAGTACCTACTTTGTGCCAGGTGTTCTGCTAATTTACTGATGACACAAATAGAAAAAGGCAATCCCTGTTTTCAAGGAGCTCACAGTCTAATGAGAGAAACAATGCACAAACAATTATGTACAAACAAGCTAACAAACAGGATTAATAGGAGACATTTTACAGAGGAAGGTCCTACAATTAAGGAGTAGAAAAGGTTTCCTAAAGAATCTGGGATTTTTGCCCAGTCTTGAAGAAAGCCTGGACACAGAGATGAGAAGGAAAAGCACTTCAGGTATAGGAGACAGAGAATGCAAATGCCCAGTGTGGAGAAAGAGTGTTTTATTTGAGGAACAGCAAGGAGGCCAGTGCCACAGGCAGGGGAGGATGCAAGTTGTGGGAAGACTGGAGGCTAGGAGGTTGAACAGGATTGGGAATGGCTTTCAAAGCCAAACAGAGGATTTTATATTTGATCCAGCACATGACTGGGAGCCACTATAGTTTGTTGAGTAGGGAGATGACATGATTAGGCCTGAACTTTAGATCACTGACAATTCAGTGAATTATGGATTGGAGTTCAGAGAGACTTTATGGCAGGCAGATCAATAAGCAGCATATTACAAATAGTCCAGGCAAGAAGTGATGAGGGTCTGAATGAGGACGGTGGCAGTTTCAGAAGTGAGAAATGGGTACAAGCCAGAGATATTAGAAAGGTGAAATCAAAATGATTTGGCAACAGATTGAATATGGGGAGGAGGAGTCAGAGAGGGAGGAATCAAGGACAACACCTAATAGTAATAGGGAAATTAGAAAGAGGAGAGGGGGGCTTTTGGTGGGGAAGGGGAATGAGATCAATTTGGACCATGGGGAGTTTAAGATGTCCACATGGTATCCAGCTTGAAATGTTGAATAGATAGAGGAGTAAGTCTAGAGGTCTGAAGAGAGGTTAGAACTAGATATGTAGATATGAGAATCATCAGCATGAAGATGATAATGGAATCATTGCGTACTGATGAGGTCAGAAGGCTAAAGAGTAGAAAGCTGAAGAAACAATTATGCATATTTCATTCACTCCTGAAGGCATTCCAGTATTTTGGCCCAGTAAAATAATTGATGGGCCATCGAGGTGGTGAAGGAGATGGGGCACTCAAGTCTTAGACACTTACTAGCTGTGCCACCCTGGGCAAGTCATTTAAGCCTATTTACCTTAGTTTCTTCATCTGTCAGATGAGCTGGAAAAAGAAAGGGCAAATTACTCCAGTTGATCTTTGCCAAGAAAACTCTAAATGGGGTCACAAAGAGTCTGCCTCAATTGAACATCAACCATGTATATTAAAAAAAACTCATCATTGACCCAGTGTAAACCCTGCTTGAATTGAAGCAAAGTAAGGTTATCCGTCTTTCTAGTTCTCTGACACCCCCTTTACCATTCCTTTGGTAGTGATTGCTTAGGGACCAGTCAGAAGCTCACGGGAACCAGACTTTTCCTAAGTCAATTATAACTTATCTATACTGCATCCCTAAAACTCATGGCATTCCTTTCTGTCACTGAACAATGAGTGGCACTGGTTTGAGAATTCTTAACCCTCTTTAGTGTCATAGATTCCTTTGGCAATCTGGCAAAGCCCCACAAATATCTACTCAGAATATTGCTTTTGAATATATCAAAAACACAGAATTACCAAAGAAATCAATTATATTAAAATATAGCTAACAAAATACATATTTTTAAATTCATAGACCCTAAATTAGCCTTGTGCTGGATTAACAGTATAATTTAATCACTGATAATTTAATAGCTAGCTAAGCTATTTTTTCATACCTACCACAATAACTATATTCCCCAGCTTCTAATAAGAACCCATTTCTTGGTCCCTTTCCCCCCTATGCCTATATGCAACAATGAGTCCTACCTGTGATATCTTGAAGAAATAATCCTCAAAAGAAGACATCTTTGACCTCAGACACTTCCTAGCTGTGTGACCCTGGGCAAGTCACTTAACCCTGAATGCTAAGCCCTTAATAGTCTTCTAACTTGGAACCAATACTTAGCATTAATTTTAAGACAGAAACTAAAGATTGTTTTGTTTAAAAAACAACAACAACAACAACATATCTATATATATATATATATATATAGGAAACAGTAGTACTTCCAAGCCTGACCAGGGCTAATTTACAGGAGAGTTCAATGTATGTAGGAAATTATATCATCCAAATCAGGACAGGAATAAGGGGCTCCAAAGGCAGGCTCTAATGTAGGAAGAAGATGAGTAGAGAACACTGCCTGCAAAATCACTGCCTAAACAAGGCAGAACTGTGCATTCTTCATGTGTAATAAATCACAGTCTTCTGTTAGCCTGAGATCAGAAGCACATGACCACTGACTTATTACCAGCTACATCATTCCTCTTCCTCCCTGGCATTTTCACCTGTAAAGCATTTTGGAAATTACTACTGATCCCCCTCCTTTGCTTCTTACCTAGCTGACTATGCATTCTTACCACCTTTGATCTTTCTTTCCTTGTTAATCTTTAGCCTCTCATTGTTTAAGAGTCTATTCCATCTCCCTAGACTGTACCATCATTTTGAAAAGCAAGGCACCTTGTGGCTAGGCAGAGAACTTCAGCTACCATATCACTAGAGCTGTCACTACACATTTTTTTCATGTATGTATGTATGTGTGTGGGGATAACTAATGGAGAGGGTCAGAAGAGGGGTGGAAGCAGGGCTGAGAATAGTAGGATGGGGGACACAGTCACCCAAGCAGGAGTAATAAAGCCCTCACCTAGCCATGTGCTGTGTAGTAAGGGATTTTAGTAGGAGCAAGTTGACAGCAAGAGATGCTGCAAACCAACATTCCACATAGACCTCTCAGGAGCTGGGGAACTGAACACAGAGGCAATTTCTGGGAGCAGTTGGTGGACTCCTCTCAAAGAGAGAGGGGCTGCTGCTTTTCTCTGGCAGTCAGGAGAGTCAAGAGGGTTTCTGTCTGGTATTTCCGGGGTGGACTCAGAGAAACAGTGATTTCCTCTTCTTTGGCTTTCTTGATATTCTGCCTATCCTTGTTGCTGTTGGTGCTGCTGCTGCTGCTGCTATCAAGTGGGTTTCAACAGAGCTGTTACTGGGACTACTGCTTGACTCAAAGAGGACTCCTGGTTGTGAGATTCTTTGGCCCTTGTCCTTGTTCCTATCAACCCCCCCTAACCTTAATTACTACCTTAAGAATTTTGTTTAGAATAATTATAGAAGATATAAGGGTTTTAATATCTGTTTTGGGTTAGAAGCTAGGTATTCCCTAATTCCCTTTTCCTCTCCTCCCTTTAGCTAAATAAACCTGTTTTTATATATATATATATATATATATATATATATATATATATATATATATATATATATATATATAATATATTTATATATATGGTTAGTTAGTTAGTTTTGAACCCTACTTTTAACCCACCTATTACAGCTGGAGCCAGCTCAGAAAAACTATTAAATATTCAGAATGAACATTTACACCTTGGAAATTAGGAAATGCTACAAATCAGGGCTTGATTGTTTTGTTTCTTTTATAGACTTAAGGAAGTGATGAAGAAAATGTTAATAATGCAGATTAGGAGGCAGATGGGTGACTCAGTGGATTGCGAGCCAGGAGCAGAGACAGGAGGTCCTGGGTTCAAATCAAGCCTAAGATACTTCCTAGCTGTGTGACCCTGGGCAAGTCACAACCACCATTGCCTAGCCCTTACCATTCTTCTGCCTTGAAACCAATATACAGTATTGATGTTAAGATGTAATATACACAATATTGATTCTAAGTTGGAAGCTAAGGGATTTAAAAAATAATAATAATGCAGATTAAACATAAGAGTGCATACAGAAATTCATTTTTTTCAAAGAGTTGATTGTTAAACATTCACCTACATGCCACTACCTCATCCCCTTGGTGAAGGCACCCAAAAGAGCAGTATGCCATGAAAATAGAGCCTAAAGAGTGCCAATAGGAAAAGATGAGGCATGTAGATTTTGATCTCTACAGGAAGAAAGTTCATTCTTTTCCCTTCCCCAGATTTCAAGACCATGAGGCCAAGCCCTATCCACCCTGTGTAAATTATGTTTCTGCCTCTTACTACCTGGATCCATGTCACAGCATACCCTCAAATCTCAACATAGAACTGATTGCTACTATAATTCACATCACTGGATGTTAGAGTTGAAAGGGATTTGAAAGATCATCTTGCCCAACTTCACCATTTTACAGATGAGGGAATGAAGCTTCATGAAGATGATTTGCTATTTAGTCATTTTTCAGTCATGTCCTAATCTTTGTGACCTAATTTGGGGTTTTCTTGGCAAAATTACCAGAGTAATAAACCATTTCTTTTTCCAGCTCATTTTACAAAAGACAGAACTGAGACAAACAGGGTTAAATGACTTGCCCCAGGTCACAGAGCTAATAAGTGTTTGAGATCCAATTTAATGACTTACCCCAGTATCAAACAACTGGCAAGTGCCACAGTCAAGACCAAGGCCCAGGTCCTCCAACTCTGAGAACTGCACCATTTCCATTTGACTAAACACAACTGATACTGAGCTAACTCATGATTTGTTACAATCTCCACAGCTTTCCCCCCATCACTGATTTCCTTGGAATTAGGAATTTCTATTTAATCTTCAGTCCAATTCTTCAAAATACATTTTCCAGGAATGATTTATAGACTTTAAAAGATGTGGTTTTAGCATATAATTAAATATATGCCAAGGCTGCATCAATATTTAGTCCTTGTGATATATTTCCCATTGTATTTCTTGACTTTGATTTTAAGTTAGTCAATTAAGTTTCATTAAGTGCTTACAATGTGCCAGACATTGTGTTAAATGCTAGCCATATAAAGAAAGGTAAAAACAATACCTTGCTCTCAGGAGCAGAGTTGACCATCTAATGGGGGAAACAATATGCAAACAACTATGTATAAACAAGAAAAAAAAAAGTGTGTGTTTGTGTGTGTGTGTGTGTGTGTGTGTGTGTGTGTACACACACTCATATAGTCAAATCATGAGTATTTCAAGAAAGACCAAAAAAAAGTCCCTCATTTCAAGGAGCTCACAAGCTAAATGGGGAGACATGTAAACAATGATGTACAAAGAGGACATATACAGAGTATACTGGAGCAAATCAACAGAGGAAAGGCACTTGAATAGTCACTAACATTTGTATTGTTTCCCCAGACTGCCTTTCCCCAATAGTCTATTTACCCTATCTTATTAATTGTTGTTAGCAATAACAATATGAGTCAATAATTATAATTAATTAATTGAAGTATATCTTTAATGGGGGCAGAAAGAGTCAGGACCTGTGATCTAATCAGTGTGGACCTCCCATCTCTAGGCCTGGCTCTGAATACCCCTTTTTTTAGATCTCTTCTTAAGAATCCTCTTCATGGTACTTCATAAAGTAAGGGTCAACTTAGCTATCTTAGAGAATCGTTCTCTTAGTTCTTGTTTTCTCTGATGTTTAGATAGCTCTTCCAGTTAGTATTCTCTCCATAAGAACAGCTCCTCATAGGACAGCAAGCAAACTGTCTCTCTAAGATGTTATTGCCCGTTAAAGTACAGTAATCATATCTATAATTTCTGAGGGTGATGCTATTAAAGCTAGCATTATACTTACACAAATCAATAATCATATTGGAGCATTTTGCCCCCTTTGAAAATTCTATGACACCAATTTAAAGTAAAAGTCCCACTGCTTTTCAGTAGTTACTTATAAGGAATCAAAAGAGATGTCAACAATATAAGGCTTCAACTGAGACTGTTTTTGCAACACTTTGGGAGCTAAATGGCATGGTGGATCAAGTGCTGGACCTGGAGTCAGGAACTCACTTTCCTGAGTTCAAATGCAGCCTCATACATACTAGCTGTATGACCCTGGGTAAGTCCCCTAACCCTATTTGCCTCCATTCTTTATCTATAAAATGAGCTGGAGAAGGAAATAGAAAACCACTTCAGTATCTTTTCTTTTTTTTAAACCCTTACCTTCTGTCTTAGAATCAATATTGTGTATTAGTTCCAAAGCAGAAGAGCAATAAGGACTAGGCAATGGAAATTAAGTTATTTGCCCAGGGTCACACAGCTAGAAAGTGTCTGAAGCCAAATTTGAACCTAGGACCTGTCTCTGTGCCTGACTCTCAAGCCACTGAACCACCCAGCTGCCCCCAATATCTTTGTTTAAAACATACCCCAGTGGGGTAAGAAGAGTCCCAGGGGACTGAAATAGTTGAACAATAACTCTCATTTTGCATTATCTAGAGCTTTTTTATATTCACTTGAGTGGGGAAGGGAGAGGTAGGAGGCAAACATCAAATCTAGCATGTGACCATCACCCTAGGGTCAAGAAGTACAGTCAAACAACTTGAATGTAAGTCTCTAGGTATATTCATTGGATCTCAAAGGCATCTCAGAAGCCAGCAAATTTACACAGAAATCCTTTTTTTATAACCTGAAGTGGTTTTCTGGGTTCTGTTTAAAAACCCTCAGTGGTAAGGATCTCACTACCTCCTGAGGCAACACCTCTCACTTTGGGCCAACTCTGAACATTAGCAGGAAGCTTTTCTTTTTCCCCTAATTTAAATCTGCTTGTCTATAACTTCCACCAGCTGCTCCAAATTCTAATCTCTGGGGTAAAATAGAATATTTCCGAGAAATAAATGTCTCATATATGGGGCTAATTTTTTTTTCACGATGTAAGGCATGGTTTAGAGAGCAGTTTATGTGAAAAATATCAGAGTTTAAGTGGACTACGAGTACACCAGCCATGAAATCTAAGGCAATCTGCAGCTGCCATGAGAGGCACAGCCTCTAGGTATAAGAAAGCAATGACCTTGGATCAAGTAGATGGGAAGTGGCTCAGTGAAGCCAGGCCTGAAAATGGGAGGTCCTGGGTTCAAATCTAACCTCAGACACTTCCTAGCTGCCCCTTCTGGGGGAAGTCTTCCCATGGCTGGGGTGGACATTCCCCTAACTCACTGGTAGATTGAGATCTGTCATTTTCCTCAACTTGGTTGAACCCACTTGCCAAGATGGTTTATTGGATTTTGGGCTGCTGAGCATTCTACAGTTCCTTTGAGTTATAGTGGCTCAAGTGGGTGGCAGGTAGACACCAAAGGAGGAAAGTAGGCCTGAAAAGGGGTCAGCAAGCCCTTACACAAGAAGCACTTGTCTTCCCTGAACATCCATACTCCCTACCCTTTAATAATCCAACCATGCTTTTGTGTAGCACTTTTTATTCTTCTAAGAACTTTCACACATACTTGGCAGTCATCCCAATGAAAAAGCCTGTAATTTAGGAATAGCAAGTATCAGTGTCTCACTCTGATAGAAAAGGTAACTGAGGCAGAGAGAAGCTAAATGTTTTGCCCAAAACTAATGATGGAACTCTTTATTCTGATTCTTATTTCTGTAGATATTTCCCAACACAGCAATACCTCCCCAGGCCACCAACTAATCCACAAATTCTCCTTCAATCCTTCCCTCATATGGAAACAGAAAAAAAAAGGGGGGGGGGGACTCCTTTAAATATTTCTTTAAACTGTCTATTAATTTCAATTTCTTTCCCCATATTTGAGCCAATAGAGTATTGTAAGCAGAACTTATTTGTCCTTTTAGAGGTTGGGAACTCCCATTCCAGACTAGCTTCAGGCAAAAATTCTGAAACTAGCTGGCTCTAATTCCCCAACCTTCCCTCTCAGCATCCTTTTCCCTCCTACTTTGTTGCCTGATGCACTGTTCCTTTCTCCACCCTAACAAAAACTCCATCCTAAATGACAATTTTATTTATGCTAAGATGCAAATGGATTAAGAGGCTGACTCTGATGGTATATCTTTATTTTAACTAAAGGTGAATCAAAAACTCCTCATCTAACTGATAGTATCATAGATCTCAAGCCAGAAGGAATCCACAGAGGACTTCTAGTCCAATATCCTCATTTTACAGATGAGACAACTGAGACCCAGGGAGATTAAGTACCTAAGGAAATGTTACCCAAGGAATAAATATCAGAAGTAGGATTTTAATCCTAATCTCATTCCAGAATTGATGTTCTTTCCACCTGAACCCCGGGGAATACTAAGCATAACAATACAAAGGAAGAACCTTTTCAGGACCTCTGAAATCCCAGTTTACTCTCTATATATGGTAGCCAAATACTCTATCTACTTTGAACCCAGGACCTCCCATTTTCAGGCCTGGCTCCCCATCCACTGAGTCACCTACTTGTTCCAAGGCTATTGATTTCTACCTCCTGTAACATGCTCAGAATGGTCACAAAGGGGCCTTAGTTTATCAAGAATAGAATCATGACCCCTTAGTGATATAGTGAATAAAGTGTTCCCTCTTGAGTTGAGAAGACCTGAGGTCAAATCTGATCTCAGACACTTAGTAGCTGTATGGCCCTGGGTAAGTCCCCTAAATTGTCTGTGCCTCAGTTTCCTCATCTATAAAATGGGGATAATAACATACCTATGCAGCAAGGTTATTTTGAGGATCAAAAGAGATATTTGTAAATCACTTTAGCCACAGTGCCTGACATGTAGCAGTCGCTTATTTTCTCCCTTTTGCCTTTCTGGGACATTGTGTCAATGCCATCAACCACAAAGCTACACCCAATATATTACCCAGAAGGTATGTTTAAGAAAAGCTGTCAAGGAAAATGTAAGGAGACTAGAGGAACCAAGGAACAAAGTCTTCATGTCCTCAAAGTTTAGCCTAGTCAAATTTGTATTAGACACAAAGAGAATCAAGACCTACTGAAGTCCTTTATTTCCCAGTCCCAAGAGTTTAGCCTGTGCAAAAAGCTTATGATGGTGTTGTTTACAGCATGCTTGTTTCTACAGCATTTTGGCCATGATTGTATCTCTGGAAATGAAAATTATTAAGTTACCATTTAAAGAGGGAGCAATCATCTGCTGTCACTCCAGAGGACATGTCTGAGCTGGTTTTCCATCTGCCACAAGTTACACCGCGAGCCTTATGATCCTACCATCTTTTTCCGCGATTCATTTGGCATTTTTGTTATTAGTGTTTCAAACTGAGCACAGCTTGAGGGGTCAGAGGCTTAGATGAGAGTAAAGTACTCTATTAAGGACAACTGGGACTAATAAGCAGAGCTTGGGAAGATAGTTACAAAGCATGTGCACGCCCTCTAGTGGCTCCCTGGTATAGGCTGGATAAAGAGATTTACAATGAAGTTCTAGGACAGGGGTTCTCAACCTTTCTAATGCCGTGACCCCACAATACAGTTCCTCATGTTGTGGTGACCCCAAACCAAAAAATTATTTTGGTGGCTACTTCAAAACTGTAATTTTGCTACAGTTATGATTTGGAATGTAAATACCTGATATGCATTCTGTATTCTCATTGCTACAAATCAAACATAATTTAAACATAGTGATTAATCACAAAAACAATATTTAATTATATGTTGAGAAATATTAATCCATCAGGAGGCAGCCTGAGTGCTGGGGTGGGAGGTAAGTCCTGCCTGGGGAGGGGGTCTGCAGACGCTGCCTTCTTCTTCCTGTCGTCTCCCTCCAGCTTGAGCTGAGGGTTCACTTTGCTGGGGTTACTCGGCTCTGTTATCCGCTCCAGGAGTTATCCACTCTAGGACTCTGGAGCCAGCGCCCGGATGCTCTCTCTGGGTCTCTGTTTGACTCTGGTCTCCAGAAAACAGGGTAAATTCATCGCCCCTTATAGGGGGAGGGCTGCTAATAGGTAACTAATATTAGTACAATGTGCGGGCAGCAGGTTCCCCATTCTTTCCGAGATCTTGCTGTAAAGTATTGCGATTTCTCAGGGGCTAAAGCTATCAGAAATATGTATTTTCCGATGGCTTTAAGCGACCCCTGTGTTTTGGTCATTTGACTCCCACCAGGGTCACGACCCACAGGTTGAGAACCGCTGTTCTAGGAGAAATGATCATTCTGGTTTCTAGTATTCATGTTACAAATAATAAGTACAGAAGTAGTTCAATAATATTTAAGAGTTTTACCTTTCCCCCCAAGATTACTAATTTGTCATTTAGAACACCTGGGTTCTCATCCCAGCTCTGCCACATCTGCAAAAATCTTAGGCAGCCTCTTTGATTTACCTAGGTCTCAGTATCCTTATTTGTAAAAGGTTGATTGGAAATATGCCAGCCTTTCTTCAAATTTAAGCAGTACAGACTCAATTTAATTAGAACTGTTATGCTACAATATTTCTAGAAATTCAATAAATCTGTAATCTAGTCAAAACACTAGCTCCTATCTTACATATAAAGAAATTGAGGCCCAGAGAAGTTAAGTTAGCTTTCCCCAAAGACACAGAACTGTGTCTTTGAGTGTAATTGAGTGTCCAGATGTTCTCTGGTCTAGGGGTCCTTCCAGCTCGGATAGTCAAAGAATTTTGTAACAGTATATACACCTATCAGCTTCCTTCTAAAAGATCAACATTGTGGCCAATTATATCATCATTCCTAGGAACCATGGTTACATGTATTCCTTTACAAAATACAGGGCCATTAGTATCAAGAATATAATGTTGGGGGACATCTGGGTGGCTGAGTGGATTGAGAGCCAGGCCCCAAGACAGGAGGTCCTGGGTTCAAATTTGCCTTCAGGCAGAGTATTGATTCTAAGACAGAAGATAAAGTTTAAAAAAAAAAGAATATTATGTTAATCAGTGATAACAACTTGTTTTTTTTCTTTTTTTTTTCTTTTTTTATAGTATTTTATTTGATCATTTCCATGCATTTTTCATTAAAGACAAAGATCATTTTCTTTTCCTCCCTCCCACCCCCCGTGGCCGACGTGTGATTCCACTGGTATCATATGTGTTCTTGACTTGAACCCATTGCCATGTTGTTAGTATTTGCATCAGAGTGTTTGCTCCGAGTCTTTCCTCTGTCATGTCCCCTCAGCCATTGTAGTCAGGCAGTTGCTTTTCCTTGGTGTTTCTATTCCCTCAGTTTGTCCTCTGCTTTTGGATAGTGTTTTTTTCTCCTTGATCCCTGCAGATTGTGCAGGGACATTACACCACCACTAATGGAGAAGTCCATTACGTTCGATGATACCACAGTGTGTTTGTCTCTGTGTACAATGTTCTCCTGGTTCTGCTCCTCTCGCTCTGCATCACTTCCTGGAGGTTGTTCCAGTTCACATGGAAATCCTCCACTTTATTATTCCTTTGGGCACAATAGTATTCCATCACCAACATATACCACAATTTGTTCAGCCATTCCCCAATTGATGGGCATCCCCTCATTTTCCAGTGATAACAACTTGTACATCAACCAATGCAGGAATTTTGTATAGTAGTATACACAACCATCCATCTCCTTACAAAATAGCACCTTTGTGATTATTGAAGACTCTCCATCTCCTGTTTCTGTACTTTTCACTGGCTGTCCTCATGCCAGGACTGCTCCCCTTCCTCATTTTCAACTTCAAAACTCATCCCTAACCCATTTTCTGTATGAAGTTTCCACATTTCTCCCACCCACCACCACCAGTGCTGTCCCTCTAATATTTAGCTCGTGAAATTAAACAAAAAGAGAAGCTGAAGTAATTCTCTGAGCAAGATGAATTTATTAATTGGGCCTCAAACCTATTAATAAAGGCAGGGACAAATAGTGCTGCTTCTAGCCAAAAGACTCCCAAAGTGAAAATGCAACTCTTTTTCTCAGCTTAGAATAAATTACAGAACAAAAATCATATAATTGGCCATCATCACAAGCTTACAGAATTATAATTGGTTATATTAAAGAGAGTTGGCATAGCAGACATGTGGGATGAAAGGCACCTCTATCTCTCAAGAATGTGTTTTTGAATTTTCTAGATCCCAGTTATACCCAGAGGTCAAAGAGTATGTAAACCTGCTGGAGATGAGAGGGTTAGATAAGACCATTTTTTTTTCTAAAGATGGGACAAAGTCATGTTGTCTAGCTTCTTAAGGATAATACAAACCTTGCAGGAAATACCGAGTTAATGTTTTATGAGAGTAGTGAGAATAGAGTTGTTGGTTTTGTGAATTTTAAAAGTCTCCATCTTGGTCTAGCACCCAAAAATTGTGCACACCCACACTACACGGGCATGTGCTAGTCAATGACAAATCAGAAATAACTAACTGCCCACCTGGGCTGTCCTAAGCCAAGCTAGAGCCAACCATTGGATTTGTGAGACACAGGAAGTGAGGTAGGGAACAGCCTCTGGAATTCGCGGACTTCCTGTGGAGATAGCTAGACGGGAGTTGGTGTTAGGAGCTTGGAGAGAGAGGACGCCCGCAGACAGCTTTCCTTCAGAGCGGTCACGTGAGTTAAGGACTGATTCTTTCCACCTGGGCCTTTGGGCCTAAAACTCCCTCTGCCTTGGTCAGAGGTCGAGTAGCCCCTTTCCCTTTTCTCTTCTCTCCTTCTCTCCCTCTCCCTTCTCTACTCCCAGTGTGATTAAACCTTCATAAACTCCATTCTGACTTGAGTGTTTTATTTTAGGAATTTCATAAGTAAATTCCTTGGTGGCCATTGTTCAATATTACATAAATCCTGTAGTCACATTTGTAACCATTACAATATTATAATCTCTCCCAGAAGCCTAAAATTTCTACCATTACAGTTTGTTTGTTTGTTTCCTTTAACAGTGATTGGGAGAAAGCATAAGCCTTCCCTAACTTCAGAGAGAAGAAGACTGAACCTTTGAATTTATGAGCTTCACTCAGTAAAAAAATTTCTAGGTTTGTAATATAGAATGTGGTTACCAAATAAAATCACTTGTAATGTCAAATACAAAATCAATGTTAATTTTGAGAGCTAGTAGATCCTTCTCCTATTTACATGGTTATTTGTATGTTGTCTCCCCATTAAAATGTGAGCTAGGGTAGGGCTGTATCTCCTGATCTCAGTGCTTGGTACATAATAAGCACTTTATAAATGTTGAATGAATTTCTTGTTGGCACAGAGCAGCATAGCTCCTTCCAACTTTGATAGTCTATGTGTTGGCATTTGCCTGTAACTGATGCAAAACCACCAATACCATGGCTGAATATTCCTCATCATTTCTTTGATACAAATAAAATTTATTTATATTTTTGAAACAAAGCATTTTACATGGGATCTTTAAAAATAAATATGTCTGATTTCATTAACTCCAATAAGGACTAATATGATTCATTTGTGCCCTCTTATTCGGTGTGATTTTTTCCATATCATCTCATAAATCCTCCATAGAAGGGCTTCATCTATTTTTCTTGACCTGTGGATACCAGTGGAGCATGGGAGCTTCTACCTCTTATTATTTATCCCCATCATATTTCCTCATCTCTATTCATTTACCTGTCAGATGGTGCCCTATGCCAACCAAGAATCGTATGAAAGAAGTGACGTGATGTGTTGCAGCCTATTCATATTCACCATGGGCCTTTTGATTGCCCTTTGGGTAAACCATAATTTGAAAGATTATGGTGTGCTTTAAGTATTACTCATTTCAAGATTGTGCTTACTATTCAGATTGAGCATTCCAATTAGGTCTATAACAATTGCTAAAATATGTGTGCATATAAATGTGTCTTAGACTAGGGACAATAAAAGTAGATAAGGAATAACAGGCAAGTTTTTTAAAAGGCAATCCTTTAGTGCTGTTAAACTATTTTTGGTTAACTCTAACTTAACTAGGTACATCATGTAAAGGAAAGAAACTCAATAAAAAGCTTGACTCCTGCTTCTTCAATCCATTCATGCAAGAGAATCTTTCAATGTTTGTTTGATTTAATAGTCATCATTTCTACATTCCTTTACAAAAGTATTACACAATTGATTCAACCATTTCTCAGTGAATGGGCACCTTCTTTATCATTCTTTGCTATTAAAAAAAAGGTGATAAGTATTTTTGGTTGTTTTATATTGAACCTTAGTTTGTGTCTTTTGGCCTTCTGGGATTAAGCCTAGCATCAGGATGACCTGGCAAAAGAATAGAGACAATCTGGTCACTTTCCTTTTATTACTCATCATTCTTTAGATTAGCTAGACCAAATTATAGTTATACTCAGAGTATATGATTGTGCCTGTCTTCTCACAACCACTTCTACATACATAGGCTGCTTTATCAAATTTAAATCACTCTTAAGTGGAAGTTGTAATTGATTTAAAACTCTAAATTGTACCTGGAACATTGGCCATAAGTTATATAGTGAACCAAAGTAACTTTTCAAGGGAAAAAGTTAAGGGACTCAAACTAGTCATATAAAACTGTAGAAAGAGCACTAATTTGTCATTTAGAACACCTGGGTTTTCATCTCAGCTCTGCCATTCTATCTGAAAAAATCTTAGGCAACCTCTTTGATTTACCTAGGTCTCAGAATCCTTATTTGTAAAAGGAATAGATTGGATTAGGCAATTTCCAAGTTTTTTTCTTGCTGTAAAATGACCTGATTTTAATATTTCCTCCTATATCATAGATGAGGCTTTATGTATATAGAATTTGGTTTGAATGACCTGCTAAAGGTCACCTAAGACTTCTCCTTCCAAGCTGGACAGTCTCTTGAGGTGAATAATATATCAGAATCAATTGAATTCTCATTTGCCAGCTTCTCCCAGTTCCCATTATTTCACTCTCTTTGGAACATTAAGCTTCTGCAAGTAGTAACCTGTGAAAATTTCAATTTGATTTTGTTCCTTTGGCTGTAAGATTTCATTTTCAGTTTTACCTTGGTCATATACAAATTGATAAGTTCCTTTCCCCCTAACTTTACTCTACCTTCCTTTACTAGCTTGATTTGTAGCCTTAACTGCAACTTGGAATCTTTCTTACATTTTTTAAACACTATCCACACATTTGTTTCTTAGATTCCATGTCCTTCTTTCCTACTAGGCTGGAATTTTTCTCACCCACCTGCTCACTCAGCATCACATTATTCAAGAAAAGCTAGGGGTTTTTCCCCCCTCTAATTTTGTACTTTGAGACTTTTCAAAAGAATATGGTTTTTGAAAACCTTCCCATATATTAATTGGTCTATCTATAATATAAAATTGAAATCTTCTTCAACACTGAAACTGTTGTAGTTGTTCATCCTTCATTTTTGAAGAGGACCAATAACATCACAGGGTGACATCTTGACTTGCAGAAGAATTGTATTTAAATGAGGCGGAGTTGCATGAAGTTGTCAGCCTTATTCCCACTTTCAAAGTCATCAAAGTCTAGTGGTAAATCAGGATGACAAGTGGTAATCCAGGATGCAGAGGAAGACCATGGCATCTTCAGTGTCTGACCAGACTCCAAGTACTCCACAGCATCCACTTCCTCTATCTTCATAGTTGTGGTAACCTATTGTTCTCAACGGCCCATTCTGCGAGGGAAGTCCGCATATGCTTGGAGCAGACAGCTTTCTATCCATTATACCACAGTGCCTCTAAGCTCTCTGCTTAGGCAAACATATTAAATTAATGAAATAGATATATCGATAGAGACTAGTCTAAAGCCACACAGTAAGAAAGCAGCTTATTCAGATCCAAATTTAGGCCTCTTGAAGCTCTGGTCATAGAAGCATATTGCTTTTCAAATAAAGGTATTTCTTGCCATGGTGAATCCAGTTTGAAGCTAAGAACTGAAAATTAGAACCCAGAAGACAGCTAAGTTAAAATGGGACTTTATATCATGAAAAACAAAATAGATTAACATATGACATTGCAAGAAATTCTGATCAGTTGCTTAGCATGATGGGAATTTGTTGAATTTACTTTGTTTATATCATCCAACGATATACCCCCAATGCTCCATGTACCTAAAAGATAAATAATGTGAATTTTAAAACTATTCCACCCTAATTAGACTGTACTTTAGAAGACCTGATTTAGCTATTTCCTGTTCAGTAACAATGGAGATACTTGGAATAACAGAATCAGGTCTTAGAAACTCTACATTTCTCCACCCTTCTTAGTTTAACAAGATTAGGAAGGTCTACATCAAACTCAAGATTTAATTATCTGAGGAAATGGCCTTCAACAGACATATGCAGAAAAATGGACAGACCCCTGGGCTGTCCTAAGTCAAACTAAGCAATCATTGGTACAGATGAGATGCAGGAAAGTGACGTAAAACAGTCCATATAAGGCACGTCACCTCCTCTCTCTTCTCTCTGTAGCTATTGTCTGGGTTTGGTGGTGAGTTTGCCCTGGAGCTGATTTCAGGTTTGGGCATCTTGGCTTAGCCCTTTCCTTTTTGGAGTTCAAGCCTGACTCCTTCCTCCTTCATACTCCAAAACCTTATCTCCTAATCTCCCCACTTGGTACTAGCCAGGCGGGCTGGGAGGTGGGGGGAGAAAACCTACTCCTTTCCTTCCTCCTTCTCTTTAATCTCCTCCACTATCAATTAAATCACTATAAAATTTCCAACTGATTTGGATATTTCATTAAGGATTTTTTATAAATAAAATCCTTGGTGACCAAATATAATTATTACATTCAGTCTCAACCATAATTTTAACCTTTACAATACTGACAATAAGGATTGATACAAACTATTACCCAGTAGACAATTAGAATGAAGGGAGGACATATCTATAGCTGAAAACTAGCTGTTTCTGCTCTAAAATAGCATTCAGTTCAAAACTATGACATGAGGGATGGGGAGAGGAAAGAACATCCCTCATTTCCTCTTCCTAAATTCACTTGAACCACCATACAAACTTTGAATGACTTAATGTTCATATAAATAGCATTGTCTAAATATCCATCTAATAATATTGATATCTATAATTATTTTGAGTTTGGAAAATTTCCAAAAGAATCTTGAAAAAATTTACCAACTTATTCAGAGTTAAATGAATCTGTGACCTCACCAGTATGGGTATTCCTACAATGAAATAGATTGCAATACATTTGTGCCTGCTCTTCCCATCTTAATTTGTCTATTTCCAACCATAAATTCACCATAGTGGTACCAGGTGGAGATTACAAATTTAGCCTCAGACACTTATTAGCTTTTTAACCCTGGGCAAATCACTTAACCCCAATTGCCTCATTTCCTCATCTGTAAAAATAACTGAAGAAGGACTGGCAGACCACTCCAGTATTTTTCCCAAGAAAACCCCAAATGGGGGAATGAAGAATCAGACATGATTAAAAAATGCCTGAACAGAAAAAAAAAAAACTATATAGCATTAAGGAAGTAGTGTGAAGGTCATTAAACCAAGGTATAAATTCCCAAAAGTTGAACTGGTTAAGAATGAACCAGTTATAGGGGAAATATTATTGACATGGACTCCAAAGATCTGGATGGAGATACTATTCTGCTCTCTATGTAGCCTCAATCATTTATACTTTCTGGCCCTATTAGGTGGTTTCCTTACTGGGTTTTTATGGTAATTGGAGGTGCTGGGCAAACACACTGAGAAATAAGGTAATGGGAGGACAGAATTCTTTCCCTCCCCATCCCCCCCCCCCAACTTCTACTGTCTTTTTCAGTTGAAATCAAGCTGGGATTCAGAATGGGTAAGTTGACTGAAAATTTAACAGATAACTCACTCTCTAAAATACCAGAAACAGGGACTTATTTTAAGGAAGGAGAGGTAAAGGGAATTTGAATAGGAGAGAGGGAGTTTAGGATTTCCTTAATCTATTATAAATCTCAAGATGAATAAAGTTGTATAGTCTTTAAGAGGGATATTATTAACAGCTTTCAAAGGTCTTCAGAGTCATCCTCCAAATCTGTCAGGGAGAAACCAATAACTAGAAAGGCAAAGAAATCTCCTTTAGCTCTTTCCCCTAAAGTCCCAAGAAAAAGAGAGAGTAAGAAACAGTTTGTGTCTCCTTGTTCAACTGCCTTCTCTATGTCACATTTTTCTCTGGAATTTTCCTTGTTGGACAGATCTTCAAGTTTCAATTCATTGCATCTGCTTTTCTAGGTTTTCTGTAGCATTAATCTCTTACAGCCCTCAGTTTCCACATGTTCAAAATGAGATAGGTCTGTATTATCTCTAGGGTTCCTTAAATTTTAAAATCTTATGTACATGTCACTGGCAAATAGGCAGATTTTTTTTAGAAGTTTTATTAATACTTTGTTTTTATGTTAGTCATTTCTGGAAATATTCTTCTTCATATGCTAAAATAATGGCATAATAATAAAAAAAACTATAAAAGCTCACTATTTCAAATGGAGTCTTCTTTTCTCATCTTTGTATATTAAAATAGTCATGTTTATTGAGATTTATCAATATCAAATCAAAAAAATATCAATATCAAAAAAAGAAAAACTTAAAGATATGTCCATTCTAATTCTTCAAAATTTAACCCCTTCTTTTAATAAAGAAAATCATCTACCTGATAGAGGGCACATATAGCAGTATCTGCAATATACTCTGGGGCAGAGATTTATTTTTTTAATTGAAATATTTCAATTCAACAAATATTTATTTTGTTATCTACTATGTAAAAGAAACTGTAAAGAACTAACCCAAAACAGCATGACTATCAGATTTAGGAGAGTTGTGCTTGAATATTGAGAGGTTTCAGTGGATTATGTAGATTTTTTTTTCACTTCATAAAATGCTTATTTTTAGCTGTGAAAGTGGAGCCACCTTGTGTTAAAAGAATTGATTTCAGACACTGGATAAATAAAGCAGATAAACATGAAAGTAGAGCCATGATATGGCTTAAAAAAAAGTAGGATTAACATGGAATACTGATTTTACTTACTAGATACATTGGATAAATTAATCATGGTGAAAGGCTTCAGAATTATTTTACAACCAAGTAGAGGAGTGCCTAGAAAAAAGGAAAATGTTATACTAACTATTGTATAATGTAGTATACCTATATTATATAATATATTATATCAATAACATTAATATAATATATATAATATATTATATAATCATGTCCATTTGTTTTAAACTAAGCTCATTTTTATTTTCTTTTTAAATGCAAAGTTTAGGGGCAGTATAACCTCTAGGAGATCATAACCTATTCCAAAGTACTATTTCAGATAAGTTCATCTATTTCTGCACTGTACACTGTGAAGATTGGATTTGGTTCTCCCCTGATTGTAACAATGAAGGCACTTAGCTCTTCCTTGATTGTGAAGATTAAATTGTAATCCCCTGTCTATTTTTAGATTTTAATTCCCAAAAGTATAAACACAGTACTTAAAGTTGAATATGGAAATCTACCCATTTTGGATTTTAACCACAAAAAGGTGTGAACACCCATTTCATACACTGAGTGGGAGGTCTGTGACCCACATGTGAAAGAGTGGGCAGTCCTGGAGTGGCATGTCAGCTGTGATTGGTAGACATCAAATTTAGGGGAAGTGACACAAGAGAAAAAGGTCTTTAAAAGTGGAAACAGAGACACACAGAGGTCAGACACTTAGACTTGGAGTGAAGACAGACACTTGAAGAGAGACACTTGGAGTGAAGAGACACACTTGGAGTGAAGAGACAAACTTGGAGTTTGAGGCTGATAAAAGAATCTGCTGATTGAATCGGCAACATGGTGACTGTAAAGGCTGACTTCCTTACTTGCCCTTTCTGGAGGCATGAGCCTCTGGGAAAGGACCATTGTAATGAGACTCCTTTCCCCTGTCTGGGGCTTTAGAATTTCTACCTGGCTCAGAGGAAGCTGGAGCTCTCTCTCTCTCTCCCCTTTTCTCTCTTCCTTAATGTCTTCCCTCTATTGTAAAAATAAACTACTATAAATTACATTTTATTTTAGTAATTCATTTTGGGGATTTAGCAATTAAATCCCTGGTGACTAATTAAATATTCAGTCCAACCATAAATTTAATAACACTTAAGTATTCTCTAATTTTTTCCCCAAAAATCTCCTGTGCTCTTAATACTTCCTTATATATATAAGATCAAGACAGATCAAGCCTACTGAGGAAAGCCACCATGCTTGCCTGAGATTGCTGGCAAGATTCCAATCTCTCACACAAAGGCACTCCTTTCAGCCAAAGGTTACCATTAAACCCTGAGTCCCCCTCACTCTTAAGAGAAAAGAAGTCCTTGACACATCAAGACTGAAAGTACCAAACCCAACTTTCCCTAGGAACAGATTAACAATCACTGTGTCTCAACTTGCTTATGTCTATAATAGCAACCCTGGTAACATTCATGTGTGAAGTCATTTTCATAAACATTATCCTGTGGGAAAGTAACATCTGCCCAAAAATGGTATAATGCTTAATATTTTTCTCTCTATAAGTCTTTCTCTTTGTCATAATAAAGAAAAATCATAGCCCCCAGGCATGGTGCCGTGATTCTTCCACTTGGTCCTTCTCAGGCATGCTGGCCCCAGTCTTTCCTTCTTATCTCACTCTCTCCTAAAGTAACAAAACAGAAAAGGAGAAAAAGCCCAAGACTAGCCCTACAGAGGCATGAGGTAAAGTAACTTCAAAACCAGGAGCAGCCATTATTGAGACTCAAGGCAACAAAATTGGCTGGAGTGGGAGGAGCTCAATGTCAGTCCTAACTGAAGTAATAAAAGGTCAGAACTGGGAGAAGTCCAACTCACTATCAAATAGCCTAAGGCAGTGATGACAAATCTTTTAGAGATGAAGTACTAGGCCCCACCCCCACCCTACCTCCTAGAATAAGTGCCATGTTAGCCTCCCACCCCAGAGACTGAATGCCACACCCTGGCCCCCCAGAGATCAAGTTCCATGCTCCCTCTTATCCCAGACAGGGGAGGGAGGAAGCACTGCCATTTGCTGCTGGGCAGAGGGGCAGGTGATGAGAAGCATGTGTGGAGAGGGGGAGGGGAATTGTCTGAGTGCTCTCCTCCAGGTCTAAAGCTTGTGAACTGCCCACCATATCCCCTGTGCACTCCCATTGGGCTGCTAGACAGAGGTGTGGGTGATGTGAAAAAATGTCATCAGGCATGGTGGAGAGGAAGAGGGGAGCAACTCCACCCACGACCCTCTACCTTTCTGGAAAAAACTCTATGGGGGTTTAGGTGGGAGGGTGACCCAGGTGTCCACAGACAGCTCTCTGAGTGCCATCTTTGAAAGGGGAAGATAGGAAAGGGTAAATTATCTCACATGAAGAGGTACCTAAGAATCAATACAGTAGAAGATAAGATGGGGGACATGGCAGACAATGCTTCAATTTTACTTTCATCAGAATTAGCCCAAGGTGGAAAGAATATCCACATTCATTCAGTTCTAGTAACCTAACTTGCCATAAAGGATGATTGGAGGGAAAGGGGAATGAGAGGAGGGTGGGGTAGACAAAAGTAAAGTGAACTAGAAGAGATAGTTGTCTGAAGCAAAACATTTTTGAGCATGGATAGGCTGAAAGGAGAGAGGGAAATAGAGAAAATAAGATGGAGAGAAATACACAATTAGTAATCATAATAGTGAATATGAATGGGAAGAACTCACCCATAAAACAGAAATGAAAGAAAAAATGTTAAAAACCAAAACTTTGCAATATGCTGTCTACAATATTTAAAGCAGAGAGACACACACAGAGTAAAAGTAAGGGGCTGTCATAATATCTATCTATTATACTTAAGCTAAAGTTAAAAAAAAAAACAGGTAGCAATCATGATTTTAGACAAAGCAACATAAAAATTGATCTAATCAAAGATACAAGTATGGAAATTGCCTCTTGATAAAAGGCACCATAGAAAATGAAACAATATCAATACAAAACATATATGTACAAAATAGCATATCATTCAAATTCCTAAAGGACAAGCTTACATAAGTTACAGGTAGAAATAGGAAGTAAAATTTTACTAGAGGCGAACCTTAACCTTCCCCTCTCAGAAATAGATAAATAAAACCAAAAAATAAATAAGGAAGAAGTTAAGGAGACAAATAAAACTTCAGAAAAGTTAGATATGCATTGGAAGATAGGGGGAAGGGAGAGGCGGAATGGAGTAAATTATCTTACATAAAAGAGACTTGAAAGAGTTTTTATGGTTGAGGGAATGGTGAGGGAGGTAAGGAAAGTAGCACTTTCTTACTCCCATCAAAAATGGCTTCCCGGGAGAACATACACACTCAATTGGATATAGAAATCTGTCTTTCATTACAGGAAAAGTAGGATAGAAGGGATAAAAGGAAGAACAAATTGGAGGAGGCAGGATTCACATGCAAAATCATTATCATATCATATTTATCATATTGTTTATGATTTTGAGGAAAAGAATTTGGGACACCAATTTTTTTTAATTTTTTAATTTTTATTTAGAATATTTTCCCATGGTACATGATTCACAATCTCCCCCATCCCTGCTCTCTCCTTCCCCCTCCCAAAGTCAACAAGCAATTCCACTAGGTGATACATGTATCATTGTTCAAAACATATTTCAGTGTTATTTATATTTACAGTAGAGTGATCCTTTAACATAAAAAACCCTAATCAGATCCCTATTGCACTATGTTATCAAGCATACATTTTTCTAATGTATTTCTCATTCCACAGTTCTTTCTCTGAGAGTGGATAGTGTTCTTTCTCACAAGTTCCTTTGTATTGTCCTGGGTCTTTGCATTGCTACTAGTAGAAAAGTCTATTATATTTGATTGTGACATAATGTATCAGTCTCTGTGTATAATGTTCTCCTGTTTCTGTGCTTTTGCTCTGAATCATTTCCTAGAGATTGTTCCAGTTCACATAGAGTTCCTCCATTTCTTTGTTACTTTCAGGACCACAATATTCTATCACCAACAAATACCACAATTTGTTTAGGCATTCCCCAATCGATGAACACCCCCATCCCCCAGGCAGTGCTAGCCAAATTAAAAGACTATGGTTGGTTCTCATAAAGTAGGGAAGGAACAGGAAGTGACATGGAAAAAGAACTACAAAGTCATGAACTTCCTGTCCAAGGGACTTCTTGAGGCTTCTACTTTGGAGTTTTTCTTTGAAATCTCTGTTCCTTGGATCTTCTCCTTTGGATTTCTTCTTTGGAGGATGGCTCTGGCTTGCTGGTGGGTGACTAGGATTCCCACGTGGAGATTAGAACTCCGTCAAGGAGCTAGCTTCATTTCATCAGATCAGCCTTTAGGGTAGGCTAGGCAGTCTCCTTGCCTCATTCTCTTCCACATTTCCTTCCTTTTACTAATATTCCAATTAAACAAAATTGTTAAATGCTGCTAATAGTTTTCCTGACTTAATGGATAACAGTCGATGACCACTTTTTTATAACTCTCTTATTTAGTCAAAAATCCCAATTTAACCATTATACCTCTCATACATAAGTATGAAGTTCAATCTCTTAGCATCTTCAGTATTCCTCTTGTAATGTCTACATTTCCTAGTCCTTCAGAGTAAGAGTGATCATTTCAGTGAGGATGTCTGGACCATGAAGCTTTGTAGTCTTTTAGCCCTTAATAAATGCTTTTCTAGGATAATGAGGGTAGGGACACTATATATCTTTGATGGGAAACCTATGGTATGCATACCAGAGATGGCACTCATAGACCTCTCCATGGACAAGCATACCAAGGACCCAGTGCACCTGTACATTCAGCAGAGAGTTCACCAGAGTTCTTATCTAGAAAGTCAGGAAGGGGCACCTGAGCTGCAAGCCTCCCCCTTTCCCCAATAGGAATTAGTAAGCAGGTCTTTTCAAGATAGTATCCCTTATAGGACAAGATTGCCACACCCCATTCAGAACACAATGGCCTTTTAATTATCTTTGGCCTGAGTGAGACAAAAACAACTTATGCCTTTACTGTCAGAAGCAACCAATGTCTTAACTGCAAAAAGTGTTTTTGAATTTTTAGGATATGTCTTTTCAGTGTGCTTTAAAAATGTCCAAAACTGTAGTCTAGTGATTTAGGAATAAGTTTTATGAGGCTAAGCTAATAACCTCTTCCCTATTCTACAGCTACCTTCTCTAGTTTCTGTCACAAACAAACACTGGCTGCTTTAATTTGCATTCTCAATCCCCTCCAATTTGCATTCAAAGGGGTGTCTGCCTGAGGGAGAACTGGTGGGCTAGAAGCTCTGAAAAACATAATACTGGCTTGTCAATCTTCTAATCAGTCCAGAATCCAGATTGAAACCTGATTTCAACCCTTGATCATTTGCTAATAAGTTTAATTTGGAGGATACCCCCTTCAGGAAAGCTGGAACAATGAGGTAAATGTGTCAGGATGATGCTGTTTAAACTCAGGGTCATATTTTCCTTTAAAAAGGGGTTTTCCTGTAATCTGGGGCTTTTTTGCTTTTTTCCTAGGTTTGAGGTGATCATAGCTCACATAACTAGAGGGAAGCATAAAGTTTGCATCCCTTGCTTTGTGAATTTTAGATTTACTCCACCCTGTTTAGTCTTTAGAATTTTAGCAACCAGGAATGTATACACCCCCACTTAAGTATTAACTGTGGGGGAGGATCGTCTATGACTGGAGTGTGCTAGCAAGTGACAAATCAGAACAACTGACTGACTCCCCTGGGCTGTCCAAAGCCAAGTTTAAGCCACCATTGGTACATGTGAGACACAGGAAGTGATGTAAAGAACTGCCTTTATATTTCTCATCACTTTCTGTGAGAGGGTCTTGGGTGGTGTAACTTGACTTGGAGCTCAAGCATGGGACCTCAGACAGCTTCCCTGAGATGACCACGTGATAAGGCTGACTCCCCTTTCCCTTGACCTTTCTGAAAGTACCAGTCTCCAAGGAGGCCCCTCATCTTGGAGGAGGCCTTGTGGCTGGAAGCTGAGCTAGATTTAATCTTCTGGGAAGGCCCCTTGGCTGAGGTCTCTGAACTCCCCCTGGCTCAGACCAGGCTGCAGCAGATCTTCCCTTTCTCTCTCTCCCTCATTCTTAATTTCTTCCTTTTATTGTAAATAAACCCCCATAAAATTCCATTCTGACTGGAGTATTTCATTGGGATTTAGAATTTAAATCCCTGGCAACCACTAAAAATATATTCAGTCTCAACCCTAAAATTTACCCTTAATAACTTCTCCCTCTCCCCGAGCCTGACTACATCAACTGCCCCTGCCCCCCACCCAACATTCCAATGGGAGTGCTTCCTACCTCCCCTGGGTAGAGTAATTGGGAGAAAGCAGTTTGCCTGCCACTCAGTGGAGGGAGGGGCATAGAATGTGGTGGTGGGGGGACATGGGCACAGCACCTAGTCTGTGAGGTGGGGTAGGGGTGAGACCTGGCACTTCATCTCTAAAAGGTTCCTTAACACTGCTATATATAGCATGTAAGCATGTAAATCTGCACTTCCAAAGGACAGAATCCTTTATGTCAGTATTTCATTACAAAGATTCAATGAAATTTCTCTAGTATAATAGAAAGCCTTGGTACACATGGTAGTTTGGAGCTCAGAGACAATTTCTGATCTAATAAATACCTAAATACACCCTCCTTAATAATGTTTTAGCAATACATCATGTAGTTGGAGCTGAGAAATGGAAAACTATTGACTCTAAAAAACAAGAAACATAGCATTTATTCAGCACTCCTACCCCATCAGGCATTCAGAAGTCACTAAGATAAATAGGAGGCTTTGAAGGACCAAGAAATATAAGTGTTTGTGTGTATTTTTTTTCTGAATAAGCTTCCCTTATTGGTTATCAACCTGCTTGTTAAAAATACATGCTACTCTATGTAAGCCTTGAGATTAGAGGTCCCAAGCAACTGTTTTCTCCAACCTGTGACTAAGGAACTTCTACAGTCTTTCTAATTCTTGTGATTCAGAGATACTATCAGTCAAGTTAAGAGCCTCTTACCCCTGCTACTACTGCCTATTCAGCTCAGTTCCTTCTTAGTCCCTCTTCTCTATTCTCTCCCCATTTGAACCCTCTACAGTTCCTATCATTAGCTTACCTTCTAGAACACTCACTCATTTTTCAACCATTTTGTGCTTTTAAAAACTTTCCTCTTGTAAAAGACATGAAATCTCCAGCTACCCTTTAACAAAATGAAGTCCTTCATTCATGCTCTAACACACTGGACCAAAAAGAAGAAAAGTTATATTTTTCTATCACCATCATTTCCAGAACCTCTAGCTCACATAATCACTTAGCATTTCTACTTTAAGTTCGCTCTATCAAAAATTTATGTTGGATTTCTGAATGTATGTGCCATCTGTCCATGTAATCAAGGTTAGATCAGCTCCTATATATCTAATCCTTAATTTCTCTGTACCTACTGACCCTCTTCTCACTAACTACAAATATATTTATATTCCCCATCTTAAACAAATAATCCACATGACACTACTGTCCTTTTAACCTATTCTCCTATGTCACGTTTCCATTTCATAAATAAGCTCCTAAAAAAGCTTTCTACATTCTTTACTTCTACCACCTTTCCTCTCATTTTTCAATGACTTGCCCAAGGGCTTCTGACCTCATTCAATTGATACTACTCTCTCCAAAATTTCCTCTCCTTTGATTGCCAAAATCACAATGATCTTTTCTCCATTGTAACAATTAAATTTAGGTTTTGACTCAATATGAGAGTTATAAAATTGGTCACCATTTATAAAATATTAGCCCCTAAGTCAAAATGACTGTTAGTAGCTTTTATTTACAACAAGGTAGATACAGTGAAAGTGAGAAATATAGCAATGAGACAAAGCCTGGTCTAGCCTACCAGCCCTAAGTGCTGCTCCTGTGAAGTCTGGCTCAGTCCCCAGTAGGGGCTTCCCCAAGTCCCAATCTCCACATGGATTTCCCAGTAGTCCTCAGCCAGAAGTCCCAGTGTTGTCTTCTACAAGAGTTCCACCAATGTAGAATGACTCCAAGGAAAAGTGTTTCTCTTCAGTCATACTCACTGATGCAGAATCCAAGGGAAGAGTCTCTCCAAGGAAACAGTCTCTCAAAAACCAAGGAAATCAAAAGAGCCCCCCTCCAGCCCAGTTCATCAGTGCAGAGAGTGAGGAGCCTGAATACCTGGGCTGGCCTTTTTAAAGCAGTTTTCTTGATGCCATTTCCTGTCTCTCCCCCTCTTCACAGGAACCAATCACTAGCACTTCCCAGGGGAGATCAGTGGTTGTGGCCTTTGGAGGTATGAGCTAAGTGATTTGTGAACTCTTATATCTAGTGACCTACCTAAGTAGGGGCACTTTAAGTTCTTGATTTGATTAGATAAAAATAGAGAGAGGGAGAGTTAATCCTATCTTCACAATCTCTCCTGTGATTCTATTGGGAGAAGAGCATATTGAAATCTCCCAGATTTGCCTGACAGGTCTCCCCAATGAATCATTTCACATAACTAGCTTATATTTCTAAAGATCTTCTAGCTAAAGATGAATACAATGTTGCACTTTCAAAGAGGAAGTTACAATAATAGGAGATAAGAGGGAAATAAAAGAGAGCAAAACCAATGATTGGTAGGTGCATTGACAAAAAGCCAATTAGAGGACAGTCCCCTTTGGAATAAGAGTTTACATTCAAAGTAAATGTATTCAACACCCTTTAGTTCAATTAATTATATCCAAATTTCATTCTGGATCTTTAATGCAGTGTGTACTTTCTGCAGGATTTTTTATGGCTCTTTCTCCAAACAATTCACTTTCTTGATTTGAGGAGTTCGTGAGCTTCTTTTCCTGAAATTTCTCTAAAGAAAAAAAATTTAAATCTTGGATTTTACAAAAATTATACAATCTCCTCTGAGGAGAGTGTTGACCAACACCCAGATCAATTCAGGATAAATGGTTGAGTTATGGAGTATATGAGTCAATTGTCAAAAGAAAAACCAAAAACATAAAAAAAGGAAGAAAAAATTAAATTTTGGAAGAAAAAAATCTCAAAATCTAGGTATATAAAAATTATGAGTAAAAAAAGAATAAATCCCTAGCAGGTCCTTATTTACTAGCAAGGCTCAATTAAAGTGGTTTATATCCTACAAGTCTGCAGGACAATTATAGTAATATAGCACTTACCCAATTGGCAGCCAGGACTATAGAAAGTTGCCATTGGTTGTTAACTATTGTGGGTCTTCCATTAATAATTGTGTCTGATTCCAGAAGAAGGGATAAAAAAAAAAGCCATTGTACAGTGTCAAAAACAAAACAAAACACATAAACAAACAAATAACCCCCCCAAAAAATAAAACCCCACAAGGTCAAGGAGACCAAAAATCCTTGTGTGATTGATAAGATCTTCTCTAAAATAGAGGACTTGTTTTGAGGTTTTAAGAAGTAACTGTTTGACAATGCCAGACGCTGGGTTCCTCCATTGCAGATTCAGACATGTACCTAAGTTTGGCTGCCGTTTTGGCTCCCCTTTCCCTGAGTTTGAAGATAAAATCAGACCAGGGAATAATATATCTTCCCTTTTACTTCAAAATCTAGTCCTTTTTCTCTCTCTCTCTTCATACTATCTTTAACTTTTTTGAAAACTCGGATGCATTTGATACCACTGACAACTCTTCTTGTTTTTTCTTCTTACTCTTGCTTCTCTTTCTACCCAACTGCTTCTTCTCAGTTACCTTTCCTAGATCAGTCATATTCCATACTTTAGAGACATGATCTGTTGCCTCTTTGGCTTGACCAGTACCAAACTTCCAGAAAGAATGGTCTGTATTTGTTGCCACCATTTAACTAATGAAATTACTTACTTCACAGATACCAATGACCTCTTTATTGCTAAATACCCAGTCTTCATTCTCATTGATTTTTCTAGATTTTAATGTCCCATATTAACATTAATAAGACACAAGGGCTTACCTAGTCAAGAATCTTACTATATGCTTTGCCTTCTCTCTCTCTACTTAGAATGACCATCCAGAGACCATCCTATTCTTTCCATCTAGTTAATTAGTTCAGATCTAAGATTGGGCTTTTTTCTTCCATTTTATCATAGCAGAAGCCTTAGAAGTACTGATTTCTCATCACAGAATTAGAAAGTATAATTTCTATTAGATACAGCTTCAGTCCTGGGAATTCTATTGATATCCCTTGGTAAATGAAGGAAAAAGACCTATTGCCTCCATCTTACTACTTCCCATGTTCATTTTCCTCTGCAATTTGCATCTGTGATTTCAGTATGGTCTGAATATAGCTGCCATTTTTTCATATCTCTACCATACCTCTCATTTATTGCCATTCCCCATAAGTCTTTCCTTTTAAATTACCTGTCCTTAAGGGATAATATCACCATGGAGCCCCAGAAGGCTATGCATAGAGATTTAATCCAAAGAGAATTTCCTCCAAATGAATAAAACAAAACAAAACAAAAATCATGATGGAAACATGATAGCATGGAATCTAGGCACAATTAATAATCTATTTTAGAAAAGGGGACAAGAAAAGAAAGAAACATTCTGCCTTCCCTCACCATTAATAAAAAAGCAAGAATTGCCAAAGTCCATTTTTAGTAATTCTGAAATATGTAAAATTTCTCAGGAGTATATTCTAATACACTCCATCTTTGCTAACAGCATACTCTCATTCTGCTAAATAGTTCCTTTCAGAGTCAAGCATTATCTTACAAAAGAAGGAGAGATAAGACTAGGCAAATTTATTTTACCTCCATTTAAAATGCAGCATTTATAAAACTTTCCCTTCTGCTCTCTAGTTACTTTACCATCATTAATTAGGAAACTGACACAGCTCATTAAAGGTAAATCAGTGTCATTTTCACAGTAGCAGAAACATTAGAAGACACAAGATCACAGCAACAGGAAATTTCCCGACAAGAAATAAGCATTGTGCACATTAGTCTTCTCACTTTCTCTCAAGTCACAGCTTCAGAGAAAGTTTGTTTCACTCTGCCCAATAAAATCCATGCAAAAAACATCAGTGTGGAGATGACTACACAATTTTTTCAATATATGGTTCTGCTGTAATGAAACTGGAGATTCTTAGTTAGACTAATCTAGATTTAGCATATTAAATTCCCCTAGTTTCAAGTTCAAGAATGTAATCAAACCAATTCTGAAGGACTTATGACAAAGAATGATATCGACTGTAAGGATAATTTAGATTTGTGACCTAATTTAAGTTTGATTTTTGGTCACCAGGGGATATCCTAAAGAAAATACCCAAGTCAGTTTGGAAATATATGGTGGTTTAATAAATATATAGGGAAGAAATCAAGGAGAAGAGAGAGGGAAAAGTGTAGGATTTTTCCCACCCAGCCTGTGCCAAGGGAGTTCAAATTCCTCCACCATGAGGTCTTAGAATATTAGAGGCTTTCTCTAAGAGGATAATGTTTGGAAGGTAAAGGAGAGAAAAATCAGCCTAAACTCTGAGAGATCTCAGAGAAAAGCCTCACTAGAACTAGGTTACTAGACTTCCTCCAGTATGGTATCAAGGAAAATTCACCACTAAACCTGGACAATAGCAGTCGCCACACCAAGATACCAACTCCTCAGCAAGCTGCTACCAGCCACCTCTCCACCATCCAAGAACCTGGAGAAAGGAAGTGACGCAAAATATATAGATGGTTTTATATCACTTTCCTGCGTCTCACATGTACCAATGATACCTTAGGTCTGACTTAGGCCAGCCCAGGGGTCTGTCAGTTGTTTCTAATTTGTCATTTGCTAGCACATGTCTGTCATAGGCCATCCTCCTAAATACTCAATCCTTAAGTATGGGTGTAGACATTCCTGATTCTAAAGTTCACAATTTCCTGATTTTTCTTAGACTAAGTAGGGTGGAGTAATCTAAAGTTCACAATCCCCCCTAATGATGATTGGGAGACTAGTCTCCCCAATTGATCACTAAACATAATCATCCTGCACCTTCAAATTTTCTAGCTGCAGGTGAATACATAATTTCAACTTCTAAAAGGAAATTACAATAATTAGAAGAGGGACATAGAAGAAAGACAGACAGCAAAATCAATGTTTGCTGGACACATTGACAAAAACCAATTAGGGGGAAGTTCCCTTTTGTCATAGGAGTATACATTCAAATAAATGTTCAATCAAACTTCAGTTCAATCAACCACACCCAAAGTTCATTCTGGATCTTCTTGATGTAGTGTAGGTTTTATGGCACCTTTCTGCAACAGTTCATTCTCTGGATTTAGGAGTTAGCAAGCTTCTTCCTTGAAGATCTTTTCTTGAACAAAATTTCAAAATCTTGCATTTTTATTAAAATACAATCCCCCCCTGAAGTGGATGTTGAAAAACATCCAGTTCAGCTTAGGATGCATGGTTGAGTTATGGGGGTGTATGAGTCAATTATCAAAAGAAGAGAAAAACAAAAAAATATATAAAGGGGACAAAATGGAAAAAAGTTAAACTTTTGGAAGAAAGGGGAAAAAATTCAAAATAGGCCCTTATTTAGGTTTAATAAATTTCTAACAGACTCTTATATGGGTCCAATTTAAAGTAATTTCTATCCCATAAGTTTGTAGGACAAAATGCAATAATATTTCACTTACCCATTTGCAGTCAAGACTACAGGAAGTTGCTATACTATAAGAAGAAAAAGAAGTAGAAATTTATTTTGATAGGAAGTGTCATTCCTTGGTCTGATTTTTTGTCATTCTCAGGGATATGGGGAGGCAGGATGATAGTCAAACTTGGTACTTGTCTGAGTATTTCACAAAGAGGGTAGATACAAGGAAGTCTTATGACTTAACATATGTCAAACGTCTCAACCTCGAGTCTCACACTAGTTTTTCCTGAGTGCTCTTTTTAGCACTATTCAGGTTGTCTGTGCTCCTTGTTTTTATCCAATTTCCTAGAATCAGACACAAACATTAACCACAATCCCATAACATTTTATCAATAAATGGCAGGTTCACACAGTTTAAAGCTTTATGTATGCATTGATATTATAACATGCATATATATGTACATATATATACATATATACATATATACACATATATACATACACATATACACATATATACATATATACATACACATATATACATATATATATAAAACTTATATTAATGTAGAAAAATAATATTAATTGTATGCACCTTTAGTACAAGAAATGAGAAAAAGGGGAAAATCAAATATTCTAATCAAAATAAAAGAAAAGCAATAATAAAAATAAGGGGGAAAGAAAAAAAATCATGAATTCAATGTTTTCTCAAAAAACAGCATCCACTTGTCAAGGGATTATTATCTCCAATGCATGTGATATTCTTAATTCTCAACAGAAGATGCTCTCTTTACATGTGAGCAATGAATCCAAGAGTCCTTCTCTCCAACCTTTATAGATGTTGGAGTAGTTAACAATATTTGGAATGCTCCTTCCCAGGAAGGCTGAGTTGCTCCAGTACACTGGAAGTTCTTTATATACACCTTGTCTCCTGGGTTCAGGTCGTGAAGTGAAAAGTCTATTGGTTCAGTTTGTATTGCAGCTCCGGATTCATGGAGTTCATGCAGAGAGAACTATTGGAGTCAGATGCAAATCAAAATATAAAATCTTTCACATTAGTTTATTTTTTATTTATGGTTTTATTTGGGGATTTTGGTTTTATGTTAGTATTTTCTCATAACAATGACCAATATGAAGTATGTTTTTCATGTTAATACATGTATGACCCAGATCTAATTGTTTACTATCTCTGAGAGGAGGGAGGGAGACTATTTAAATGTTAAAATTTTGGAAAGAGTATGATGACAAGTGCCCCACTCAAAAATGAGCACCAATGCCCCACTTACTCAAACAAAATCTGGAATCAGAAGGTAGGCATGAAAAGAGGCGTTGTTTATCCCCTTCCTGAAAGAGTGCACTCCAATGATGGGCTAAGAAGTGCCAACTAACTAGACAGCAAACAGGCACTATATATAAGTCTCCAACACAAGGTTCCTCCTCCCTCCCTTATCAGGTCTCCTTACTGGGCCTTAACCTACAATACAAAGCACCTGTGTTTCCAAAACAGTTCAAGTGAGGTAAAGGGAGCAACCAAGTTTATTGCCTTTTTTGTCTTTTATCAGTCTCCCTCCCAAGCTTGTCCCGGGGTCCTCAGTCAAAAAAAAAGGTAACAAACTAGCCTTTGTAAGCTGAATACTCATTCTGAGAATAGTATACTCAATTCTTTCTCACACAGTCCTCTCTTTATTTTCATAGATGTGTTATTCTCACTTGCCTCAGTTTCCTCTTCTAGGTTCAATACAACAAACAATACAAATTAAAGTGCCTAAAAGTCCACAAATTCCCAGTCCAAATATAATCAGACCAACCTCATCATCAGTCACCAGTGTCCTTCTGAATGACACCTTCAGGATTGTTCCTCCAAGGCCTCAGCTGTCCAAGAGACAAGTGGAATTGTTGGCCCCTTCACTCAGGTGTAGTAGATCCATCCTTCCTCAGCCACCCTTACAGCTGCATCCATTCCTAGGCCGACCTGGAAGGGCATCTCTCAGACTGGGCTCCATCCATTGTTTTTGTCAGGATCCGGTCCTCTAGCCAGAGAGTTCCCTTTTTTCTCCCACAAACTTAAGGACCACTTTTTGCTCTCCTCCACCAAGATGGCAATGGCAGCCATAGCTTGGTTGCATGTAGGCCACCTTCTACTCAGTGGATTCAAGATCTTGGACAGGGAATCCATTAGCCTCTTTTGTCCCCCAAATATCCCATGATCAGAGGGAGAGACACATACAAACTTAAAGCACATAAAATCACATTACATCTTAAAACACATAAAATAGGTCTGAGGCACTAGACTTACAAAAGCAAACATGAAAGAGTTAAACAACTTTGCCTCAAGTTCTGATGCTCGAGCTAAACCTCCCAGATCTGCAAGAGGGGGAGATAGGCCCTTTTTCAACTCTTTGGATTTCCCTGGCCCATTCCCAGACCTTTACTAATATCAAAAGCAAGGTGTCTAGAACCCTGTCAAATTCCCACAGGCAGGTATTAGGCTGCTCAATCCTAAAGCCTGTGAGCTATCTTCCCTGATTCACTCACTCTCCGACTCAACCGATCTTTTACTGTATATTGTCTGAGATATTTTGCAAATCAAACCCTAGATTGCATCCAAACCTCAGGCTCACTAGCCAAGGCCATACTGCAGACCAGCCAGGGTGTTTCAGGCTTTCAAAATCTCAACAGGTTTGGGATGTTGGCACACAAACCCAGATTCTTGTTGAGCTCTCACCCCTCGCCATCTGAACCTTCTCTGCTTTTTAATCTCATTTTCTTATCCCTTTGGGCTTGGAAGCTGGAAGAGGCTCACTCGAATGATACACATCATTATCCCTCACCAGGTAAAGGGGGAAGGGGGGGGCACCAGTCTGACCAGTGGGACATCCTGCCAATCAGGGGAGACGGGAAGGATGCTGAGGTTATCTCTACCATTCCAGGAATCCTAGATGAGCCCATATCTGTGTGATATAAAAATGATGACTTACTAAAAAAAAAAATTCAGAGTCAGAAGGTAGGAGTAAAAATAGGCAGTTGTTTATTGCCTTCCTGAAAGAGAGCCCTTCAGTGATGGGCTAAGAAGTGCCAACTAACAGGGGGCAGCTGGGTAGCTCAGTGGATTGAGAGTCAGGCCTAGAGACAGGAGGTCCTAGGTTCAAATCTGACCTCAGACACTTCTCAGTTGTGTGACCTTGGGCAAGTCACTTAACCCCCATTGCCTAGCCCTTACTGCTTTTCTGCCTTGGAGCCAATACACAGTATTGACTCCAAGACAGAAGGTAAGGGTTTAAAAAAAAAAGTGCTAACTAACTAGGCAGCAAACATGCACTATATACAAGTTCCCAACACAAGGCTCCTTCCCCCTCCTTTGTCAGGCCCCCACTCTGGGCCTTAACCTACAATCCAAAACACCTGTGTTTCCAACCCAGTTCATGTGAGGTAAGGGGAGCAACTGAGTTGTTTATTAACTTTTCTGTCTTTCATCAGTCTCCCTCCCAAGCTTATACCAGAGTCCTCAGTCAACGAAAGGAACAAAGTAGTCTTTGTAAACTGAATAGTTATTCTGATAATAGTATACTCAATTTTGACTCATACACATGCAATTGGGAAAATGAAATATCTTTGGATTTTTAAAAATGGAGTCAAAGGACTAAATTGGCTTAATAATTATCCTTTGATACAGAATTAATTTTATGAGGAAGTAATGCTCAGTCAATAAACATTTATTAAATGCCTGCTATGTGCCAGGGTGATTTTAATTCATCTCAAAACGTTCTGGAACCATTCTACTCCTTTTTATAAAATTGTATAATGATTACATATAATTTGAAACACTAGAAATAGGCCTAGCTCTAAATGAAAACTGAGAATCAACCTTTCATTCCATATTTCCATCTATCTGCTGAATTCTTTTAATGAATTACCTGGAGGGAGATGCAAAAACAAAAGCAGTAGAAACTAGTACACCTGAATTTGAATTCCAATTCTGTCTCTTATTATCTGTGTGACCCAGAGTTAAGTGGTCTGTTTGAGTTCAATTTCAAGCCTTTTCAATCTATCTGTAGCTACAGCTACCATGTATAAATGCTTGGGTCTGGCCAGATTACCATTTTTCTTGAGGAGTTTTAGTGGTTCTCCATTGCTTATAGGCTAAAATAAAAACTTCTCTCTGGCATTTAAAATCCTTCACAATATGCCTTCAGTCTGTTTTCTTCAAATGACTGAATATTACTCAATTTCTCATATTGAGACCTACTTGTTTTTTTCTGACACATATCATTCCATCTCCTGCCTCCTTGACTTGTTTTTATATATATTTAATTTTTTTATTTCATTTGAATTTTAAGCTATTTTCCTATCAACTTGAAAATGAAGAGGATTATCAAAATAGCACCAAGGATCTTTAGTCAGGGCAAAGGAAATGCTGTTTGGTTCCTTGCACAACAATATTCCCCTATAGAGTGCCCACTCTGAGGAAAAAGGTGCAGGTATAAATAAACTTCAATAGGGAAGAGTAATCAGAGGAGGCAGCAACAGAGAGGAGTGACTAACATTTGATGCTCTAGATATGATTAAGTGGCAGATAATAGGAGTGACTGGGAGGAGTGATGAGAAATCAAAGGCTCTAGAATTTTTAAGTTTTCAGAGAAATCTCAAGACCTACTCCAACTCTCAGGTCAGTGATGTGATAGCCCCTTCTTTTTTTTCCCCCATTTGAATAAGTTTATTTAGTCAATTTAGAACATTATTCCTTGGTTGCAATAATCACATTATTTCCCTCCCTCCCCTCCACCCACTCTTCTTGCAGCCAACTTGCAGTTTTAATGGGTATTACTTGTGTCCTTGATCAGAACTTATTTCTATGTTGTTGTTTACACTAGGATAGTCATCTAGAATCTACATCCCCAACCATATCCTGTGAATTTCAAAACTAGTCCACCCTAATCAGACCATTCTTTAGAAGATGTGATTTAGCTATTTCCTGACCAGTAACATTAGAGATACTTGAAATAACAGAATCAGGTCTTGGAAACTGTACATTCTCCCACCTACTCAGTTTAACAAGATTTTGAAGGTCTGCATCAAACTCAAGATTTAATTATCTGAGGAGATGGCCTTTAAAAGACATGTGCAAAAAAAAAAAAAGGACAGACTTCTAAGCTGTCCTAAGTCAAGCTAAGTCCTCATTGGTACAGATGAGATGAAGAAAAGTGATGTAAAAATGTCCATATAAGGCACAGCACTTCCTAGCCCTTCCTCTTTCCCTGGAGAGATGACTCTGGCTGGCAGCATGCTAAGCATTCCAATATCTTGGAGTGTTGGGTGGTGAGTTTTGCCCTGGAGCTGATTTCAGGTTCGGGCATCATAGCTGAGCCCCTTTGGAGGTCAGGCTGATTCCGTCCTCCTTTATACTCCAAACCCTTATCTCCTGATCTCCCCACCCCATGCTAATCAGGTGGGGGGGGGGGGAGAGAGGAAGAGAAAAAAAACCCTACTCCTTCTTCTTCTTACTTCTTCTTAATCTTCTCCACTACCAATCAAATCACCATAAAATTTGGCAGCTGACTTGGGTATTTTATTATTTGGGATTTCCCTTGGTGACCACTTAAATTTAGATTTTTTTTTCAGGCTCAACCATAATTTCAACCTTTACAATCCCCTTGACCCATGTATTCAAGTAGTTGCTTTTCTTCAGTGTTTTCACTCCTGCAGTGTTTCCTCTGGATGTGGAGAGTGGTTTTTCTCGTAGGATCCTCTGAGTTGTTCAGGGTCATTGCATTGCCACTAATGGAGAAGTCCATTACATTCGATTGTACCACAGTGTATCAGTCTCTGTGTACAACGTTCACCTGGTTCTGCTCCCCTCACTCTGCATCAATTCCTGGAGGTTGTTCCAGTCTCCATGGAATTCCTCCACTTTATTATTACTTTGAGCGCAATAGTATTACTTCACCAAAATATGCCACAATTTGTTCAGCCATTCATCAATTGAAGGGCATCCACTCATTTTCCAATTTTTTGCCACCACAAAGAGTGCAGCTATGAATATTCTTAAACAAGTCTTTTTCCTTATTATCTCTTTCGGGGTACAAACACAGCAGTGCTATGGCTGGATCAAAGGATAGACAGTCTTTTATCACCCTTTGGGCATAGTTCCAAATTGCCCTCCAGAATGCTTGGATCAATCCACAACTCCACCAGCAATGAATTAATGTCCCAACTTTGCCACATCCCCAACAGCATTCATTACTTTCCTTTCCTGTCATGTTAGCCAATCGGCTAGGTGTGAGATGATACCTCAGAGTTCTTTTGATTTGCATTTCTCTTATTATAAGAGACTGAGAACACTTTTTCATTTGCTTATTAATAGTTTTGATTTCTTTAACTGAAAATTGCCTATTCATGTCCATTGCCCATTTATCAATTGGAGAATGGCTTGATTTTTTGTACAACTAGTTTAACTGTTTATAAATTTGAGTAAATAGACCTTTGTCAGAGGTTTTTGTAATGAAGATTGCTTCTCAATTTGTTGCTTTCCTTCTAATTTTGAATGCATTCATTTTGTTTGTACAAAAACTTTTTAATTTGATGTAATCAAAATCATTGATTTTACATTTTGTGTTTTTTTCTAACTCTTGCTTGTTTTTAAAGTCTTTCCTTTCCCAAAGATCTGACAATTATACTATTCTGTGTTCACCTAATTTGCTTATAGATTCCTTCCTTATATTCAGGTCATTCACCCATTCTGAGTTTATCTTGGTGTAGGGTGTGAGATGTTGATCCAAACCTAATCTCTCCCATACTGTCTTCCAATTTTCCCAGAAGTTTTTTTTTTTTTTATCAAAAAGTGGGTTTTGGTCCCCAAAATTGGAATCTTTGGGTTTATTATAGACTGTCTTGCTGAGGTCATTTACCCCAAGTCTATTCCATTGATCCTCTTTTCTGTCTCTTAGCCAGTACCAAATTGTTTTGATAACCACTGCTTTATAGTATAGTTTGAGATCTGAGACGGCAAGTCCACCTTCCTTTGCATTTTTTCATGATTTCCCTGAATATCCTTGATCTTTTGTTCTTCCTAATGAACTTTGTTATTTTTTTTCTAATTTAGTAAAAAAAACAAAACTTTTTGGTAGTTCTATGGGTATGGCACTAAATAATTAGATTAATTTGAGTAGGATTGTCATTTTTATTATGTTAGCTCATCCCACCCATGAGCAATCAATGTTTTTCCAATTGTTTAGATCTAGATTTAATTGTGTGGAGAGTGTTTTGTAGTTGTGTTCATATAGTTCCTGTGTTTGTCTCAGCAGATAGATTCCTAAGTATTTTATTTTGCCTAGGGTGATTTTAAATTGAATTTCTCTTTCTAATTCTTGCTGCTGAAATGGTTTGGAGATATATAGAAATGCTGATGACTTATGCGGGTTTATTTTGTATCTGTGAATTTCAAAACTACTCAACCCTATTCATACCATTCTTTAGAAGATAGGATTTAGCTATTTCCTGATCAATAACAATAGAGATACTTGGAATAACAGAATCAGGTCTTGGAAGCTACAATCTCCACCCTACTCAGGGTAACAAGATTAGGAAGTGCTGCAGTAAAACTCAAGATTTAATTATTTGAGAATATGGCCTTCAACAGACATGTGCAAAAAGGACAGACCTCTGGGTGGTCCTAGGTCAAGCTAGAGCCACCATTGGCACATGTGAGACAAAGGAAGTGAGGTAGAGGACAGCTCAGGAGTTCTCATGACTTCCTGTGAGGAGGGAGAGAGGTGGTTGGAGCTTGGTGCTTGGAGTTGGAGGAACCCACAGACTGTTTTCTCCATTTTGGTCACGTTAGTGATAGGGACTGATCTCTTTCTTTGCCTTGGCTATCCAGGGCCTTGGGCCCTCTTTGGCTCAGCCTAAGCAGAGTGGGTATTTAAGCCCTATTTCCTTCTCTCCCCTTTCCCTCTCTCTTTCTCTCCCTTTAATACTTTCTTCCTCCTGTTTATAATGAAAACACCATAAAAATTGGCAGCTGACTTGAGTGTTTCATTTAGGAATTACATAGCTGAATTCCTTGGCAACCTTAAAAAATCTATATCAGTCTTTTAAGGTGATTTCCTTATCACATATCCTACAACTTTGCTAAAATTGTTGATTATTTCTACTAGCTTTTTGTTTGATTCTCTAGGATTCTTTAAGTAAACCATCATATCATCTGCAAAGAGTGATGGCTTGGTCTCCTCATTGCCAATTTTAATATCTTCAATTTCTTTTTCTTCTCTAATTGCTACTACTAGTGTTTCAAGTACAATGTTAAATAATAGAGGTGATAATGGGCATCCTTGCTTCACTCCTGATCTTATTGGGAAGATTCTAGTTTATCCCCATTGCAGATGATGTTTGCTGATGGTTTTAGATATATACTGTTTATTATTTTTAGGAAAGGCCCTTTTATTCCTATACTTTCTACTGTGTTCAATAGGAATGGGTGTTGTATTTAATCAAAGGCTTTTTCTGCCTCTATTGAGATAATCATGTGATTTTTGTCCATTTGCTTGTTAATATGGTCAATTATGTGGATGGTTTTCCTAATATTGAACCATCCTTGCTTTCCTGGTATGAAGCCTACCTGATCATAGTGAATAACCCTCGTGATCGCTTGTTGGAGTCTTTTTGCTAGTATCCTATTTAAGATTTTTGCGTCTATATTCATTAGGGAGACTGGTCTATAGTTTTCTTTCTCTGTTTTTGACCTGCCTGCCTGGGATCAGTACTATGTTTGTGTCATAAAATGAATTTGGTAGAACTCTATCTTTGCTTATTCTGTCAAATACATTATATAATATTGGGATTAATTGTTCTTTGAATGTTTGATAGAATTCATTTGAGAATCCATCTGGACTTGGGGAATTTTTCTTAGGGAGTTCTTTGATGGCTTGTTCAATTTCTTTTTCTGATATGGGGTTGTTTAGATAATTTATTTTTCCTCTGTTAGTCTAGACAATTTATATTTTTGTAAGTATTCATGCATATCACCTAGATTGCCATATTTGTTGCCATATAATTGAGCATAGTAGTTTTTAATGATTGCCTTAATTTCCTCGTTATTTGAGGTGAGGTCTCCCTTTTCACCTTGGATACTGTCAATTTGGTTTTTTTCTTTCCTTTTTTTTTAATTAGACTGGCTAGTACTTTGTCTATTTTATTTGTTTTTTCAAAGTACCAGCTTCTAGTCTTATTTATTAAATCAATAGTTCTTTGACTTTCAATTTTATAATTTCTCCTTTGATTTTTTGGATCTCTAATTTAATCTTCATCTGAGGATTTTTAATTTGTTTGCTTTCCAGTTTTTTAATCTACATGCCCAATTCATTGTGTTAGATATAAAATGGTTGATGTCTTAAACTGTAGTGAGTTAAAATGGTAGAAGATATAAATTGTGATAGATATAAGGGAGGGTGAGTAAATTTGACCGCAGAAAATATGTTTCACTACAGTGTATTAGTTTTTAAATCAAATATAAGGTGGTCGCCAGGGAAATATTCCCAATTATTCAAATACCCAAGTCAACTGGGTTTTATAGAGGTTTTTAATTAATAATATAATGAGGAATTAGAGAAAGAGAGAAAGAGTAGGAAAGGAATAATTATGAAGGGCCTCAAGCCAATATGGCCTAGACCTGAGTCTTAAGAGAGAGAATCAGTCAGTCAGTCTTTTAACACTCACCACAAGGTCTGCCTAAACAAGGATTCTAGTGACACCAGGCCAGCTCCATTACAGCTGACTTTACCAGAGAGCCTTCCAGCCAGAGACTGTTCCAAAAAGGCCTGTCTCCAGAGCCTCTCTCAAGAGATTCTTCCCAAGCAATCCTCATCAGAGATCCTCCAAAAGGATTTCTCCAAAAGGAATATCTCCAAAAGGATCTCTCTCCAAAAGGATATCTCTTTTGCTTATATAGGGGTTTTTCTCCCATGTCACCTCCCCCAGGTCCTTACATCTACCAATCACTGTAGACGTTTTCCAAAGGACTGCCCATCTGAATTCCTGCTAAGTCGACAAATCTCCTCAGTAAGTCTGAACCAATGAAAACACAGCTGAGTTAACTAATCTCATTAAGACAAAACTTGCCTGACCCTTTTAGGTACCTAGCATCTCATTGTATCAATTCTAAAAACAGGCCTGGCTCAAAGAACTTCTTGCCCCACCATAAGCATGGATCAAAGTACTTTCTTTGTTTAGCAAGGAGTTTTCTGCCCTAAAGCAGTCTTAAGTACGGGTGGAATAGAGCTCCTCCCATTTCTGATCCTGGCGAGTTCTCACATCAAAATGGGGAATGTTTCTCAGTAGGGAATTTGTTCCAATTAAGAATTCCCCGATGGGAAAATTTTTAACATTCACAAGTCTGTGAAATTTTAAGGTTCACAATTGACCTCTGCCCTTCTTAATTTGTTAATATATGAACTCAAGGATATAAATTTCCCCCTGAGTACTGCATCCCATAGGTTTTGAAAGGATGTCTCATTATTGTCATTTTCTTCAATGAAGTTATTAATTGTTTCTATGATTTGTTCTTTAACCAGTTTTGGAGAATCATATTGTTTAATTTCCAATTAAATTTTTATTTACCTCTCCATGTGCCCTTACTAATTATTATTTTCATTGCATTGTGATCTGAGAAGATTGCATTTATTATTTCTACACTTTTGCACTTGTTTGCAATGTTTTTATGCCCTAATACATGGTCAATTTTTGTGAATGTACCATGTGCTGCTGAAAAGAAGGTATATTCCTTTTTGTCCCTATTTATTTTTCTCCACATGTCTACTAACTCTAATTTTTCCAAGATTTTATTCACTTCTCTTACCTCTTTCTTATTTATTTTTTGGTTTGATTTATCTAGTTCAGATAGAGGAAGGTTCAGGTCTCCCACTAGTATGGTTTTTCTATCTTTTTCATCCTTGAGCTCCACTAGTTTCTCCTTTAGAAATTTGGATGCTATGTCATTTGGCACATACATGTTGAGTACGGATTCTTCCTCATTGCCTATACTGCCTTTTATCAGGATGTAATTACCTTCCCTATCTCTTTTAACTAGATTTATTTTTAATTTGGCCTTGTCAGATATCATGATTGTGATCTTCTTTTTATCAGTTGATGCCCAGTAGATTTGGCTCCATCCTTTCACCCTATGCGTATCTACCTTCCTCATGTGTGTTTCTTGTAGATAGCATATGGTAGAGTTTTGGATTCTAATCCACTCTGCTCTTCACTTGAGTTTTATCGATGAGTTTATTCCATATACATTGAGTTATGATTACTAGCTGTGTATTTCCCAGCTTTTTGATTTCTACTCCTGATCCTGCCTTTTCTTCTTTCACTATTTCCTTCTACACCAATGTTTATTTTTAATCAGTCCCCCTAGTTCCCACCCTTATTTTATTTCTCTTTCTACACCCCTCCCTTCTTATTCCCCCCTTTATTTTCCCTGTAGTATTTATAAAATTACCCCCCCACCCTCTCCCTCCCTTGTACTGCTTCCCACCCCACCAGTCTGTTTATTACCCTTCTACTTCCCTATAGGGCGCAAATCTATTCTCTGCCCTAATGGATTGGATTGTTCTTCTCTCTTTGGGTCAATTTCAAAGCATGTAAGAGTTGAATGTTTCCTATCTCCAATCTTTTTACCCTTCCAGTGTATTAATGTTCTCCCCCTTCCTGCCATGAGCTTCTTTGTGACATATTAATTTATCCCCATTTGTTTCTTTTCCCATTTCTTTTAGTATTAACCTCTCTTCTTTAGCTCTAGTTGTATATATATATACACACACACACACACATATGTATATGTATTTATGCATGCATATATCTATATACCTATTATGTCTTGTCCTTTCATCCTATACAGTTTGTCACTGTTTCCTCTAAGTGTAATTCTTCTAGCTGCCCAGATGATAACAACAGTTTTCAAGAGTTACCAATGACCTCTTTTTTTATAGGGATACATATCATTTTAACTTATTGAGTCTCTTAAAATTTTTTGTTTGTTTTGTTTTGTTTTTCTTTTTTCCCTCTTTTTTAATTACCTTTTGATAATTCTCTTGAGTTCTGTGCTTGGACGTCAAATTTTCTGTTCAGGTCTGGTCCTTTCTTTGCAAATTCTTGGAATTCTTCTATTTTGTTGAATGACCATACTTTCCCCAGTAAGAATATAGTCAGTTTTGCTGGGTAGTTGATTCTTGGTTGTAGACCTAGTTTCCTTGCTTTCCGGAATATCATATTCCATGCCTTTCTTTTTTTCAGTGTGGATGCAGCCAGATCCTGAGTTATCCTCACTGTAGTTCCGTGGTATCTGAATGACTTCTTCTTGGCAGCTTGTAATATCTTTTCTTTGATCTGATAGTTCTTGAATTTGGCTATGACATTCCTGGGTGTTGTCAGTTGGGGATTATGTACAGGAAGTGATCTGTGGATTCTTTCAATCTCCACTTTTCCCTCTTGTTCTAGAATATTTGGGCAGTTTTCTTGAATAATTTCCTCTAGTATTGTGTCCAGGCTTTTTCTTTTGTCATGGTCTTCTGGTAGACCAATGATTCTTAAATGATCTCTCCTCAAACAATTTTCTAAATCCTCTGTTTAATGAATGAAATGCTTCATATTTTCCTCAATTTTTTTCATTCTTTTGGTTTTGTTTTATAGTGTCCTGCTGCCTTGTGAGGTCACTTAATTCTAGTTGTTATATTCTGGTTCTTAAAAACTGGATTTCATCCCTGGCTTTTTCTCATCCTTCTCTTTCTGGTCTGATTTTCTATGAAGGTCATCTTTCATCCTCTTTACCTCATCTTTCATTTCCTTTGCCTCATTTTCCAGCTGATTAATTTTGGCTTTCAAGACACTGTTTTCTGTTTCCAGATGACTAATCTTGCTGTTAAAGTTGTCTTCAGCCTCTCTCAATTGTGTTTTGATTGCATTTTGAGTTCTTCCAAAGCCTGTATCCAATTTGCTGGGATTTCTGATTTATCATTTGCTGATCCCTCCCCCTCTGTTCAGTTCACTGTATAGAAGCTATCTATTGTAATTTATTTCTTCTTTTTCTGTTGTTTGCTAATTTCCACCCCTTCTTTGCTCCCTGTATTTGTCTGTGATCTTGCTCCTCTCATTTTTTTTTTGTTTTGGGGGCTTCTGTCAGTCTCCCCTCTTGGAGCTTTGACAGAAGATCTCTCGATGCAGTCTCTGGGGGAGGATTGTTGGGGGTTTGCGCTTCCCTGTCCTCTGGAGGCTTCGATTAGATTAAAGTCCAGCAGTCAATGAGGGAGGCGTGTGGAGCCTGGACTTCCCTGAGTTCTAAAGACTTTTGATAGGATTAAGTTCAGCTTGATTGGGCTGGGTGTGCTCTGAGGCCAACACCTCTTGTAAGGTTGGAGCAAATATGGAGGATCGCCACAGCTCTGGCCAGGTTGCCAGCTCTGTGCTCCTTCTCTAGCTCCTTCCCTGCCATCTGTGTTCGATGCACTGACCTTGGCATAGCCCTGCCCACAAGGTACACCCTCCAGGCCAGCACCTTTGCCTGCCCAGAAGTTCTCACTGCCTCTGGAGTCTCAGCACTCTAGGTGGGTGGGGGGAGGGGTTCTGGAACCTTCATTCTGCCTTTTCCTTAAACACAAGTGTTCTTGGATTCTGGCTTTTTTTTGGGGGGGGCATACCTTTTGAATTGAGTTCAGTAGGAGGGTTCCTTGGCTCTGTCTTGTTGTTAGGTTTGATTTTCAGTCTCCTAGGAGCATTCAGTTTTTGATCCGTAAGGAAGGGTATTCAGAGGGCTGAACTTCTGCTCCTTCTAGGCTGCCATCTTGACTCCGCCCTCATGATAGCCCCTTTTGATAACATTTAATACTTTTCTTCCTCTCACTCTCTCAGTAGGTCAACAATTCTCTCTCTGTGTGTGTCTCTGTCTCTCTCTCTCTCTGTCTCTGTCTCTGTCTCTCTCTGTCTCTGTCTCTCTCTCTCTCTGTCTCTCTGTTTCTCTCTCTCGCTGTCTCTCTCTCTTTTATACACACACACACACACACACACACACACACACACGAAATTATACAATATATAGTTTCAAGAATCAGTTCTTTTTTTGAAAGTAGATAGCATTTTCCTTCACAGGTCTTTTGTAGTTGATTTGAATATTCATCTAATTCAGAATAGTTTAGTCATTCACATTTTTCTCTTTAAATAATATTACTATTATTGTATACAGCAGTCTCTTGGTTCTGCTTATTTCACTCTTCATTATTTCATGCAATTTTTTCCATGTTTTCCTAAAATTAACCAGTTCATCATTTCTTACATCACTTTAGTATTCCATCACAATCCTATATGATAACTTCTTCAGCTATTCTCCAAATGATGGGCACCCTCTCAATTTCCAATTCTTTGCTACCACAAAGAGAAGTGTTATAAAATTTTTAGGACATATAGTTTATTTTCCTTTTTCCCTGATCTGTTTCGGAAAGAGATATAAAATGTATCACTCAAAGGAGATACACAATTTTTTAACTCTTGGATCAAAATTCCAAATTGCTCTCCAAAATAGTTGTATCAGCTCAGTTTCACCAACAATGTATTATTAGTGTCTTTTTTTTTTCAGATCCCCTCTCACTTTTGTCATTTTTCTCCTTGTATTATTTTAGCCAATCTGATAGGCATGAGCTGGTATATGGATGTTATTTTAACTGGCATTTTATAATCATTCATGGCATAGCATTTTTTCATAGATTATATATAGCTTTTATCTCTCCCTATAAAAACTATCTATTGCTATTCTTTGACCATTTATCAGTTAGAGAATGACTCATTCCTATGAATTTAGCAAAGTCTCTATGTATTTGAGATATGTGGCCTTTATCCAGGAAACTACCAAACTACCAAACACCCCCTCCCTAATTTTCTGCATTTCTTCTAATCTTGGCTAAGTTGGTTTTATTTCTGCAAAAGGTTTTTAATTTATATAATCAAAATTATCCATTTTATATCTCACAGTGTTCTCCATCTCATGTTTATTCATAAAATTCTTCTCTTATCCATAAATCGCATAGGTATGTTCTACATTCTTCTGATTTACTTATGATACCGCCCTTTACATGTAGGTCATACATCCATTTTTACCATATTTTGGTAAATGGTGTAAGACATTGGTGTGAAGAGAGCCAAGATTACACATGGGGTCCCTACACTCCTAGTTATATCATCCTGTGAGGGTTATGTGACTGAGTTTGAACTACCAGATGTAATTGAAGAGTACCTGGAAGGGAGAGGGAGGAAAAAATGTTAAAGAAAAGGAAGTAGGGTCTCTTTCTGGAGGAACCAGCCAAGCAGGAGGTGGTTGAAGGAGCTATGTGGAGAGCACCCACATGGCTAAAAGACTTTTCTCTCTAACTCTCTGTCTCTGTCTATCCAATTAAATACTAATAAAAGTCTCTGGAAAAATAAGGACCATCATCCTAATTTTATTTCTTATACTGGTCTATACCTACTATTTTCCAGTTTCCTCAATTACTTTCTAGTTACCCCAAAATTTTTTACTACTGAATTCTTATCTCAAAAACTTAAATCTTTACATTTATCAAATATAAGACAACTATAATTATTTACTATGTTGTACTGTATATTTACTTCACTGATCCAACATTCTATTTCTTAGCCAGAACTAGTCATACCACCTTATACTGTTTGAAATCTGATACTGCTAAAACTCCTTCCATTACATTTTTTCATTAATTCCTTTAATATCCTTAAACTTTTGTTTTTCCAAATGAATTTTTTTTTTGTTCTTTGGTTTTTTGGTGGGTTTTTTGGGCATTTAATTGGCATGACACCAAATAATCAGATTCATTTAGGTAGAAGTCATTTTTTATATAATGGCTCAGCCCATCCATATACAATATTGATTCAATTATTTAAATCTGATTTCATTTATATAAAAATGTTTCATAATTATATTTTTTTTAGTTCTTTGGTTTGTCTAAGGAGGCATATTCCCAGTTATTTTATATTGTGTATGCTTATTTTAAATGAACCATTTCTTTGGCAAGACTTTGGTAACATACAGAAATTCTAGTGATTTATATGGACTTATTTTATGTCTTGCTACTTTGCTAAAATTATTAATTGTTCCAACAAGCTTTTTAGTTGAATCTCTAGGATTTTCTCGGTATGCCATTATATCATCTGCAAAAAAAAAAAAATAGTTTTATTACCTCATTTCCCATTATGATCACTTTCATTTCTTTTTCCTTTCTTATTGCTATTGTTAACATTTCTCGTACAATAGTCAATAATAATAGCAATAATGGAAATCCTTGTTTAGCTTCTGATCTTATTGGGAAAACTGATTTATTCACTTTATAGATAATGCTTGCTGATATTTATAGGTAGACATTTCTTATAATTTTAAGGAAAATTACATTTATATCTAAGCTTTCAACCATTTTTAATAGGAAAGGGTTTTGTGTCAAAAGCTTTTTTCTATATCTATAGATCTAATAAAGATTTTTGTAATTAATGTAATTATGTTAATAGTTTTCTTTATATTGAATCAACCATGCATTCCTGCCATAAATCCCACTTGATCATAATGTATAATATTTGTTATTGTTTGTATTATTGTAGTCTCCTAGATAGTATTTTACTTAGGGTTTTTGTATCAATACTCATTAGTGAAATTGGTCTATAATTTTGTTTTTCTTGTGTGAATCTTAAAAATTCTCAGACCCTACTTCAGATCATTTCCCATTTTAAACAATGAAGGAACTTAGTCAGGAATGTGAGAACTCTACTCCACCCATACTTAAGCATACTTTAGGGGAAGATAAAGTTGTAAACTCTTTACTGAACAATGAAAAAGTACTTAACTCATACTTATAATGAAGCAAAAGCCTTAAGCTAAGTCTATTTTAAGGAAGGTGCTAAGTACCTATGAAGGTCAGGCAACTTGCAAACTTATAAGGGACAAGCCTTAACAAAAGAGGTGTGAGGTTTTAGTCTACTCGGGTGTGAATTAAGAATGGTCAGTCCTTTGGAAAAACAACTGTGATTGGTAGATGTAAAAACTTAGGGGAGGTGACATAGGAGAAAATTCTCTTTAAAAGGAGAATCAGAAGGCCTCTGAAAGAAAGATTCAGCCTTGGAAGCTGAAGTGGAGCTCAGGAGCTGAACTGGTGGGTCTCTCTGAATACTAGAATCTTGCTTGGGACAAATCTTGTGGTGAGTGGATTAAAGACTTACTGATCTCTCTCTTAAGGCTTAAAGCCTAGGCTGGCCTAGCCCCTTTCTCATTATTTCCTCTTACTCTCTCCCTTTCATTAATTCCTTTAATTTGCATTAATTAAAATCTCCATTAAAAACCCAGCTGACATGGGTATATTTCATATTTGGGAATTTTTCCCTGGTGACCACTATATTTTTGATTTGAAAACCATATTTCCGTGGTCACAGTTTAAGGCAACCACTCTTTTATCTGTTATAGTTTATGCCAACCACTCTTTTAATTGTAACACTTGCTTTGCTCTTTATGGTTTAGATATCAACATCATATTTGTTTCATAAGAGAAGTTTGGTAGGACTCTTTCTATGCCTTTTATTCCAAATAATGCATTTAATATTAGAATTCATTGATTTTTAAAGGTGTGGTAGTATTCACTTGTAAATACATTTGGTACTGATCCTTTTTTTCTTAGAAAGTTCATTTATGTCCTATTCCATTTCTTCTTCTAAAATATGGTTATTTAGATACTTTATTTTCTATTCTCTTAATCTGAGCAATTTATGTTTTTATAAGATTTCCATTTCACTTAAATTGTCAAATCTGTAGGCATGTAATTAGGAAAAGTGACAACTTTAATTTCATTTTCATTAGTGGTATATTTATATTTTTATGTTTGATACTAGTAATTTTGGGTTTGCTTTATCTTAACTTTTAGTTATTTCTGCCACTCTAAAAAATCTGTGTTGAGGAATTCGTTTAAGTTATTTGTGGGGGAATGTGGGAGAGCTAGGCAGTTTCCTGCTTTATTCCACAGCTTCCCACAATTCCTTCCTCCTTGACTTTGTATAAGTCCATGTTGGTGAACTTACCGCACACTTGCCAGAGGGGGCTTCTCCCTTCCCCCTCTCTACTCTGCCTGAGAACATTTTTTTCACATCACCCACCCCTCTGCCCAACAGCCTAATGAGAGCTCTTCCTCCTGAACTCAGAAAGACTGTCATTGAAATCTGGCCTCAGACACTCATGTAATGAATATTTTTTAATCAATCTGAAAAACAAACAAAACAAACAAACAGAGACAAAGTTCCAAGTCAGTAACAGGTTTATTGAGAGAAACTTGTGTCTCTCAGTAAAGCATGATCATTAGATTTTCCTCATGATCTAAGACCATTGAATGAGATTTCCCCCCCCCCCCTGCTTATTATGTACCCTAAATATACATTATTCAAGATCCCACACCAATAGTCAATTACCAATCCCAAGTTTCAATGAGCAGGTAATATAATGAGAGACAACTGGAGTGTGATACAAGTAGAGACAATTGGCAGGAGATACATTTTCTTTTTTTTTTTTTAACTTTAAAAAAATGTTTTTCTATGGTTACATGATTCATAATCCCCCCTCCCTCACTCTCTCCTCCCCCATCCCAAAGCCAACAAGTAGTTCCACTGGGTTATACATGTATCAGTGTTTAAAACCTATTTCCATGTTATTCATATTTGCAGTAGATTGATCTTTTAACATCAAAACCCTACTCACATCCCTATCATACTACATGATCAAGCATATATTTTTCTAATGCATTTTTGGTTCCATAGTTCTTTCTCTGGATGTGGATTCTTTCTCACAAGTTGCTCCTGGGTCATTGCATTGCTGCTGGTAAAAAAAGTCTATTACTTTTGATTGTGCCATAATGTATCAGTCTCTATGTACAACGTTCTCCTTTTACTCTGTGTCAATTCCTGGAGGTCATTCCAGTTCACATGGAATTCCTCCATATCTTTCAGCATAATAGTATTCGATTGCCAACAGATACCACAATTTGTTCAGCCATTCCTCAATCAATGGACACTCTCTCATTTTTTATTTTTTTGCCACAAAGAGCACAGCTATGAATATTTTTGTCCAAATCTTTTCTTTATTAGGAGATACATTTTCTAGCCATGATTGGATGCTGTCTTCTTCAGTAGGTGTCTCAGCTTCTAATCGAGTCATGGTTGGTTAGAATGGTCTTCCATCAAATACACTAGCAATGTCCCTTGGTCAAGGGGGCAACACACATCTCCAAGGCCCCCATCACTCATCATCCAGTCATGACTTATATCAGTAATAGAGAACCTTTTAGACATTGTGAGCCATGCCCTCCCCAAATCTCCTCCTCCCCAGACAGGGGAGAGAGAAAGCAAGGAGAATGGACCAGTCTCTCTGCTCAGGGGAGGGAGTAAGCACTTCTGTTGGACTGCTGGGCAGAGGGGCAGGGAAGCTGGTGGAAAGGGGGAGTAGAGCAGCTCTAGCAGGCAACAGCTCGTGTGCCTACAGAGAGGTCTCTGTGTGTCATCTTTTGCAGGCATATCATAGGTTTATTATCATGGCCTTTTGTGGTTGATAGGCTTTCTACTTCCTTGATGAATCAAATCCTATTGTGAATGCTAGCTTATGAGAAAAGAAGAAAGTAGCTAAATCTACTGCATACTTTAGACTTTCCCTTATAAAATATAATTACCGGATTTCTAATAATCTTAATATAAATCTATTAATCACTAAACATTGTGCAAGATTAATCACTGATTGTGGCTAAATATTTATTGTAATAATTGAAGTCATTTAAAATGAATCAGGGGGTCAGTCAGAGAGTCACATTCTTTTCACTTACTAGCTGTATGACCCTAAGCACATTACTTAACCTCATCTGCCCCAGACTCTTCGTCTGTAAAATGATAAATGTTGGAAGGCAAAATTGGGCCATGAATACATTGTTGGTGAAGTTGTTAACTAATCCAAACATGCTGGAGAACAATTTGAAACTGTCCCAGGGGCTATAAAACTGTGCATACCCTTTGATTCAACAATACCACTACTAAGTTTCTATCCCAAACAGCATTTAAAAAAAAAGAAGGGAAAAGCATAAATTTGGACAAAAACATTTAAACAGCTCTTTTTATGGTGTCAAAGACTTGGAAACTGAGGGGATGTTCATTTAATTGGGGAATGACTAGACAAATTGTGATGGAAACTATTAAGCTAGAAGAAATGATGAACAGGATAATTTTAGAAAAACCTAGAAAGACCTACTTTAACAAACGCAAAGTGAAGTGAGTAGAATCAAGAAAACATTGTACACAGTAACATCAATATTGGACTATGATCAACTGTGAAAGATCTGGCTTTTCTCAGCAATGCAGTGATCTAAAACAATGTCTAGATTATGACAAAGAATGCTGTTCACCTCCAAAGGAAAAAAAATGATGAAGTCTGAATGAAGATTGAAGAATACTATTTTCCACTTGTATTTTATTGTGTGTATGTTTATTTTGGGGCTTTGGTTTTATTTGAGTATTCCCTCATAAAGATGTCCAACATGGAAACATATACATCATACATGTATAATCCATATCAAATTGTTTGCCCTCTTGGGAAGTGGGAATGGAAGAGAGAAAAGTAGATAATTTGAATTTTATGATTTCAGAAAATATGTTGAAATTGTTATTACATGTAATTGGACAAATACAATGTTAAATAAATAAAGAAATGAGGTGGAGAAGGAAATGGCAAACCACTCCAGTATGTTTGCCAAGAAAACCTCAAATGGAGTAATAAAGAATTGGAAATGACTGAAACAGCTGAATAATAACTTATAAAAACATATCTGCCAAGTGTTTCCTTCATATCCTAAATGTCTCAAATGCTGTGCAAAGAAGCTTTGTGTTATAGTTTTGCTTACTTTCCTTTTTTTTAGTTGCTTCCTGAATGATAATTTTCAACCATCTCTTCAAAGCCCATAATAAATATATAACTTCTTTCATTAAACTGTTTTTTCTACTGTCCCTTCAATCATTTTGATTCAACTATCACTTAGCAAGCCCCCACTATGTGCCAGACACACTGCTAAGTATACAAAGAGGAAGAGTCTCTGCCTTTAGGGAACTTATACTGAACAGAGATATGTATCCATGAAAAAATAGAGTTTGAGGTAACTGAATTAGATTGACAATACTCCTAACCTCTAACCTCAGGCAATATGTCTTCTGAGAGGTTGATAAGAGTGACATTCAATGCTTTAGGAGAAAGGAAAATGTTTAAAGTAGATACTCAGAGAATGTTAAAGTCAAATAAGAGAACAATAAATAGAATTGTTGTATAGCACTGAGGCTTTAGTTGAGATTGAATTACATGAATTTGTAGGATTACCCAAAAATAATGATAGTATAACTTCCTCCTGTGGTGTTTAGCAGGAACTAAAGACAGATGGTGGAGGTCTAGCAGGAGTTAAGGGAATCTTAAATGCTATGGATGTGGGTGTACATATATATGTATGTATATATATATATATGCATTGTGGAATATTTGTATATATATATATATACACACAAATATTCCACAATGCATATTGTGAGATTTAAAATGTTTGAGGCCTTAAACTGTAGTGATTAAAATAGTGGAAGATATAAATTGTGATAGATATAAGAGAGGGTGAGTAAATTTTGACCGCAAAAATATGTTTCACTACAGTGTCTTGGTTTTTAAATCAAATATAAGGTGGTCGCCAGGGAAATATTCCCAATTATTCAAATACCCAAGTCAATTGGGTTTTATAGAGATTTTAATTAACAATACAAAGAGGAATTAAAGAAAGAGAGAAGGAGAGTAAGAAAGGAATAAGTATGAAGGGCCTCAAGCCAATATGACCTAGACCTGAGTCTTAAGAGAGAAATCAGTCAGTTTTTTAAACACTCACCAGAAGGTCTGACTAAACAAGGATACTAATGACACCAGGCCAGCTCCATCTCAGCTGACTTCACCAGAGAGCCTTCCGGCCAGAGACTGTTCCAAAAGGCCTGTCTCCAGAGCCTCTCTCAAGAGATTCTTCCCAAGCAATCCTCATCAGAGATCCTCCAAAAGGATTTCTCCAAAAGGAATATCTCCAAAAGGATCTCTCTCCAAAAGGATATCTCTTTTGCTTATATAGGGGTTTTTCTCCCATGTCACCTCCCCTAAGTCCCTACATCTACCAATCACTGTAGACACTTTCCAAAAGGACTGCCCAACTGAATTCCTGCTAAGTCGACAAATCTCCTCAGTAAGTCTGAACCAGTGAAAACACAGCTGAGTCAACTAATCTCATTAAGACAAAACTTGCCCGACCCTTTTAGGTAACTAGCATTCCATTGTATCAATTCTAAAAACAGGCCTGGCTCAAAGAACTCCTTGCCCCACCATAAGCATGGATCCAAGTACTTTTCTTTGTTTAGCAAGGAGTTTTTTTCCCCTAAAGCAGTCTTAAGTACAGTTGGAGTAGAGGTCCTCCAATTTCTGATCCTGGCGAGTTCTCACATCAAAATAGGGAATGTTTCTCAGTAGGGAATTTGTTCCAATTAAGAATTCCCTGATGGGGAAATTTTTAACATTCACAAGTCTGAGAGATTTCAAGATATACAATATATATGAATAAGTTGAATATGGTGTCAATACTCTTAAGGGGAGAAAGGCTACATCAGGCATGATGGACTGAGAAATAGAGAAATGTAGAAATTAGAAATTAAAGAAAGAAAATTATCTAAGTAGTAAGGTAGAAGGTAAACTGGGGAGATGGGTGGATAGATGGATGGTGTAAACCTTAAAATTTCTTAGACTTATGAATGTTGAAAATTTCCCCACTGGGAAATTTCATACTTAAAAAAATCTCCTACTGATAGTAAGAACTCTATTGGAATATGAAACTCCTTGGCATGGGAGGATCCTTCTCCTCCCTACTTAAGACTACTTTAGGACAGAAACCTTTTGCTAAACAATGGAAAGGGCTTTGACCTATGCTTAAGCATAGAACAGGAAGTTCTTTGAGTCATGATTGATTTTAGAATTGATACAATAGAGATACTTGGAATGACAGAACCAGGTCTTGGAAACTACAATCTCCACCCTACTCAGAGTAACAGGATTTAGGAAGGGCTGCAGCAAAGATCAAGATTTAATTATTTGAGAATATGACCTTCAACAGACATGTACAAAGGGGGCAGACCTCTGAGCGGTCCTGGGTTAAGCTAGAGCCACCATTGGCAGAGGGGAGAGATCGACAGTGATTGGTAGATGGGAGAACTGAGGGGAGGGAACTTAGATTTTTGGCTTAAAGATAGAGGGGTCTGAGGACTGGAGGAGGTTGATGCTCTGAAGGAGGTCTGAGAGGGGAGAGGTCTTGAAGGAGGCTGTGGAAGGAGAACTCAGGAGGAGTCAGGAGGAGGATTCTCTGGAAACATTTCTTGAAAGGAGGCTCTCTTGAAGGTGGAGCCTGAGGTTGGCATGAGAAGCCTTACCTAGAGAGACCTTGGGTGAGTGATAAAACTAACTGATTGATTTATCTCTTAGGACTGAGGTCTAGGCCTTATTGGCTTGAGGCCCTTCATTCTTATTCCTTTCTTACTTTCTCTCTTTTTCTATTGATTAATCAGTGTATTATAAATTAAATTTCTCTATAAAACCCAGTTGGCTTGGGCATATTCATAAATTGGGAATATATTCCCTGGCGACCATCTTATATTTATATAAAACCAAGACACAGTAGAAAACATATTTCAGCGGTCATAATTGTTATATATTTCCCTTGCTCCCAAACATTTTAATTATCACATTTTATGGCTCCCACTCTCTTATCTACAACTATTTAACGCTCAAAACTATTTTAAATCTAACAATGGGGAGCAGATTTTGATCAGGAAAGAGAATTTCATAGTTCAATTTCATAGTTCAAACATAAAAATGTTACAGTTATGAATAATCAAGCAAGAGCTTTTAAAGTATGACCATCCTTGTGGGCACATGAAGTAGAGTGAAGCTGTATAGAATGCAAGAGCTATAAATTAATAAATAACCTAGGGAAGACAAGATGGTTACTGAGAATTTTTTTCTCCTGAAGTCCCAATCTTTTTAGTTCATGCTTTCATGTCTTGGTTATATTTTGTAAGAGAGGAAACTTAGACTTAATCTTTCTATCCCCAAAACCACTAACATAGAAGTAGATATATATTAGAGTTTGATTCATTGAAGCCTCTTATTTTCCATTTTATAATAAACAAATTCTTTCCAAGATCATTGGGCTGAGGGAGACTGAGATCAAATTGGCATCTAAAGCCTAAACACAGATGAATACATATGTCTCTCCTTATTCTCCTTCTTTGATTATTTCGCATTGACTTACTTCTTTTTATAATATGCTCTCTCGCTCTGTCTCTCTCTCTCTCTCTCTCTCTCTCTCTCACACACACACACACACACACACACACACACAATATGCTTACAATGAGAAAAACAGTTGGGCCATTTATTCCTTTAAATTTTATTATCCTGTCCTTGCCATAGAGAGGTGGGCCTGGAGAGTAGGAATCAAGAGAATCACAAAGGAAGAAGGAAAAAGCAAACCAGGCAGAGCTGTCAGAATGCAATTTAACATACAAAGACAGGTTAGGGGTATTGCCAGTCTAATACAGTCGCCTGGAACTGTGATGCTATGTGTCTGTATCTTTATCTAAAGAGGTCTATCATTCAGGACTAAGGAAGGGTCTTGTACATCATCCAATCCAATCTCTTACTCAATTCAGCAACCTCTTGCACAAATCATCAGATGCATGGTCATCCAAATTTTGCTTGAATAACTTCAATTATATATGGTCCACTTCCTCATTCATTCCATTTGTGGACAGTGGATTCTGGTCTTGATTTTAAGTTCCTTCACACAACTACAATGTGCCTCCCTATGATCTATCTGGTGAACAGTTCTCACAGATGAATCAAGAGATAAAAAATCACAGACATTGTAAACCTAGGTATGGAAGGGTAGGGGCTACCTCAGCAGAAGTAAAGAAATAGGGAAGGTTTGGGGGAAATAATAATGTAATGAAATCTACAAAAACAATCAAAAGCCAACAAAGCCTGTTCATATTGTGAGAGACACTATATTACATTCAATGAAAATGAGGAGACTCTTAAGGGTCTCTGTCCTAGAGTATAAACTACCCCTTGAGGAAACTGATGAAATAATGTAGGGAGGTTGGGGAAAAATATAGAAATTTCCCAATGAGTTTAGGTGATTGGAGCCAGATCAGAAGACAGGAGTTTGGGACCTTGCCTAAATGAGAGCGAAGGAAGACTAAAAGAATAATGGTGTGGATAAATTGGACACAAGCCTACTAACTGACTAATCAAAAAATGGGACACAATCCATCTTTTCAGACTGAGTAACTGAACTCTCACACTTAGGGCCATGTCACCTCCACTCTGTGGGAACCATTCATCTAGACAAACAGAATGCAGGTCCTATTACACTCGAGCAAATTACAGGGGCTTTCCTTTACTCCACTTCCCCCAGGCCCAAATTCCATCCCAATCTCCTTCACAAAGATATTACATGTGGGATCAAGGCAATTCTTATCTTTCTACTCAGGATTTTTTCCCCCTTTCATTTTGAAGATGGTGAAAGAGCAGAACCAGAAGGTTTCCTGTAAGATTAGGACCAGGAAGAGGATGAGAGCCATCAGTGAAGCTCGATGTAGGCCAGATAGAGCAAAAGTAGAACCAAGAACATAGCCCAGTGAAGAATCTGAGCCCAAACTGGAACCAAGCACAAGAAGAAGACAACCAAATAAGAGTACATTTCTATAAAGGAGAAATGCCACAAAGTAAATTTATTTTTCACAAAGTAGAGAAATAGAGAGGCCAAGGAAAGAACCACAGATGGGGAATAGTGAATGGGAATGTGAACACTTGATGAAGGTTAAGGAAACCAACCAAAGTGTGCAGAAAACTCTGAAGGTTTTAAATTTTAAAATATTGCTTGGGATGGGACAGCTGGTTAACTTAGTGGATTAAGAGTCAGGACTAGAGATGGGAGATCCTTAGGTTCAAATCTGGTCTCAGACAATTCCTAGCTGTGTGGCAAGTCACTTAACCCCCATTGTCCAGCCCTTACCACTATTGATTCTAAGGTGGAAGGTAAGGGTTTAAAAAAATTATATATGGTTCCAGTGGAATTGCTTGTTGGCTCCAGGAGTGGGAGGAAGGAGGGGAAGGAAAGAACATGAATCATGTAACCATTGAGAAATATTCTTAATTAATTAATTAATTAAAAATGAAAAAATGAAAAATAAATATAAATCCAATGGTATTAATCTCTTAAGGTGGATGGGAGTAGAAGGGCTAATTTCCTTTTTTTTTTTAAACATTTACCTTCTGTCTGGGGATCAATACTATCTATTCATTCCAAGGTAGAAAATCAGTAAGAGCTAAGTCAGTGTTGGTGAACCTTTTAGAGACTAAGAGCCATGTTCTGCCCCCCCCTCCCCCGCCACAGAATGCCATGCCCTGTCCTCACCCCTTACCCAGACAAGGGAGAGAAGAAGTGCTCCCATTAGTCTTCTGGGCAGAGTGATATGTGAAAAAATGTCCTCAGGAATGTGGAGATGTGGAAGGGAGAAGCTTGTCCCAAGTTCCTCTGGCTTTCTAGCCATGAACTTTGGTGGGCAACAGCACCTGTGCCCATTGAGAGGATTCTGCATGCCCTCTCTGGCATGCATGTCATTGGTTTGCCACCATGGGGCTAAGTAATGGGAGTTAAGTGACTTGCCCAGAGGCTCAGTTAGGAAGTGTCTAAGATCAGATATGGACCTAGGACTTCCCATCTCTAAGCCTAACTCTCAATCCCCTGAGACATCTAGCTGCCCCACTAATGCTTTTCATTATAGCTCTCCAGAAGAGAGGGGGGATCTTATTTGTTACCTAACCTAGAAATTTGAAGTGGCATTTACAGGTAGAGAAAAAATCCTAACCCAGGGAAAGAGATGGAAGGAGGGTGTGTATCAGGTATATGCCAGGGACAGTGAGGATGAAACCAGGTATGGGCTATATAGAGTTGGGAGAAATACATCCTAGACCCAAAGTAATTGAGTTCATGCTTTAGGTGGTCTTTGGAGCTATTCTGCTGGGAGCTCCATGAACTAGTGATAGCTGAAAAGAAAGTAAAATAGGTTAGACTAGAATAAGAGTTCACCCTTGGGCAGGCTGGTAAAACCTGTGGACCCCTTCTCAGAATAAGGTTTTTGAATACATAAAATTATATTACTATAACAAAAGAGACCCATTTTATTAAAATACAAGTTACCAAGATAGTTTAAAAAAAAATGAAACAAGTTCATGCACCCCAGATGAAGATCCTCACGCCTAGAAAAAGAAATTTTTATCACAGCTGTCAATCACATAAAGGGAAAAGTGTTCACAGCTTTTCCTTCCTGGAAAACATTGTGCGAAGGGCCACTAGAGGGCTTGAGTTCTTTAGTGAAGAAGGGAAAGAATACTATATAATAAAATGTGGGATGAATTGTTCTTTTATAGACTACTTCTAAATAACAATAACAAAAACAGAATAGCAGCTTAAAATGGTGGACATAATTTATGGCTTGGAATCAAGCAGATTTGGACTCAAATTCTCAGAATCTTATTCAATGACTCTATGAGCCTAAAGCAGTAGTTCTCAACATTTCTAATGCCATGACCCCGCAATATAGTTCCTCATGTTGCAGTGACCCCAAACCAAAAAATTATTTTGGTGGCTACTTCAAAACTGTAATTTTGCTACAGTTATGATCCGGAATGTAAATACCTGATATGCTTTATGTATTCTCATTGCTATAAATCAAACATAATTTAAACATAGTGATTAATCACAAAAACAATATTTAATTATATGTTGAGAAATATTAATCCAGCAGGAGGCAGCCTGAGCACTGGGGTGGGAGGTAAGTCCTGCCTGGGGAGGGGGTCTGCAGACGCTGCCTTCTTCTTCCTGTCGTCTCCCTCCAGCTTGAGCTGAGGCTTCACTTTGCTGGGGTTACTCGGCTTCATTAACCGCTCCAGGACTCATTCTTAACCCCTCCGCAGCCAGCGCCTGGGTGCTCTCTCTGGGTCTCTGTTTGAGTCCGGTCTCCAGGCAACAGGGTAAATCCATCGCCCCTTATAGGGGGAGGACTGCTAATAAGTAACTAATATTAGTACAATGTGCGGGCAGCAGGTTCCCCATTCTTTCCAAGATCTTGCTGTAAAGTAGCTCAATTTCTCAGTGGCTAAAGCCATTGGAAATATGTATTTTCCGATGGCTTTAGGCGACCCCTGTGTTTTGGTCGTTCAACCCCCACTGGGGCCACGACCCACAGGTTGAGAACTGCTGGCCTAAAGCAATTCCTTAGGACTTGTATATTAAATCATAGCTATAGTTCAATATCCCATAATGTAGAAAAAAAATGAAGAGAGAGCATTACCATGAAAACTCAGGGAGAAAAGGGTAACCAGGAGGAGATTTTGGTTAATACTGTAAAATGCTACTGACTGAAAAAAAAATGCCACTGTATTTAGTCATTAAGAGATTTATTGGAGTATTAAAACTTATAGTTTTTATTAGGAGGTTGGGTACCTGACTACAAGGAACTGAGAAGTGAATGGGATGTGAGAAAGTGAAAGCAAAACTAGCTTTTTCCAGGAATTTCATAATGAAAGGGAGGAGGACTAAGATGATGGTTTGAAGTGATAGGTTAAACTGAGGTCTAGTTTTATTTTTTAAGGCTAAGGATTTTTATAGATAACAGAATTAAGTGAAGGATTGATGATTAGAGTTGCACAAAATGGTAAAGGGTGTTTGCCCTTGGCAAGAAAATGTCCATCTTGTCTTCCAAAGCTGAATCAAAGCAAAATGAGTGGAGAATAATGTTAAGTAGATTAGAGGTATAAAATTAAGGGAAAAGAAAAGAGGGATGGTATCATTTTCTCAATAAAGTATAAGATGATATCCTCAGCTGAGAGGGAGCAGGGAAGAGCAAAATAAGCAAAAGTGTTATAGAGCCAGATTAAACCAAGTTTTCAAAAATATATTGTAAAATTTTGAGTATAAATGTTTATTCTCCAGAAATCAGCAAATGTCAAAAACCAGATCCTGACTTACTGTTTTGTTGATTGTATAGACTAGGGGAAATTAATGTAGCTTGTATACATGGGGAAATGTTAATAATATAAATTAAACTGAAAAGTGTGTGATGTGTAATTTTTCCCTGAGAGAGCTAGACACTAAACATTTACTAGTACATAGTTTGGAGAGTGCAATAAGAAGAGAAAAGGGACTGCCATTCAGTAGTGAGGATCCAGTTGAGAATAAATAACATGAATTTGTAGAATCCTGCTAGCACAGATGTGTGACTTCATTCAGCATGCATATAACAGTATGCAAAGTAGAATGAGAAAAAGCAGAAGATAAGTAGAGATAATCCAGGGTAGGTATTTGGAAAGAAAGGAAGAACAAAGAGATTAAGGAAGCAAGAGACTCACATGTCAGAGGGATATCCTCAAGTTGATCTAGTTAATTCTAATTTAAATTTTAGGAATGGAGAAAAAGGAGACCAAAGCTGTTTTATGGAGACTCAGAAAGCAAGGAGAAATAGCATATCTGGGGATTGAGATTAGGACAGTGAAGGCAGATGGTAAATGTGGGAAATCATCAATCAGTTTTGAGAGATCCAAAAAGGTGAAAAATCACATGGTTCAAGTACATTTGTTCTACCTACAAAGCAAAACCAACAACTTATTTGGACAATATAAATCCTACTAAAAGATAATTTTGGGGGGAGATTCCAAAGTATCTTTATCTTTTGGGGTACTCTAAACTACAACATAGTACTACAAGTACTGAGAAGGCTATGTAGAACTCTAGGAGAAAAGATGCATCCCCAAAATAAGTTACTCCAAGAGCACCCCCCCCCCAAGATTAGATACCTTCTAAGAGGAAACTGGGGAGCTTTTTGAATATATGTGTATTCATTCATGGGATCAAGTACTGTTCTTATCACCATATACATTTCTCTGGGTAGAAATACCTCAACAAACTTAGCTAGATTAGTCTTCCAATGGCAGGCAAATAATATATAACAAGTACTAGACTTGAAGCCTATCCAGCTTGACAGAACATGCCAGAGTGTATTTTTGAAGCGCTAAAGGGCTACTTCCATGTCACAATTAAGACTGTATTTCTTTTCTTTTTTTTTAATTTAAAATATTTTCTTTGATCATTTCCAAGCATTATTCATTAAAGATATAGATCATTTTCTTTTCCTCTCCCCACCCCCCATAGCCGACCTGTAAATCCACTGGCCATTGCATGTTTTCTTGATTTGAACCCATTGCTTTGTTGATAATATTTGCATTGGAGTGTTCATTTAGAGTCTCTCCTCTGTCATGTCCCCTCAACCACTTTATTCAGGCAGTTGCTTTTCCTCGGTGTTTCTATTCCCACAGTTTATCCTCTGCTTATTAATGGTGTTTTTTTCTCCTAGATCCCTGCAGATTGTTCAGGGACATTACACCTCCACTAATGGAGAAGTCCATTACGTTCGATTATACCACAGTGTATTAGTCTCTGTGTACAATGTTCTCCTGGTTCTGCTCCTCTCGCTCTGCATCACTTACTAGAGGTTGTTCCAGTCTCCATGGAATTCCTCCACTTTATTATTCCTTTTAGCACAATAGTATTCCATCACCAACATATACCACAATTTGCTCAGCCATTCCCCAATTGATGGGCATCCCCTCGTTTTCCAGTTTTTGGCCACCACAAAGAGCGCAGCTATGAATATTTTTGTACAAGTCTTTTTGTCCATTATCTCTTTGGGGTACAGACCCAGCAGTGCTATGGCTGGATCAAAGGGTAGATATTCTTTTGTCGCCCTTTGGGCATAGTTCCAAATTGCCTTCCAGAATGGTTGGATCAGTTCACAACTCCTATAGCAATGAATTAATGTCCCTACTTCACCACATCCCTTTCAGCATTCATTACTTTCCTTTGCTATCATGTTAGCCAATCTGCTAGGTGTGAGGTGATACCTCAGAGTTGTTTTTATTTGCATCTCTCTGATTATAAGAGATTTAGAACACTTCTTCATGTGCTTGTTAATAGTTTTGATTTCTTTATCTGAGAACTGCCTATCCATGTCCCTTGCCCATTTACCAATTGGAGAATGGCTTTGTTTTTTGTACAGTTGATTTAGCTCTTTATAAATTTGAGTAATTAAACCTTTGTCAGAGGTTTCTATGAAGATTTTTTCCCAGTTTGTTGTTTCCCTTCTGATTTTAGTTACATTGGTTTTGTTTGTGCAAAAGCTTTTTAATTTAATATAGTCAAAATTATTTATTCTATATTTTGTGGTTCTTTCTATGTCTTGCTTGGTTTTAAAGTCTTTCCCCTCCCAAAGGTCTGACAGGTATACTATTCTGTGTTTACCCAATTTACTTATGGTTTCCTTCTTTATGTTTAAGTCACTCACCCATTTTGAATTTATCTTGGTGTAGGGTGTGAGGTGTTGATCTATTCCTAGTCTCTCCCACACTGTCTTCCAATTTTCTCAGCAGTTTTTATCAAATAGTGGATTTTTGTCCCAAAAGCTGGGATCTTTGGGTTTATCATATACTGTCTTGCTGAGGTCACTTTCCCCCAGTTTATTCCACTGATCTTCCTTTCTGTTTCTTAGCCAGTACTAAATTGTTTTGATGACTGCTGCTTTGTAATATAGTTTAAGGTCAGGAACTGCAAGGCCCCCATCATATGTGGGTTTTTTTTTTCATTATTTCCCTGGATATCCTTGATCTTTTGTTGTTCCAAATGAATTTTGTTATGGTTTTTTCTAAATCAGTGAAGAAGTATTTTGGTAGTTCCATGGGTATGGCACTGAATAGATAGATGAGTTTGGGTAGGATGGTCATTTTTATTATATTGGCTTGTCCTATCCATGAGCAGTTAATGTTTTTCCAATTGCTCAAGTCTAGTTTTAGTTGTGTGGAGAGTGTTTTGTAGTTGTGTTCATATAGTTCCTGTGTTTAAGACTGTATTTCTTGAAGGAAAATGAACAGCTGTCTGCCTAGTGCTTTGAGGTTCTGCCCTCCAATAAATTTGAGACCAAAAAGTCTGAGAACTGCTGCTATTATTGTAAACTACAAAGAAAGAAGAATAGCAGTGGAGAACCCCAGAAACAGGACAATGAAATGGAAGATAGGTTTTAAACCCACAAATCCAAACATTTATTGTGATTGTTGATCAGTCATGTCTAACTTTGTGATCCCATTTTGTGTTTCCTTGGCAAAGATACTGGAGTGGTTTGCCAATCCCTTCTCCAGCTCATTTTACAGATAAGGAAACTGAAGCCAACAGGATAAGGACTTTCCCAGATCACACAGCTAATATCTGAAGCTGGCTTTGAACTCATGAAGATGAGTTTTAGTACTATGCCATATATCTGCCCTCAAACATCTATACAGAAATGGACAATTTAGGAAACAAACAAGAACCAAGCTCTCATAAGGAGGCAAATTTGATTATGTAGTTATCACTGGTATTTGATGTGATGAAATCCATAACTGAATTTTAGTTGTGGATGGGTATACCCTATTCAGAAAAGGGGCTTAGGGTGGGAAGAAGCAAGATTTAAAGAAAGAATGCTCACGTGCAGAAATCAAGGAACCAGTGTAAGGAAATATGAAGGGTGGAGGAAGAATTGGCATTTGGTGAAGGTCATAGGAGGAAGAAATAGAAGTGATTTTGTCATTAGAGTGTAGTATCAACCACCTAGACATAAAGAGGAACTGGACAATGAGTATGAGAACTAGAACTCTAGTCTAGCACAGAGACATGAGATAGTCACTGAGAACTTCTATTATCAAGACATCTGCTGGAGTTTTCTCCCTGCCAAAAGCCAGCTTGTGCTAACTCCTAGAATATAAAGAAAAAACAGAAACAATTCCTATCTTCAAGGAGTTTATAATCTGATGAAAAATCAACTTAGTTTTTTTTTTTCAATTTTGCATTGAAGTGCCAGACAGCAGTATTATGAAGGTAGTAGAAAAGACAAATCTAGAGCTCTGAATGGAAGTTAGGGCTCAAGATATAAAGATGAGAGTTGGGAGCGAATGAAATTGCCAAAATAGAATACAAAATGAAGAAAGGAGAGTTGGTGACAAAAACCTTGTGGTTTTGTACACTTTAAGAACTGAAGAAGAGGTTAAAGAGCCAGTGAAGGAGAGAGAGTGTGCTTGGAAAGATAAGAAAACCATAAGTTTGTGTTTTTTGAGAAATCAAAGGAGATTACAAAGTTCAGAATGAAGGATGGTCAGCATCAAATATTGTCACTTTACTAAGGAGGCTGAGAATTTAAAGGCACTGGAATTATGACTAGGTCATTGATGACTTTTAGCATGACAGTTTTAGTTGTATGAGAATCACTGAAGACATGATTGTACTTTTGTTAAGAAAAAATGAGTGACAAGGAAATGAAAACATTCAGTGTAGACTCCCTACTTCATTTAAGACTCAGTTCGAGCTCTACCTTCTATAGGGAGATTTGAATGCCCAAGTGCTAGTGCTTTCCCTACCTAAAATATCTCCTATTTATTTTGTATTTTGGAGAAAATTCATGGGGGTGGTTGCTGCTACACCTACGTATGTATATGTGGTCTTCCCTTTGTATTTTAATTTAAAATCTAAGAATTTTTTATTTTTTGTTTGAGATTGTGTTTTTATAAAAATCCAAGACTTTGAATTTTGTTCGAAAAAAGATCTTCAAGAAAGAAGTTTGATAACTCCTAAATCCAGAAAATGAATTGTTGCAGAAAGATGCTGGAAAACCCACACTACATCAAGAAGATCAAGAATGAACTTTGGATATAGTTGATTGAACTGAAGTTTGATTGAATATTTATTGTAAATGTATACATTTATGCCAAAAGGGACTGCCCCTAATTTGGCTTTCTGTCAATGCATCTAGCAAAACATTGTTTTTTCTTTCTTTCTTTTCTATTCCTCCCTCACTACTCTAATTTCCTCTTAGAAAATTGAATATTGTATATATGTATAGTTAGAAGTGCATTTAGGACTACAAGATGATTATGTTAAATGATCAATGGGGAGACTAGTCTCCCAATGATCATCAGGGGGGATTGTGAACCTTAAAAATTCCCAGATCCTACTTCATAAGATTGGATTAAGACCATTCCCCATTTGGGCAGTGAACTCTACTTAGATCAGGAATGTGAGAACTCTACTTCACCTACTTAAGTCTGCCCTAGGGGAAGATAAAGTTGTAAACTTTTTTCTGAACAATGAAAAGTACTTAAACCCATATTTATAATAAGGCAAAAAGTTCTTAAGATAAGTACCTATAAAGGTCAAACAACTTGTGAATTTACAAGGAACAAAGAGCTGAGAAACTTACTCAGAGCTTTCCTGGTGTGAATTACTCAAAAATTTACACCTTCTTAGGTGTGGACTAAGAATGGTCTGTCCTTTGAAAAACGTCTACTGTGATTGGTAGATGGAAGAACTTAGGGGAGGTGACATAGGAGAAAATTCCCTATATAAGGAGATGACAGGCTCTTAAGAAAAGACCAGGCTCTAAGGAGGCTGTTGGGAGAGAGCTCTGGAAACAGGCTTTTGGGATAGTCTTTTGAGGACAGTCAGAAGAATCCCTTTCTGGAGAAGGACGGCTGGCTGAACTGGTGTCTATATTCTTGCTTGGACAGATCTTGTGGTGAGTGATTAAGGACTGACTGATCTCTCTCTCTTAAGCCTCAGGTCTAGGCCATGTTGGCTTAAGGCCCTTCATACTTATTCCTTTCTTACTCTTTCTCTCTTTCTTTAAATTCCTCATTGTATTATTAATTAATTATAAAACCCAGTTGATTTGGGTATATTCATAATTGGGAATATTTCCCTGGTGACCACCTTATATATTGATTTGAAACAAGACACTGTAGTGAAAATATATTTCCTGCAGTCACAATTTACTCATCCACTCTTATATCTACTACAATTTATATCTTCCACTATTTTAACTGCCACAGTTTATGGCCTCAACCATTTTAATTATTACACTTGATAGAACCTAAGTATCTTTAGAGCAGAGACCAATTCGTTTTTTTTTAATTTTGTATCTCCAGAAGTTGGCATATACTAGGCATTTGGTAAATGCAGAATGGTTTATTGACAACCTTTCCAAGAAGTTTATCAATGAGCAAGAGAAAAGAAATAGAAAAGTTACTAGTTAAAAGGATCCAAATATTGCTGTAAGATTGGGGAGACTTGAACATGTTTGGGCCAGATGAAAAAGAACCAATGGAGAGGAGAGCAAAGGAATGATTTCTGAATCAAATTCCTGAAGAAAAGAAGCAGTGGAATTAATGATTCAGGATTACCTAAATTAAGGAAGGAATGTGATAAGATGAGAGTAGTTTTTTAGTAATTGTGGGAGTAGAATTGAAGGAGCTCCCTTTTCATAGCCTCTTGCGTCTTAATGAAGCAGATTACTTACAGTCATTCTTTGGAGAGACCATATATAAATCTGGAGCTAGAAGGGACCTCAAAAGTCATCTTGTCCAATCTTTTCATTTTACATATGAGGAAACTGAGGCCCAGGAAGATTACATGACTTTCCTCAAAAAACAATAGTAGTAAGCATCAGTAATGAGACATGAACTTTCCTGATTTTGAGTCAGAGCTATTTTCCTTGTACTAATGCCTTCTTATGAGCATATGCAATGGGGATGAAATTAAGGAGAGAGGAAAAGGTCTGCAAAAGTCATTATGAGGAATGGGGTAGGAAGGCTTGGGGAAAACAGACAATAAAGAGTTTCTGAAGTTTTTTTTTTTCCTTTTAGAACTTTGAGTTTAAGAAATTACCTTACACCCTGTGAGAATGGTATACCAGGCATTTAACTTTCAATAGGTTAGGCATGGAGAAAAACTTCAAGATAAGCCCTTTCTAGAAAGTAGAGATTTTGACCAAGGACTGCTTCTTTGGAGCCCAGTGTGAAGAAGATGGAGAGCAAGGAGTTAAGTTAGAATTTAGGTGGAAGTCACAAATGACCTTGATGTGACCTTGGGCAACCGAACCTCTTGTTTTTATTATTTGTTCTAATGGGGGAAAATAATGTTGCTATTCACCAGTGATGTAAAGAAAGCATTAAGCAATATATAAATGTGGACTTTCCAATGTATAATACAAAGGGTTCCTCATGAGAGGTTATTTGAAAAAAAAATTGATCATTTAAAAATGATCTTTAAAAAAATTTTTGGGGTTGATTATAATGCTAGTTCTCATTGTCTTATCTATTACCCCCCCCCCCCATCATTCCAACTGAACCTTGATTTTTGATCTGGAGTTTTCTGAAAGTGATTTGAAGGTTTTGTGTGTTAAATATTTATTTACACAACCTTTATGACTAGTCACCTTTTTTTAACCAAGAGAGCCTGGCTGGCTGCCACTGGGCTAGCCTGTAATCCCTTTTGTTGAATGAGAAAACGTGCACACCTGCTGCCTAATTCTGGCATCTTCTTTCCACTAGTTAAGTTTTAGGGGATCACAGATTTGCTGCTGGAAAAAACCTCAGAAATGATCTAATCCACCTTTACAAAAGAGATAAGTGAGGCAAAGAAAATTTGCCTAAATGTCACAGATAGTGGCATTTCTTCATCAACAAAGTCACTCGGTTAGGCTGAGCCTAAGCCTCAAAATGCAAAACTCACTGCTCAGCTGACCTGTTCACAATAATCCGCCGGGCGAAATGGGATTTTCCCTGAAGTACATCCTGCCCAAAGGACCTTGCAATGCCCTTCCTCTTCCATCAGAGCCGGGAATCCTTTCTCGGCCTTTAGGCCTCACCCTCCCTCCCAGCCGAGGCACTGAGTGACGCCAGGAGGCGGTGGAAGCATGCATCTCGGCACGCAGCAGCAGCAGCTCCAGCGCCTCCCCGACATTGGGGCAAGGTCCTCGTGCCCATTAGGTTTTACCACCCATCTCTGTCTAGCTTGTACCTTTACGTAAAACAGTAAAGATGAGCGTCACTAATCTAACCAAGGCAGCTTTCCCAGTTTGGCTCTTTAAACCCTCAGTAGCCCTATTTTCTGTTTGGCACCTGCAAGGGGACTCCCACCTGTTCTACTCCACCTCCGACCCCAACCTCAACCTAGTTGGGCTTCTCCTTTACCTCCGCCTCCATCTCTACCCGGTTCCAACCCGACCCAACTTGGGAGCTTTCAGCGCCGACCCAGTATTGGTTCAGGGACCTCCTGCAGCGCGTGGGGATTGGCTGGAGCCGCCGTCCATCCGCGCTTGAAACGTTGCCCGGGAGGAGGCGGGCTGGGCGGAGGGGTGGAGCGTGCAGCGGCCGGTAGGTACTGCGAAGCAGCTGCTGGGTCTTCGGGTTGTACCTCGGGGATGCGCTGACAACCTAGGCAGATTGAGGCTGCAATAGCGACTCCTAAGAACCTAGTGCAGAAGCGGACTGCGGACACGGCAGAAATCCACATCTCCCCTCTGGGCCCCATCTCTCACCATGGCTGAGCGTCATAGCGAGCAGATCGCAAATCGGAGTCTAATTGGTGTTGGCAAAGTCATCGCGGTCCTTACTAGCGGCGGCGATGCCCAAGGTAACACCCACGCCCGCGCCCCCCCCCCCCTCGGAAGGTGTGGGCATCCAAGGGAGGGGGTGCCCAGAGTTGGAATGTGGTATGTGGGTCCGATCCAGATAAAGCAGTTATTTTTTTTCTTACAAGTTAGGAGCTTGGGATATGTGAATTGGAGCGGGGGGCGGGGGGGGGGGGGAGGCTGCTGGCGAATTAAACCCAGATGAGGTTGGCATTGTTTATATGGAAATTTAGACGAGAGGGTTAGTGCTTGGTGCAACTTCTGGGAAACGATCCATCAGTAAACCATTTATTAAGCGCCTCCTGTATGTATCCCTGTTCCTACACATACACCCCTGGGGCGCGGAGGGGTAAGGGTTAAGGAAGGACTAACGTGTTTTCCACTCCTGGATGTAGTTGTAGCTCTCCTTTTCGGGTGGGGTGGGGGGAACCCAACAACAAAACAATCTCCAGAATTCCCCTGGTTCTGTTTGACATCCAGCTTTTCCATTGGTTTGGGGTCGCTCTCCTGTGGGTAGGAGCTGGGGTGGAGGTTGAGGTGTGAGGAGTGGGATGTCTCGATCCTTGGGTATTGCTGCATTGCAGGGAGGCTGTGGTCTATGGGAAGTTCCGGGGGCCTTGCCCACGTTTCCTTGCGCAGCCTGGCAGCTTGCTAACGTTTTGGCCAGAGAAGTTGTCACGCCCTGTCTGCCTCTTTCCTCCAACCTCACAGCCAGAGAGCCTCTTTCCAGCTTTCCTCTTTATAGGACTTAGTTCCCTATCTGAGCATAGGGGAGGCTTCTAAACCTGAGATCTTATGGACGATATTTACTTAGACTGGATACCACCTGTGATCTCTGGAAAATGAGATCTTTGATATCATATATTCCCTCTCACCCAGTCATCAGTGAACTCAAGGCTGCAAACCAGTATTGTTAATCTGGCAAGCGTTGCTGTCCAAATCCAAAGAACATCAAAGGGATAGACCAGCCATCTTAGAAACAGCATCCTAAAGCTGGGGAAGATCTTTCTCAGGAGATCATCAAATTCAACCCTCCTGGTTTACAGACTGAAAGACAGTAGGGAAATAACTTGCTCAAAGTCCCCCCGCATTAATTAATGGTATGGTTATTGCTTGCAGCCCCCTACACCCACAAAATAAAGCTGATCATTGAAATCCTCCTTTCTCTGGATCGAGTTGATCCCTACCTTATCACACTCAAATTATAGGTAGTTTCTGCTCCGGCTTCTAAGGCTCTTGAGTGCGTGAGGAAGGGGGCTTTGAAGGGGTTGACTTCGTGCTCAAGGTATGAAAGAAAGAGTCCCCAGCTGTCTAGAGGACCTAGGCTTAGTAGCGGTGGGATAATGAGGCTCCTCCTTTCTCCCCGCGTGTGTACGTGATTCTCTCCCACGCCTTCCTAATTCCGCCCTCGTGCGTCATCCTAGGGGAAATTGCCTTTCTCCTTCTCCTCCCCAAGCCACGGTAGAATGGGGGAATCCTCCTCTGGCTGGCTAAGTCCTGTCCTCCCAGATCCAAAGATTAGATTCGTTTGCGCTGGGCTGGGCTGCGCTGCGCTGTCCAGCCTAGGTCAGCGGTCCCAGAAGCCCCCGGAGTGTAAAACTCCCTCTCATTCCACCCTCTCTCATGCTCTAAAGCTGCAGATAAGTCATACTGGGGAGCCCAGGTGGACTTCGTAGCAGCTGGGGTGACATTTCTAACCTCTTTCTGAGCCTGGCACATCCCTGACAGGGCTCCAGTCTGACATCCTTATAAGGACAGTTAAAGGCACTTACTCCTTGGCCCCGCCTACCATTCTCCTCCCGCCTCCTCCTCTTTCGCTTCCTTGCAAGAGTTAATTGGGTACTTACAGGGTCGATTTTGGCGTTAAATAGAATCTGGTGACTGTATTTTGTTAGCGGATTGTTTGAAAGAAATGGAAGTGAAAAAACGTAGGCAGCAAGTGGGGGAGAGGGAGTAAACATCTGTTGGTTCTTTAGGAATTCCTTCTTTAAACATTTTTATTTCACTAGTTCCTCGCATGTACCAAGCACCATGCTATTTTAATCTAAGGTCATTTAGGAATAACGTGAAGGACATGAAGAACCTGCAGGCCTGAATCAGACACTTAACTAGAACAAATCATATGGGAGATGGGAACGTGACTCACAGGTTCCTGAGGCCTGTGACTTCTCAAAGTCACCCAGGGGCGTCAAGGTCAGAAGCTGAGAAATGGGCTAATATTTATAATGTGATGGAACAATGCATCTAGGGGCCCCTTTTTGCATAGTGTTGCTTACAATCTCCCTGTACTTCTAGGAATCCTATGTAAACTAGCCTAGCTAGTATCAACTTCCCTCTAATATATTTGCAAATGATTTATTCAGGGAAAGGAAATTTCTTAGTGCCTATCAGAATTAGCCAGCCATCATTTTGCTAAATGATAATTTAAATTCACTTGAATCATTTCTGCATTTACCACTCCCTCCATTTTTTTTTAATTCCTGATACCAAAACCAGATAATTCAGGCATTTGCCAAAGTACTTTATTAGTTTACAGGTAACCTTATGGAGTTAACTGAGCTGAAAAAAAGTCTCCAGTTTTTCTGTTGCTTACTCCAGTGAACACTGATAAATTAGAGGTAGCAAGGGAGAAAGTCATTGATTATTTGATTTTTTAGATATTCTAAAAGCAAAACTTGATTTTGTTAACCTATCTGGGCACATCAGTGTTTGCTCCATGAAAGTAAGCATTACTAATATTTACAAAGCAGCTAGAATGCCAATCTTGTCTAGATTTTGTTTTTTCTATTAGGTTTCTTTTTTTTCACCATCCTTCAGCAGTTGTTAAATATTAGTGTCAGAGTTGAGAGTACAAGCAATTTTAAAATTGTATGAAAAAAGGACTTTCACTTTCTCTGTAGTTATTGAAACATTACCTGTAAATCATAATTATCACCTTTGTGATAAGTGCTAACTTTTGTCCTTTTAACCTCTGATTTATAGAAATTGGTTGGTTTAAATTTTGAATAATCTTGCTAATATGAAGTGGTTAAAAAACAAACACAAACATGGCATTGAAATGAATAGTGCTAAAGTCGTTTCCTGAATTTCCTGGTCAGAAAAGTTACAAAATCCTGGAACCTGTAGCCATGCAGAGGAGAATGGAGAAACTTCTTTTATTCCTTATTACTCCTCAAGATTACATATGTGCTCTAAAGTGATATTCTCTAGGGTCAAATTTTTTTAGATGGATTCTAGGAAGCTTTATAAAGATAGCAGAAAAAGGGACCAGAAGTTCATTTCACCTTCTCGACATTGACCCTTTCTCATACAAATGCTAATTCAGTGCCCTAGACATTACAAAGAAGCTGTAGAAATTGCTGGCCAGCCTTCTGGATTGTGGATGTGGGGAAGGGTTAAAATACCACAAGATTTGAGCTCCAATTCTGTTTAAGGATCCTGATCAATCATGTGAAATATTAGAACTATATCAATAAGTCTGGTACATGAGCACAACTGCTCATCAGTCAGGTTTTGAATGTATGTTAAATACTTTCAAGATTTGTTTATACCTGGAACCCTACAAATTATACATGTGAAGTCATGCAAAATATTTCCATGTTAGTCATGTTGGAGAGGAGAGGCAGGAAGGGGAAAAAAATTAAACTTCAGTTTGCACTAGGAATTTATCAGTTCTCTCTCTTTAGGTGGATAGCATTTTTCATCATGAGTCCTTCAGAATTGTCTTGGAATATTGTATTGCTCAGAATAACTCTTTGACAGTTGATCATCAATGCAATATTACTGTTACAGTGTTCTCTTGATACCTCACTTTACATCAGTTCACATAAGATTTCCCAGGTTTTTGTGAGATTTTATTCCCTCATCATTTCTTATAGCCCAATAGTATTCCATCACAATACTATATGACGCTTTGTTGAGCCTTTCCCCAATTGATGGACATTGTCTGAATCTCTAATTCTTTGCCACACAAAAATTGCTGCTAGAAATATTCTTGTACAAAAAGGTCCTGTTCTCTTTTCTTTGATCTCTTTGGGATAGAGACTGAAAAGGGGTATCACTGGTCAAAGGGGTATGTATTCACAGTTTTATAGTCCTTTGGACCGAATTCCACAATTTTCTCCTAAATTGTTGGTCCAATTAAAACCTCCACCTATTGTACATCAATATCTCATGGAAAAGGCCTTCTTAAGACTCTTTTGTTCCTTAGTTAACAGTTTACTGGAAACTCAGGTCAAGATTTCAAAACCTGTTGTTACTGGCTCTATCTCTGGGAGTTCATTCTGCACTCCAGGAGAAAGAGGCTCTCTTTTAAGGCCTGGCTGTTTATTATAAGCTTTGTGGGCAACCTATTTACTCTGGGCCTCAGTTTTCTCATTTATATCATTAAGGGATGGTCTTTTCTAGCTCTTAAAACCCTTAAGAATTGAGTCTGCTGACACTAAGCTGAAGTTAACTTTGGACTTAATCTGGACATATGATTTCATTGGTGTGGGGGCATTCCCAGTGCATAAATTCCATTCCTCAAAGCAAAGTAGCAATTCATCTGTAATTAAGTCTTAAAACAATTTCATAAGGACAGTGAAAGGAACTGATTAGCTCACACATATAGCTGGTATGTATAGGTGTCAAAGCCAGAACTTGAACCCAGCCTTTGCTCAAGGTTTTCCAGTGAGGGAGGAAATCATTACCTCCTGAAGAGCCCCAGGGAGAGAACCAGGGAAGGGAAGGGGGGAAGGAGGACAGAGAAAGAGAGAGAGAGAGAGAGAGAGAAAGAGAGAGAGAGAGAGAGAAAGAGAGAGAGAGAGAGAGAGAGAGAGAGAGAGAGAGAGAGAGAGAGAGAGAGAGAGAGAGAGAGAGAGATTGAAACAGAGACAAGAGATAGACAGAAAGAGAGACCGACAAAGACACAGAGAGGAGGGAGGAGATTTGCTTTTACAGAAGGAAGGCAAGAATAAGACTCTTAGAGGGTCTATCTATATTTGAGGCACTTGTAGATAGAGTGCTGGCTTTGGAGTCAGAGAATCTGGGTCTGAAACTCAGTTTTCCTATTTGCTACCTTTACAGCATTGGGTAAATCATATTATCATCCTGGGCATGTTTCCTTATCTGCAAAATGAGGGGGTTAGACTAAATCTATTATCCTATCAACATAGCACCTCATAGTAGAAAAATGTATTCCTGGCTCCTGGGTGGGTGGGCTTCTATCACCATATCATGCTTCCTCATATACATTTTCTTTTTTGCTTTGGGACTTATTTGGCCTTAGATCAGAGTAAAGTCTACCAAGAGCTGAAATTAGCAACTTTGATTTCTTTTTTTACTATGCACTAACCAACCAAGCCACTCTGGTTAATGCTTCCTAAATTAGTGCTTCTCAGTCCTGGTTTTATGGTTTATCAAGCTAATTATTAGAAAGTGTCAGTAAATCACAAAGGAAATAAGCATAATTCACATTTTTAAAAAGTCACAGCACTAAAATTGAAGAGAGGTGGCTCAAAAAAAAATAGTATGGTGCTAAAATTCCCAGTTTGAAAAACATTCTTTGTGTGTATGTCTTAATTATGTATAAAAAAAACTAACATGAAATTTTTTGAGTTACAGATTGTCTCCTTTGCCTCTTTCCCCATCCCACTCCTTGAGAAGACAAACAATTTAAGCAAATTTATATAGGTTATACACGTGTAGTTATGAAAAACATTTTTATTTTACCCATATTACAAAAGAAAACACAAACCAAAAGTAAAAACAAGACAAATAGAGTAAAAAAGTATGCTTTGAACTGCATTTATACTCCATCAGTTCTTTCTCATTATAAGTCCTTTGATATATTTTAGAACACTGTATTGCTCAGAATATGTAAATCATTCACACTCTAATCATCTTGTAGTATTGCTGTTACTGTGTATGATGTTCTCCTGGTTCTTCTTACTTCACTTTGCTTCGGTTCATAGAAGTCTTTCCAGATTCTTCTGAAAGCCTCCTCCTAATTTCTTATAGCACAATAGTATTTCCATCACAATCAAATTTGCCTTTCAGAATATCAAATTCCATACCTTCTTGTCCTTTAACATAGAAACTATTATGTCCTGTGTAATCTTCTCTGTGGCTCCTCAATATTTGAATTTTTTTTCTTGCACCTTGTAGTATTTTTTCTTTGACCCAGGAGTTCTGGAATTTGGCTATAGTAGTCCTGGGATATTTTATTTTGGGGTCTCATTCAGGAAGTGATTGATGATTTCTTTCTATTTCTATTTTTCCTTTTTTGTTCAAGGATATCAAGGCAGTTTTTCCTGAGAATTTTTTGTAATATGCTTTCTGGACTCTTCTTAAAAAAAATCATATGTTTCAGGTATTCCAATGATTCTTAGATTATCTTTTCTGGATTTGTTTTCCAGGTTAGTCATTTTTCCCGTGAGGTATTTTAGATTTTCTTCTACTTTTTTTTTTACTTTTAGAATTTTGCTTTATTGTTTCCTGCCACCTCATGATTTCCATTAGCTTCTATTTGTCCAATTCTAACTATAAGGAAGTTACTTTCTTTCTTGAGATTTTGTGTTTCCTTTTCCATTGCCTAATCCTGCTCTTTAAAGAATTGTTTTCTTCCATTCCCCCCCCCCCCTCCACTTCCATTTGGTTGATTCTGTTCCTTAGAGAGTTATTTTCTTCAGTGAATCCCCCCCCCCCCCCCCCAAACTGTTGAATTTTTCTGTCAGTTCTGTTATTTGGTTTTTAAAACTTCTTTTCAAGTTCATCCAGAAATTCTTTTGAGGCCTGACATGTTTTCACATTTTTCTTTGAGACTTCACATGTTTCCTTTTTGGCATTGTTGTCCTCTTCTGAGTTCATATTTTGGTCTTTTCTATCATTTAAATAACTTTTTAAACTCAGAGGTTTATCTTTTGATCATTTTTCTAGTTGTTTCCCACCCATCCCCCATTGTTATTTCTTTCCTCTTCCCTGGGTAGAGGGTACATTGTTCTAAGCTTACAGAGTACTTCTCTTTGGTACTTGAGGTAGGACTGGCTGCCCTTATTCTTCTGGTGTGTCTGTCAAGGAGGTGGTCTTGCAGGCTTGTTTTGGCAATGTTTGTAGCTGTTTTATCCAGCTATATTCCTCATCCTATACTATCATTTCCCCTGTTATTTCATGGGCTAGTCTGATACCCACCGCTGCTTTCCTGCCCCTGCCAAGTGGCCTAGACTGAGGCAGGTTCCTTGCTTTTAGGCTTCATCACCTCAGGCATTTTGCTGCCATGTGGGAGTAAGTGCCTTCACTATCGTTCTAGTTACTCTCTCTGCTCCCTAGAACCCTTTGGGTTCTGATACCATTTGAGAGTTTGTGGGTTTTCTATTTTCTCTACCTGTGTGGAGTGACTCAAGCTGGATTATTCTGTGGGTTGCTCCAAGATCTGCCAGTTTTTGAAAATGCTTTACTGCCTGGGATGCTCTCTCCCCTTACCCCAGTGAGACATGTTCCTCTGTCTTTCCTTTGTTTTGAGGTAATGTCTTGTGTGTGTGTGTGTGTGTGAAAGAGAGAGAGAGAGAGAGAGAGAGAGAAAGTAGAGGGATTGTGGGAATAGTGTGTTCTTTACTATTCCATCTTAACTCCCAGCAGGCAACTCTCATGCACTGAGTCTTGTCTATATTTTAAATAGAATTTAGCTTTCTATCTCTTCCTGCTGGACTTTGGTGATAATATATTGACATGTGGATTTATTTTATATCCTGAAGTTTTGCTCAATTTATTTCAACTAACTTTTGATTGGATTCTCTTAGTATGCCATCATATCATCTGGGAAAAAAAGTGATAGTTTTATTATGTATTATATAATTCCTTCCATTTCTTTCTCTTCTCTTAATGCAATAGCTAGCATTTCTGGAATAATATTAAATAATAGCATTGATAATGGGCATCCTTGTTTCACCACAGATCTTATTGGCAAGGCTTCTAGTTTATCACCAGTAAAATTAATGCTCACTGATAGTTTTAGATATGTACTCTTAGCATTTTATTATTATTATTTTTTAAACCCTTACCTTCCATCTTGGAGTCAGTACTGTGTATTGGCTCCAAGGCAGAAGAGTGGTAAGGGCTAGGCAATGGGGGTTAATTTACTTGCCCAGGATCACATAGCTAAGAAGTATCTGAGGCCAGATTTGAACCCAGGACCTCCCATCTCTAGGCCTGCTCTCAATCCACTGAGCTACTCAGCTACCCCCTTCTCTTAGCATTTTAAAGAAAATTCCATTTATTCCTATGCTTTCTAGTGTTTTTAATAGAAATGAATGTTCTATTTTATCAAAAGCTTTTTCTGCATCTGAGAAAATGATAATTTTTCTTGATTTTATTATTTATATGGACAATGATGCTAATAATTTTCTTGAACCAGCTCTACATTAATGATCTATATATCAATTTCACCTCATCATAGCATATAATCTTCATGATATATTATGAGAATCTCCTTGTTAATATTTTATTTATTTTGCCACAGTATTGGAGAAATTGGTCCACAATTTTGATTGGTTTTTTAATCTTTTCAGGTTTAGATATCATCACCATATTTGTGTGGTTAAATTTGGTAGTACTTCTTTGTCTGTTTTTCCAAACAATTTATATAGTATTAGAATTGTTTGTTCTTTAAATGTTTGGTAGAATTCACTTGTGGATCCAGCTGGATCTTGGTATTTTTTCTTAGGGAACTCATTTATGGATTATTCATTCATTTTTTTCTAACCTAGGATTATTTAGATATTTTATTTTATATTTATATTTATAGATTTGTAAATTTATTTTATATATTTGTATATTTATATATTTGTAAATATTCATCCATTTCATTTAGATTGTCAGATTTACTGACAAATAATTGGGCAAAATAGCTCCTAATAATTGCTTTAATTTAATCTTCATTGGTGGTGAAATCAAATTCACCCTTTTCATTTTTGATACTGGCAATTTTGATTTTCATTGTTTAAATTAAATTCACCAGTACTTTACTATTTTTAAAAAATAAAATAAAACCATCTTCTAGTGTTATTTATTAGCTCAATATTTTTCTTATTTTCACCTTTATTAATATCTCCTTTGTTTTTTAGGATTTCCCATTTGGTGTTATCTGAGTATTTAAAATTGTTCTAGGTTTTTTGTTTGTTTGTTTTTTAAACCCATATTTTCCATCTTAGATTGATTCTAAGGCAGAAGAGAGGCAATGGGGGTTAAATGACTTGCCAAGGGTCATATAACTGGGAAGTGTCTGAGGCCAGATTTGAACCTAGGACCTCCTATCTCTAGACCTGGATCTCAATTCACTGAACTACCCAGTTGCCCCATCCTTCTAGTTTGTTTGTTTTTTTAATTGATAATTAATTCATTGATCTGTTCTTTTTCTACTTTGCTGATGTATGTGTTTAGAGATGAAAATTTCACCCTTAAGTACTTTTGGCTGCATCCCAGCAATTTTGATATATTGTTTTACTGTCATATTCTAATTATTTATCATTTCTGTGATATTTTCTTTCACCCATTCATTCTTTAGGCTTAGATTATTTAATTTCAAAAAATTTTTAAACCCTTGCCTTTTCTCTTAATATTAATTCTAAGAGAGAAGAGTAGCAAAGGTTGGGTAACTGGTGTTAAGTGAACTGGCTAGTTAGTTATAGAGCTAGGAAGTATCTGAGGCTAGAATTGAACCCAGGTCCTCCTGGTTTTAGGCCTGGCACTCTTATCCACTGTGCTTCCTATCTGCCCCTCCAATTGATTTTTAATCTATATTTTTGTGGCCAATGCATTTTTGAATGTAATTTTTATTTCATTATGGTTTGAAAAGGATGTATTTAATATTTCTGCTTTTTCTGCATTTTTATAAGGCTTTTAATGCCCTAATTTGTGGTCAGCTGGCTAGTGTAATGGATATAGTACTTGCTCTGAAGTCAAGTAGATTCATTTTCCTTAGTTCAAATCTGGATTTAGACACTTATTAGTGGTGTGATCCTAAGTAAATCACTTAAATTTTTTTTGCCTCAGTTTCTCATCTGTAAAATGAGCTGAAGAAAATGGCAAATTGCTCCACTATCTTTACCAAGAAAACCCCAAATGGAACCATGAAGAGTCTCACAGATCTGAAACAACTGAACAACAATGAGAATATATGGTCAGTTTTTGTGAAGGTGCCATGTATAGGTGACTAAGAGGTATCTACTTCTTTTTATTCCCATTCAATTTTCTCAAGAGGTCTAACTAACTTATCTAAAATCCTATTCATCCTCTCAACAACTTTTTTTCTTTTTTTTTTTTGTGGTTGGATTTATATAGTTCTGAGAGGAAGGTATACTACAAGAATGGTTCTAGTGTCTGTTTCTTCCTGTAACCCATTTAAATTTTCCTTTAAGAATTTGGATAGAATGCCATTTGATGCATACATATTTAGATAATATTTCTTCATTGTCTGTAGTACCTTTTAGCAAAATGTAATTTCTCGGTATATCTCTTTTAATTAGGTCTAGTTTTGCTTTTGCTTTGTCATGATTGCTATGCTCACTTTTTTTAAAACTTCAGCTGAAGCACAATATAATCCAATCAAGCCCCTTATTTTTACTCTGTATCATCAAGTATATTTCATATATACAATATATTGTTGGATTCTGGTTTTTAATCCTTTCTGTTCTCTGGGTCTATTTTAAGCGTGAGTTCATTCCATTCATATTCACAGTTCCGATTATTATCTTTTTTTGCCTCTATTTATCCTTCTATCACTTTTTATCTTGTCCCTCCTAAAATGTTTGTTTTTCTTTTCTTCTGACTACTACTTCCTTTAATCTGCCCTCCTTTCTTTATGCTCCCCAACTTCTCTTATGCCCTTTAACTCCTGCTTCCTTGTTTGGTAAGATAAATTTCTATACCCAACTGATTATGTATATTATTCACTCTTTGAATCAATTCTGTTAAGAATAAGTTTAAAGAGTTGCCTGCCACTCCTCTTCCCCATTATGTTCTCCAGTATAAAAGTCCTTCCTTTCATGCCTTTTTTATGTGAAATAATTTTCCTCATTCTACCTCTTCCTTTCCCCTTCCCTGAGTGTCTCTCTTTCTTTCTCCTTAATTAAAAAAAATCCTTCTATCTTAGAATTGATACCAAATATCAGGTCCAAGGCAGAAGAGTGGTAAGGATTAGGCAAATGAGATTAAGTGACATGCCCAGGGTAATACAGCTAGGAATTGTCTGAGATCAGATTTGAATGTAGGACTGCCTATCTACAAGTCTGGTTATCTGTCATTGAGCCCCAGATATCCTATCTTAATTTTATTTTTTTGAAATCATCTCAACATAGTCAATTCATGCCCAAGACTTTTGTCTATATATACTTCTTCTAATGATAAAGTTCTGAGGAGTTAGAAGTATCATTTTCCTATGAAAGAATGTAAACAGTTTAACTTTATCAAATTCCTTATACTTTCTCTTTCTTATTTACCTTTTTGTGATTCTCTTGAGTCTTATATTTGAAAGTCAAATTTTCAATTCAACTCTTTTTTTTTAAATCAGGAATGTTTAAAGTCATCTATTTCATTAAATATTTATCTTCTGAATGATTATTCTCAGTTTTGCTGAGTAGGTGATTCTTAGTTATAATAATAGGCTCCTTTGCCTTACAGAATATCATATTCTAAGTCCTAGTTCTTTTATAGACGCTACTAAATATTGTGTGATCCTGACTCTGGCTACATAATATTTCAGTTATTTCATTCTGTCTGCTTTTGTAATATATTTTTCTTTACCTCGGAGTTCTGGAATTTGGTAATAATATTCCTGGGAATTTTCTTTTGGGGATCTCTTTTAGAAGCTAATCAGTGGATTCTTTCAATTTCATTATATCTTCTGGTTCTAGGATATTAGGGCAATTTTCCTGGATAATTTCTTGAATTATAATGCCTTTATTTATCATGGGTTTTCAGGTAGTCCAATAATTTTTTCCAAGTCAGTTATTTTTCCAATAAGATAATTTTCACATTTTCCTTCTATTATTTTTTCATTCTTTTGATTTAATTTGTTTCTTGATGTATTGGGGAGTCATTAACTTTCATTACACAATTATAATTGTTAAGGGATTTTTTTTTCTTCACTGAACTTTTGTACTTTTTTCATTTGGCTAAATCTACTTTTTAAAGGAATTTATCTCTTCAGTGTGTTTCTGTGCCTTTTTCCTTTGGCTGATTCTATTTTTGAAGGTGTTATTTTCTATAGTTTTGTGTGTGTGTGTGTATGTGTGTATGTGCACATGCCTATTTTACCAATATGTTGACTCTCTTTTCATAGTTTTCTTGCAACATTTTCATTGCTTTTCTGAATTTTTCCTCAGTCCATCTTATTTTATTTCTAAAATCCCTTTAGAGTATTTCAAGAATTCTAGCTGAACTTTTCTCTAATTCATATGTGTATTTGAGGCTTTGCTTGTAGCTATCTTGACATCTTTGTCTTCTGAGTTTGTTTCTTCATCTTCCTTTAAGTTTCTATGCTCAAATTAATTTTGGTCCTGTTTGATTATTTTTCTAGTCTATGTCTTGACTTTTAACAAAGCTAAAGTTGGGCTTTGCTCCCAAGGTCAAAAGGGCATTGTTCCAAGCTTCAGGTTTTTTGTGCTGCTGTTTTGAGAGCTTGATCTGGGATCCTGTAAGTTTTCTTTGCTTCCAAGATAGTATGATCTAAGAGGAAATATGGTTACTGCTCTCCTGGCCTGTATTCTTATCTTTATTCAAGAAGATCTTTGTTGCTCTGAAAGCACAAGTGTCTGTGGTCTTGTTGATTCTAGAACAGTGACTAGGTCCTCTGATCTCTGATAGCTACAAGCTCTAATAGTGCTTTCTGCCACCAGGATCTCTGTTCCCTTGTGAGTCACCACAAGCACTCTTCTCCACCCCTAGAACTATTGATATAGACTGTTCCCTTGAAGCCACATGTGCTAAAGTTCCTCTTGGCCCTGGAACTGTGACCACTTCCCTTACTTTCTTATAACTACAAGTCCTAGTGCTCTTCTTCTTTTTTTTTCTTTAGAATATTTTTCCATGGTTACATGATTCATGATTCCTCCTCCCCTTCCTTCTCCAGTCCTGGAGCTGACAAGTAGTTCCACTGAATTATACATGTATCATTGTTCAAAACCTATTTCCTTGTTAGTGATCTTTTAACATAAAAACCCTAATTATATCCATATTGAGCTACATGATTTATCATATGGTTTTTCTTCTGCATTTCTCCTCCCACAATTCTTTCTTTGGGTGTGGACAGTGTTCTTCATAAGTTCCTTTGGATTGTCCTGGGTCATTGCATTACTGCTATTAGAAAATCTATTACATTCAATTGTGCCATAATGTCTCAGGCTCCTGATTCTGCTCCTTTCACTCTGCATCAATTCCTGGAGGTATTTCCAGTTCACATGGAATTCCTCCTGTTCATTATTCCTTTTTGCACAGTAGTATTCCATCACCAACATATACCACAATTTGTTCAGCCATTCCCCAATTGATGGGCATCCCCTCGTTTTCCAATTTTTGGCCACCACAAAGAGCACAGCTATGAATATTCTTGTACAAGTCTTTTTCCTTATTATGTCTTTGGGGTACAAACCCAGCAGTGCTATGGCTGGATCAAAGGGCAGACAGTCTTTTATCGCCCTTTGGGCATAGTTCCAAATTGCCCTCCAGAATGACTGGATCAATTTACAACTCCACCAGCAGTGCATTAATGTCCCAATTTTGCCATGTCCTTGCCAACATTTATTACTTTCCTTTGCTGCCATATTGGCCAATCTGCTAGGTGTGAGGTGATAACTCAGAGTTGTTTTAATTTGCATTTCTCTAATCAGGGATTTAGAACTTTTTCATATGCTTATTGATAGTTTTGATTTCATGATGTGAAAACCATCTATTCATGTCCTGTGATCATTTGTTGATTGGGGAATGGCTTGATTTTTTGTAAATTTGATTTAGTTTCTTATATATTTGGGACCTAGTCCTATTCTTAACCCCTGGACTGTGACCAGGCACTGATTATGGGCAATGAAATGGGGTCTTCAACACAACACCAGAAAAATATAACTTGTAATCTCTTTCTAACCCGTTTTACTACCCCCTTACTGTCTGTGGGCTAAGAACTCCCAAAGCTGTTGGTGATGCATTCCCTTCCAGTTTTTGCTGCTGGCATGACATGACACCACCAGTGGTCTACATTATGCTTCTGGACCAATCCTCCTCAAACCTCCCCCCACTGCCACCCTCTGTGTTACAGACCTCACTGCTGACCTTCTATGTTGTCTTGGGATGGAAAATTCATTCCAACCTCATGTTGGTTCTTTTGCTCTTGATTCAAGACATTATTTTAAAGTTGTTGGGGGTTGGAAGAATTTAGATTTCAGGCGAGTTTCTGCATCTATTCTGCCATCTTGATTCCTCATCAAGAAACATTCTTTAAAACACTGTTTCTCAAGCTTTTTGGTACTAAGACCCTTTTACACTCAAATATTGGGAACCCTTCCAATAGCTTTTGTTAATATAGGTCATATATATTAATATTTGCCATATTATAAATGGAAGCATCTTGCTTTATTGCAAAGATAGTTTTGACTTCGAGGACCCCATTAGATCTCTAGTGCTTTCAAAGCTTCCCAGATAATACTTTGATAACCAGTATCCTAGAAAGGTAGATAAATACAAAAGCAGGATAATGCTTGTGAGTGGTGGTTTTGCAATTTTTTTCCTCTCACAAACAAAATAGCATATAAAAACTTAGGTTCTAGGGCAGCTGGATAGTGGATAGAGCACCAGGCTTGGAGTCTCAATTCAAATCAGGTTTCCAAATACTTCCTAGTCATGTGACCACAGTCCAGTTACTTAGCCCCCAATTACCTAGCTCTTGCTACTCTTGTGTCTTGGAATTTATACTGAGAGAATATAAGGGTTTAATTTTTAAAAAGGTCTTTTTTACTTTGAACTATTCAGTAGAAAGTCAAAGAAATCTTCACAGAAAAATTGATCTAATCCAAGTAGCATTTCTTGAGTACCTATTATATTGTTTTAGAAACTTGAGGTCACAATCTGGCTCCTAAAATCATAATGTGCTAATAGCATCCCTCCCCTTCCTCCCTCTCCCTCTCCCTCTCCCTTTCCCTCTCCCTCTCTCTCTCTCTCTCTCTCTCTCTCTCTCTCTCTCTCTCTCTCTCTCTCTCTCTCTCCCCTCCTCTCCCCTCTCTCTTCCTTCTTTCCCTTTCTCTCTCCCTCTCTGAGTTTTGAGTTTTTATAAGTAAAATCCTCCAATGAATTCCTCTTATTTTGGAATAGAGGTGATCTTTGGTTCTCAAAAAGCTTGCCATCTGGCTTCAGGTACCACTATATCCAAGTTGCCCCCAGGGTGATTAATTTTTGGCCATAACAAATCTCAAAGACCATCTGTTAACTCAGAGAGAGGTAATGAACCTGGTTCATGGAAAACTTTAACCACAAATTTATAGGTCCTTGAAATAGTATAAGTGTATACAATACACACATATAGATGTGAGGGTCATTGATTTCCAACTTCCTAATTTTACATTTGAGGAAACTGAGGTCCAGAAAATGTAAGTAAGTTGCCAAAATCACCCATGTACTAAGCTACTACTAGAGTTGGATTTCAAACTAAGGTCTTCTTCCAGATCTAATGTGTTCTTTTCACTGTACTGTAAGTTACAAATATTTATACTATTCATGTGTTTACAGGATAGCCATCAGTCAATACACTGACCCTTCTTCCTCTGGCTTCAGGAAAGCACCAGATTTGATGTCAGATTTTAAATTGTAATTCTACTACTTAATGGTCTATGAGATTTTGGACTGAGAACTTCATCTATGGGCTATATGGATTTTCTTGATCTAAAAAATGAATAGGCTCTCTAGTTAACCTCAGAGTCCTTTACAGCACTACACCATAAGATCAGAAAAAATAATGTCAGTATGGAAATCAGTACTTACAAAATGAGGGATTCTTCTGATTTGGGATGAGATCTTGCTAGGCTCCTCCATTTCACTACTTTGGTATTGAATTAAAAGGGATCTTAATGATTCTGTCAGTAGCTTTTGTCATGTCAGCATTCATTCAGTAGTTTTCATTCATTCAAACAGTAGATCTAGATAGACTAGATAGACTGATTATAAGATCCCATTGCCATTTAAGTTATATAGTGTGGGTCTTTAGACATTCATAGCAGATTAAGTTTACCAAGGAAAATGGAATATTTTGGAGAAAATTTCAACCCATTTGTGTAGCTTTTAATGGACAGATTTTGTATTGTATTGTATTGTAAGAGATAAGAGTGTATTTCTGCTTAATGTGAAATCCTTTCAGTAAATTGATATATTTGTGAGTGATGTCTTTGACCTTTAAATTCAATTCTTTTGTTAATGTTCATAGCTTTAAGGAAGCCAAAAGCTTTTGGGGGTTAAGTCCAGGTTGCAGGACAAAGCTTACTTATTGCCTTTGTCATCTGAACCTCTACCACTCCCCACAAAAGCAAAAATATATCAAAGCCCTGATAAAACTTTGATCTTTAAAAAAAAAAAAAACCTAGAAGAGATGCACCATATCCATTGGTTTCCAAAGTCTAACAGATTAATTAACAGTTCCCTGGTGAGAGTCCTTTGTCTAATGAGACAAACTGTTTCTTTATGATCTTTTAGTCTAAAAAAATTACTTTCAAATATAATTTCTAATTATGTACTTCATAGATTTTTTGGCTTAATTCAGACTTGGAAATTTGCATTGGGAAAGAATGGTTAAGTAAAAATTTCTAAGAATTTTGTATTTCAAATTGGATTCAATTTCTCATTTAATCTGATCTCTTTGAAAATTGTGATTGATCTTAAATACTAATGTTAGGTCAGTTATTCTTTATAATTAATGCACCTTTTTAAATGACCTGGTACTCATTAAGAGTCATTGGAGCATGATTTTTATCTTTTTTTTTAAATCTTAAGATCTAAAGAAGTGACTCAAAAAAGACTTAAAACAACAACTTTTACCTTTTACTTTAGAATTAACATTAAGTATCAGTTCTAAGGTAGAAGAGCAAAAAGGGCTAGGAGATTGGGGTTAAGTGACTTGCCCAGGATCACATAATTAGAGAGTAAGGTCAGATTTGAGCCCAGGACTTCCTATCTCCAAGCCTTTTGAAATATCCACTGAGTTATCATCCTGCAATCCATGAGCTAAATTTCATTTAGTAAACTCTCATTTGGAAGCCAAAATACCAGGGTTTGACTCCTAACCCTTTCCTGCCATTTACTACCTCTCTGGGTTGCCCAAGTGAAGTGACTCTTTAGTAGCCCAGTAGACTATCAGTCTAGTAAGTTGAAAGTCCCGAGTTCAATCCTTGAAAGGAGAGTGTGATACAGTAGGAGAGGCTTCTAGAGGCAAGAAGAGTCCCTTGGGTGCAGCCCTATCTCATGGGATTGTCTTTACCTTAGGGTCCATTATTCATTATGAAACTACTAGCCTGAGATTCCCTTCAGGGTGGATTCTCCTGGGAACAGGGAAAAAGGACAAACTTTGAGGTCTCCAACTTACAAGCTAGTCCTAAAACTTGGGGTTCACCAGATCTTATGAAGCTACAAGTTTGGGGTTTCTAGATTCCATGTTGACATTATGAAGGAAAAAATCATGGAAATAAGAGTAGGAAAGGAAATAATTCAATTCAAAATATTGATTATGTATCAATCATATGTTGCTAGGAGCTGGAGATTCAGCATGAAAAAAAAAAATGATAGAATCCTTTCCCTAAAATGTGCTCTGGGGGATAGAACATGTTGATACAAGCTAGTGAGGAGTAGGATCAAAGAATCTACTGAGACCATCTGGTTTAGGAAATGTTGGGGAAGGATAGAACCCTTGTTGTGTAGGGGTGGGCTGGTGGGGAGAGTGGGGCTCCTGAAAGGAGTGGCTCCTGAGGAATTACCCCTCCAGGAAGAAAAGATTATGACTGGGAAATGTTTTTAAACAATGAAGTCCTTTCTGGGAATGGACAGAAACAAGAAATAGCTGGTCAAGGAAAAACACTCTAGTATCACATATATCTGAAATATAAATCCTGTAAAGAATAGTTTGAAGTAAGGTCAGAGAGGCAAGTAGGAGCCAGATTGTGGAAAACCTTAACTGCCAACCTAAGAAGGTTGTAATTTGTCCTACAGCTAATTGGATATCATAGAAGGTTTGGAGGCAGGAGAGTGATGTGGTCAAAAGTAATTATTTTTAATTAGAAAAATTATTTTAAAAAATTATTTTGGCAACCGTATTAAAGATGGGTTAGAGGGGATAGGAAGGAACTAATTAGCACACTAGTATACTCTTTGGACAGATGCTGTAAGTGGATTATTATCCTTATTAAGGGCCTTATTAACAAATAACTTGCAATACATAATAACATAAAATTATAATAATTAATACAATAGTTTTTTAAAAATAAGGTCCACAATTGAATTTGAAGAAGAGGGTGGGTTTGATGACATTTTGAAAATGGTTTAATACTTTCAACAATCCCAAGTTGCTTCCTGAGACAAAAAACTTAACTTTTTAACTCATATTTCTCTTGTCCATAGATATGACTTTAGATTGTGAAGCTCCACAATAGCTGATAATCTAGATTGTTAGGAATAGGCAATGGAGGCTGTGTGGTAGCCAGAAGGCTTTATGTCTTATCAGTGATGATAATAGAAGAATTTGGTAGGTTTCTAGGCTGTCTAGGGACCTCTTTTCTCTGTCTTCTCTTTTGGTGGCCTCCTATGGATTTAGTTATCATCTCTTTACAAATGATTCTGAAATTTAGCTGCTGCTTCTTTCCTGAGCTCTAGTACCATGTGGACAGCTTCTTGTTGGACCAGAATGTCCCATAGATATCACAAAGTCAGCATGTCCAAAATGGATCTGCTTATCTTTCTCCTTCAACCCCACCACTTCTCCCACCTTCTTTTTCTATCAAGATCACCATCATTCTTCTGGTTACCTTGGTTTGAAACCCAGGAGTCCTATTTGATCTTCCATTTTCATTTGCTCCACATATCTAATCAATTGCCAAGTCTTATCTATTTTATTTCTAGTTTACCTCTCACATCTACTTACTTGCCTACACTTTCATAGCCACCTCTTTTCTTTTGTCAATTCTCAACTAGACTATTGCAAAAGCCTTCTGGTTGGTCTCTTTTTTCAGTATATTATTTCTCTAATTTTCCTTCACACAGCTGTCAAAGTGGTATTCTAAAGTTTACATCCAGTCATGCTATTCCACTATTCAAGAACCTTCATTGACTTCCTGTTGCCTCTGGGATAAAATATAAATTCCTATTCTTGACAACTAAAACCTTTCACTTCTCCAATTTTATTTTTCCAGGCTGTTTATTGTTATTGTAGACCACTTTAGGAGCTTATAGTCTAATGGGAGAGAAATACATAAATAAGTCAACTGAGGAGAAGTATAAGAAAATTGATCTTGGTGGGGTTTGATAGCAAACATACACTTGTAATTTTTGCTGCCAGGGAGACTGAAGCAGGCAGATTGCTTGAGGTTAGTGGCTCTGACAAGTGGTAGGCTAAGCAATTTGGGTGCCTACACTAAGTTTGGAAACAATATGGTAATATGGTGAAACCTTCACCCCGGGGCTGGCTGGGTAGGATGGGGGTCACCAGGCTACCTAGGGAGTGGTGAATTGGAATAGGTTAAAAACATCAGAAGTCAAGCAAGTCATAGCTCCCATGGCTGTCAGAGTGGGACTAGGACAGTGCAGAGCTCTTGCTCTTTCAGCTTGAGCAAGATAGGGACATCTGGTCTTTTTTATTTCTAAGAAGCTCTTTGTCTTTATGATTGACTCTTTTACTTAAAAAAATTTTTTTTAACTGATTTCAGCTTGATCAATCTTCTCATTTGTTAGATTTGACTCCAAGTAACTTGGTTCAAAGAGCTCAGTTATCCTGGCAAAGGGTGTTCAAAAGAAATTCTCTCTTTGGAAACTAGTTGCTGGACAAGCCACATTGCCCCCTAAATTGGCAGGGATGCTTTCTGCCAATTTTCAGAGCCACTTTTAATGTTTAATCTGATAAGGCTTAGCTAAATAACCATTAAAAAAATTGTGTAGCAAATGTATGTGAGGATTCATGTTGATAACATAGAATTTTCCTAGGTATGAGATTTATTTATAAGAAGAGGACTCAACAAATGTTCTCATTTGTTGCTGCAAAGACTAGAGAAAACAGGAAATCCCATTTAAAATCCCTGGATGCATTTCTTTTGACCTAAGACCTACATGAGTACTACTGTTTACCTCTTTTTACCCAATAATTATATAAATTTAGAACAATTGCTTTGGGGGCTGTGTCTAACTAATCCTTTACAAACAAGATGGAAAAAAAGAGCCATACTGCCCTCTGCAAATTATAGAAATAATTGCTCTCATTATCCCCATGATTTTCTTTCAGTTTGACTAACTGTAATTCAAGGGGAAAAGGGTTCTGTGTTATTTCAGAATTGGTGATAGTTCTCTAGGAACTCTGAGCCAGAAGCATTTGGCTAGGTGACTTTTGGGATTTAAGGCTATGTGATAATCTTTGGGATTTAAGCCTGAGTGTTGAATAGTACTGACCTCTACCTCCTTCCTTCCCAGGAATGAATGCAGCTGTTCGAGCTGTGGTGCGGATGGGAATCTATGTGGGAGCCAAAATGTTTTTTGTGCATGAGGTTAGTCTAATATACGTTCCTTCTTTATCTACATTCATCTGTTTCTTGATCAGTAATGGCAATTGTCCAAATAATTTATATCGCTATATAGATATATACTCACTCTATATACACATCTATATTCATATAGATAATATATTAATATATACATCTGTGTATGTGTTGTGTATTCATCTTTGGGGAAATTTTCATACACATGTACTTGCATATCTATATGGATACCAGAACATGCACACATTTCTATATCTTCATATATCCATGTGTATCTTCACCTGTATTATGCACACACCAACATCTAATATATTGGTAGTGTTCTAAATTGTTCAATCAGACTGAGTCTATTGGTACCTGCCAGTGATACCTAGGACAGAGGCTAGGGGATCCCTTGAATTTGGAAGTTCTGACCTATAATAGGGCTAAATTAGATGTTTATCAATATGGCATCAATTCGGTAGGTCCTTGAGAATGAGAGTTCCCCAGGCTGCCCGAGGAGAGGTGATCCCATGAAGATCAATATAGAAATAGGGCTAATGCCTAGTCAACTGCACCTCTACCCTGGGCTAAACAGAGGCACAATCTAAAAATAAATAAACAAATTACATTTTCCAAGCAATACCACTTGTGTCTTTTGTGTGTCCATTTGAGAGAGGGAAAATGTATTTTGGGTGGGCAAGGGAAGGAATCCCTAGGCTATGTTAATACTGCCCAATCTTGGGCAGCTGGGTATCTCAGTGGATTGAGAGCCAGGCCTAGAGATGGGAGGTCCTAGGTTCAAATCTGGCCTCAGACACTTCCCAGCTGTGTGACCCTGGGCAAGTCACTTGACCCCCATTGCCTAGCCCTTACCACTCTTCTGCCTTGGAGCCAATACACAGTATTGACTCCAAGACGGAAGGTAAGGGTTTAAAAAAAAAATACTGCCCAATCTTTCTAGTTTTTTTAATTGAAAATTTTTATTTAATTAATTAATTTGGAATATTTTTCCAGGATTACATGATTCATGGCCTCCTCCCCCCCACATGCACGCATAGCTGATGAGCAATTCCATTGGGTTTTACTTTTGTCACTGATCAAGACCAATTTCCATATTATTGATAATTGTACTAGCTGCCCAATCTTTTTAGAATCCTGTGGCATGTGTCAAAAATGGGGGCTTTCGAGTTACCTCAGACCCAAGACCTATCAATTTTTTTTTAAAGCCAAAACTTAAAGGAAAAGAACATTTTAAAATACTGAACTTAATCAAAGACTTTACAGGCTCCTGTTTTGCCGCTTCATGCTCTTTGGATGTTAGAAAGCTAGACTGCCATAGACTGGGAATTTCAGTTCCCAGAGCAGTTGCTTTCATAACCAGGTGCCACCATGATGCCTGCCCAGACACTTCATTGGCATGAAACGAGTAGTTGGCACCTTGATGAGCTTGGGATTCCTTTGCCTTCTCCCCTTCCAAGTTGCCTTTTGAACCTCCTTTTGAATGTTAGTGGCATGTCAATATCCAAAATATTCCTTTTCTTGAATCTACTTCCTCTTCCTCCTTTGAGCAATGTAAACTAACATAAATGTTTTTATTATCTTCTTTGTAATTTTTGGCCCCAAGATCTAGCACTTAAGAATTTTCCTGACCCTCTCATTTTTTTTAAACCCTTACCTTCTGTTTTACAATTTATACTCTCTATGGGTTCCAAGGCATAAGAGTGGTAAGAGCAAGGCAACTGGACTGAAGTGACTTGTCTAGGGTCACCCAACTAGGAAGTATCTGAGGCCGAATTTGAACCCAGAACCTCCTGTATCCAAGGCTGGAGACACCACTTATTGAAAATAAAAGTTTTTGAAAGAATTTTTCTGACTCAACATACTTAATATGTTTTTTAAAATATTTTTTTAAAAAATAGCACAAACACATTAGCTTGTTCTCCATAATCCTTTATTTCTCTCCCCATTTTTAACTTCTATAACCTAATAATCTATGGAAATTATTCCAAAGAAAAATAAAATGTTTTCCATCTCTCAATAATATATCATATCATTATGATAGTTTATAATTTCTAAAACGTGTGTGTGTGTGTGTGTGTTTGTATAGTACATATATTTCCTCATTTGCTCCTCAACAATACAGGTAGGCAAAACAGGTAGAGAAGCCACATGCTTTTTTTTTTTTAAACCCTTACCTTCCGTGTGTATTGGTTCCAAGGCAGACGAGTGGTAAGGGCTAGGCAATGGGGGTTAAGTGACTTGCCCAGGGTCACACAGCTAGGAAGTGTCTGAGGCCAGACTTGAACCGAGGACTTCCTGTCTCTAGGACTGATTCTCAACCCACTGAGCTACCCAGCTGCCCCCAGCCCACATTCTTTTAGATGGATTCTGTTAGTCTAACTTCTGATGTCATGCGGAATTACTTTGATAATTTTCTGACTTAACATTATCCTATCTGGGACATTTCCAATTAACTTCACTGCCTCTCAAGGGACCATGCATATGCATTTCTTCTGAATTGCTCTAATGATTAGTTTCTTCTTTGGAACTAAAACCTGCCCCATTTAAACTTCTATGACTTCTGTGCAAGGGGCATTGCTTAGAATTCCTCGGGGCTTAGGGATAGCCTTGCTGGTAGAAGGATAGAAGGTAGAAGCAGAAAGCCTTTATTTACCATGACAAATCTGGGAACAACAGCTTGAGGATTTTGATGGTTCCTCTGGTAGTCTTCAAGTGACTGTTCTTTTCTTTGCCAGTTTTCCTACCAACAATCTCCCTGACTTTTCCTTTTATGAATGTGTGGTGTGGGGGATATTCCTAGGAACTCCCTAAACCTTCCTTTCCCTTCTACCCAAAGATAAGAGGCTCAGAGAGACGAGGTCACAAAGTATTTGCATTGGAAAACTGCTCTATTATTGCTGGAGGGAAATGAGGGCTAGTCTATAGTCTCTTTTTTTGGTGGGCTAATAGAAGAGCCCAGGGGGAGGGCATTGTACAGCCCTTTTAGGAGATATTTTTATCTTCAGTTTCATATTAATATTTTACTTCAGTTCAAGGAACACTTTTTTGAGTACTATGTGCAGATCAGGGAAGATTCCAGAATAAATAAATAAAACACAATTCACTCAAAGATCACTATCTATTAGGAAAGATAAGAAATATACACATAAAGATTTCAAATGTGATAAATTCATCTAATAAATGCTTTGAGAGTTCAGAAGAGGAAAGTGCAGCTTTTGCCTGAGGAAACCAAGAAAGGCTTTATTTTATGGAGAACTTTCAAAGATGGTTAGGATTTGAGCAAATTGAAATGGGAGGGGAGGCAGGGAGAGTATATGCCATTTGTAGAGAATGACAGGGAGGAAGGTCAATGCAATTTAAAATTTTTTGATGATATGTTTATTTCATTGTAAAATTTTTTTGTTGCTATATTTTCTTTCTTATCACTTTCCTATCTTAATGTTTCTTGCCCATGTGACCTAGTGATACATCATTGTAATAAAGTTTTTAAAAAGATGGAGTCATCGCCGAACTTTACATTGTTGCTCCCTATTAGTCAGTAAGCAACTTGAGGGGAAGGTCTATCTTCATTTCTGCATCCTTATCCCCAGTGGTTGACACACATTAAGTGCTTAATAAATGTTTTCTACTCATTTAATGACTATATCTAGCAGTGTATGCAACATTCCACAAAATAATTATAATGGATTTTGTAAATTTATAAAAAATAAGCTTGACTTTAATGAGGAGATAGGAAAAAGTATTTACTTTGCAAGATGGGAGGACTGTAAAATTCAGTTTTTTCCATACATTGATTGTTATGGGGTTCAGATATGTACCCCTGGGGTTCGGGAAGGATACCTTTTGCAAGAATTCAAGACTCCAAAATTTAGCTTAAAAACATAAAGGGAAATTTATTAGTTTAGGGAGTAATGTTGAGAATGGCCAGGAGGATAGCAAGGTGGGACAGCAAGATGGGGAGCAGTTCTTTGGGAGGACAGCATGGATGGAAAAGGCTGTTCCCCAGATGACATCAGTTCTGGGGCTTTTATACTCTTTACAACAGATGCTATATCCTGGTGTGGACATGACCTATAGAGTGTTAGTCCCTCAGGCATTTGGCGGGGTGGGGTGGTCTTCTGACTGGGGTCTGCCTGGAGGCATAAAGATTCACCTCTTTGTCTATCTTAAATCTAGAGGACTATCAAAGAGGATAAACATCTCAGGACCCTGGGGGGTGGTGGTCATTGGGTGTTTCTAGGATGCAAAGGCAAGGGAGTTTCCCTGATAATAGTTCACCTGGGTTTCTGGGGGTATACTGCCCATGTCAATTTGTTTCCCTGACTTTTTCTATTCTTTATCTTTTTTTTCTTTTAAAAGTCTTTTTAAGGTGGCCCTCTGGGAGGGGGTAGAGAAGATAGAGGACATTTAGAAGATATGAAAACAAAAAGTAGCAATAAAAAGGTAGTTTTGAAAAAAGAACTGGAAAGAACCTCAAAAGTTTCTACTGCCTCTTCATTTTACAGATGGTAAAACTGAGGTCCAAAGAAGGTAACTGAATTGATCAAATCCAGCATTTTTTCCACTGACCTACACTGTCTATATTCTATAGCTTCTAACATTATCTAGATCTTTAACAACAGATAGAAAAAAAGTTTATAGGTGAATGTTTTAGTTATTTAAATATTATCATCTTTTATTACTAGAGGGTGTGTCCAGTATGCTCCAGAAGTATTGATGGGTCTTCTAAAGACTGGCATTTTATATGATTGAACCAGTTCTGCCTGGTTTAAACTGGTACAATCATAAATCTGGGACAGATCTACATGTGGTGCCTAATTAGTAAAAGGCATGAATGCAAGACAGACATTTTCAGGGTCTGCTGCCCCAGTAATGAATGCTTTTCTAGCAGAGCAATTAGTAGTCAGTGTTCTGTTACAGAATCCAAAAAATGTCTTTAGAGTGTTAGTCAAAGAATGTCCCTGGCACCAAATACTTTTAAATATAATAATAACATCCTTATGAAATTGGCCTTTTATCTAAGTGATGAAAAGGAGGATGTAGGTTGGCATGTTGCTACACTAGTTCCTGGATATAAGCTTGAAAAATAATTTAGAGCTAAAAACAATTACATGGAGTCGTGAATGATGATTGAACCCTGGTCACTGGACACTGACCCTTGGGAAAGTCAATGCTAGATTGGACTATTCTGAGGAGCCATTAAAGTTGGGGAGCTTAAATACATTTCTAGGTGAAACTTGGGGGCTGAGGATGAGAGGGGCAGTTGATTGATTTTACATTGGTAATAAAGGAGTTCCAGACAGGAATAACAGTGAGGGGCTGATGTTTCACAATGGACACAGAAGGGAAAGACCCATCCAAGGGCTGGGCTACTTCCTAAAGGACTTTGGCCTTCAGGGGAGAAACCATTGGGACAAAAGAGATACTTAACATCTTAGAGTCTATTATTAGTCTAAGACCCTTGAAGTTGGACCCCTGAAGTAGGTTCCCTTGGAGGAACTCTCTTGTGAGGAGGTCAAAGCCTGAGGTTTCCACCTCCAAGCTAAGTAAACCGGGGATCACTAGTTTGGGGACTTCTAGATTCCATGTTGACAGTGGTAGAGAGAAAGGACACAATAAAGAAAGACTCAGAGGGGGCAGCTAGGTAGCTCAATGGATTGAGAACCAGTCCTAGAGATGGGAGGTCCTAGGTTCAAATCTGGCCTCAGCCACTTCCCAGCTGTGTGACCCTGGGCAAGTCACTTGACCCCCATTGCCTAGCCCTTACCACTCTTCTGCCTTGGAGCCAATACACACGGAAGGTAAGGGTTTAAAAAAAAAAGAAAGACTCAGAGACCAGAGAATTTTAGCAAAAACATACTCTGATGGAATAGAGCTTCCTCCTTTCATTGGCATTACCAAAGGAAGGGGGGAAGGGACAAAGGTGGTCCTACAAGTTAGGTAATCATCAGCACACTGCAGTATCCTAAAACAGTGGATGTAGCTAAAGCCCAAAATCTAGAGTCCACTTGGCCTAAGGCAGATGAGTTTGGCTAATAGCTGTGTTAATTGTTGTTGATAAAACAAAGATTCTGAGATATCTGGTCTGTCTTCTGGAGTGTAGCTTCAGGGCTGGGTCCCAATTTGACAAGGTTAAGTACTAAACCAAGGACATAGAACTTAGCTTGGCAAAAATGATCATGTAGGGTGGTACCCCTAAAATATAACCACCTATTTTAGGGTGGTACCCCTAAAATATAACCAAGGACTGCTACAAATCTAAAGCCTATATAGGTTAAATGACTTTGCCCAAAATCTCACAGGTAACAAGGAGCAGAGATGGGACTTGAACCAAGGCTTTCTTTAAAAAAAAAAATAATTTAACTCAAATTTTTATTGATACTTGCTTTTATGTTACCTACATTTCCCTTTATAAACTTCCCACTCCATAGAGAACAATCCCTTATAAAGAAAATTGCTTTCTACTTTGTTTCTAGTTCTTTGCTACCATATAAAAAGTGCTGCTATAAAATATTTAGTATACATGGAGTCTTCTCATTCAGTTACTTTAGGTATATGCCCAATAGAGACATTTTGCAGTGATAATTGGCTCTCCTTAAAAATAAATGTATGCAGGTCACACATTTAATACTCATTAGGAACATTTTCTCCATAGCTTTCTTAAGTTTAGACAAAAAAGGAACCAAAGCCCAGATTTATTGCATTTGCCAATTTTCAAGGTCTCAGTGTTCCTACTGAAAATTTAACAATTGGCTTATAAGAGCTAGTTGAAGCTGGCTCCAAAGTGTCCCTGGATCTCTGGCCCAATGAGTAAGGGCTTTGCATAATTACAAATTGCTTTCCTGAATGGTTGTTAAAGTTTACAGCTCCACAAACAATACTGCACTCCTACATTGATTATTCCCATATTTTGTTATTTTTGCCAATGGGTTAAATGTTAGATGAAACACCAGGATTGTTTAACTTTCATTTTTCTTATTACTAGTGATTTGGAACATTATTTTCATCTTTTTTTTTGTTGCCAGAAATAATTTCATTAAGATTATTTTAATTTGAACATTCATATTTGGAGAACTGAAGACAGGCAGTATCCCATGGTTCTGAAAATTACTCTGTCAAGCCATTTTAAGTTATAATTTCTACAAATAATATTATACCCAAACTATGGAAATCTCACAATATAATAGAACACATTTACAAATTTCACATGAAAAGTTTAGTTAGCTTTTGCTTCTTCAAGCCGGACAAAATATGCTTATTTTGGCATATCCTTTGATAATCATTTCCCTAAAATCATTCATTTCCACTCTGACAACTCCCTCCATGGATTCCCCTTTTCAGCTTGTCCAAGATAAACTTTGAGAGATACTTCCTTTTACTAAAATAATTAAAGATTTCTTCCTTCTCTTAGCTGGATCATTGTTTTCATCTGACATTTGCTGATCTGGCCAAGGATGCTGCTCCCTGGCCACTGCCCTGATGCTATCCAACTTATAGGTGGTTTACTTCTAAGGGAGTGGTTAGGTCTTTAGTAAGGAGAAAGTTTCAGAACTGAAAGTTAAAGAAAGACAAAGTTTTAAAAGTAATCTATGCTCAGCAATTCTAGAATCCCTTTTTCTATCTGCCAATAAGCTGAGAAATATATTACTCTAATTGGATCAATATATAGTAATTCAAATTTTACTTTCATACTTGTTACCAGATGCAACAAGGTTCAAAGCTGAGAATTATTTTTTTAACCTGCACCTTCCATCTTAGAATCAATACTAGGTTTTGGCTCCAAGTCAGAAGAATAATAGGGGCTAGGTTAATGTTGGCAAATCTTTTAGAGACTACCAACATGGAATCTAGTGTATTTTAATTTAAAATCCAAGAATTTTTATCTTTTTTTTTTTGAGATGTATTTTTATGAAAATCCAAGATTTTGATTTTGTTTGAGAAAATATCTTCAAGGAATACACTTGCTAATTTCTATATCCAGAGAATGAACTGTTGCAAAAAGATGCCAGAAAACCTACACTACATTAAGAAGATCAAGAATGAACTTTGGATATGGTTGATTGAACTGAAGATTGAACATTTATTGTAAATGTACACTTTTATACCAAAAGGGACTGCCCCTAATTTGGCTTTCTGTCAATGCGCCTAGGAAAATATTGGTTTTGCTTTCTTTCTTTTCTATTTCCTCCCTAACTACTCTAATTTCCTCTTAGAAATTGAATATTGTGTATATCTGTAGTTAGAAGTGCATTTAGGACTACAAGATGATTATGTTAAATGATCAATGGGGAGACTAGTCTCCCAATGATCATCAGGGGGGATTGTGAATCTCAAAAATTCTCAGACCCTACTTCATAAAATTTGGTTAAGACCATTCCCCATTTTAAACAATGAAGGGACTTAGGAATGTGAGAACTCTACTCCACCTATACTTAAGCATACTTTAGGGGAAGATAAAGTTATAAACTCTTTACTGAACAATGAAAAGTACTTAATCCATACTTATAGTGAGGCCAAGCACTTAAGCTAAGTCTATTTTTAGGAAGGTGCTAAGTACCCATGAAGGTCAGGCAACTTGCAAACTTGCAAGTTGCAAAGAGGTGTGAACTTAATCAGAAGTTTTAGTCTTCCCAGAAAAGTTTAGTCTACTCAGGTGTAAATTACTCAAAAGTTTAGTCTACTCAGGTGTGAATTAAGAATGGTCTGTCCTTTGGAAAAGTCTAGTGTGATTGGTAGATGTGAGAACTTAGGGAAGGTGACATAGGAGAAAATTCTCTTTAAAAGGAGCTAAAAAGAGGTCTCTAGAAGATTCAGCTTGCCAAAGCTGAATTGGAGAGAGGCAGCTTGCCAGAGCTGCCTTGAAGGGCTTGGGTGGCTGGCTGAAAATTCAGTTTGCCAAAGCTGAATTGGAGCTCAGACTAGTTGGAGTAGCTGGGTCTCTCTGAACACTAGAATCTTGCTTGGGACAAATCTTGTGGTGAGTGGATTAAAGACTGACTGGTCTCTCTTAGGGCTTGGGCTGAGGCTGGCCTGGGCTGGCCTACCCTTTTTCTCATTATTTCCTCTTACTTTCTCTCTCCCTTTCATTAATTCCTTAATTTGTATTAATTAAAATCTCCATAAAACCCAGCTGACTTGGGTATATTTCATATTTGGGAATTTTTCCCTGGCGACCACTATATTTTTGATTTGAAACCATATTTCCACGGTCACAGTTTAAGCCAACCACTCTTTTAAATGTCACACTAGAAACCCCAAACTTGGAACCTAGTAAGATCTGATGAACCCCAAGCTTTGGGGTCTCCAACTTACAAACTAGCCCTAAAACTTGGGGTTCATCAGATCCTACTAGGCTACAAGTTTGGGGTTTCCAGATTCCATGTTGACAAAACCAAGTGCCCAAACAGTAACTCTTAAGCCACATGTGAGCCCCCCACCCCCTTGCCCCAGTCAGGGGAGGGAGGAAGCATTCCCATTGGGCTTTGGGGCAGAGGGGAGCACATGGAGAGGCCATAGGTTCACCAATATGGTGCTAGGCAATTGAGGTTGTGTTTTGTCTCGGGTCACACAGCTAGGAAGTACCTGAGGCCAGATTTGAACCCAGGATGTCCCATTTCTAGGGCTGACTGTCTATCCACTGAGCCACCCAGATGCCCCTATAAGAACTATTCTTGATCTTGTACCAGTATGCCAGTATTCCAACATTATGACAACTCTGCATAATAGTGTTGAGGAAACCAATTTTCAGTTTGTGGCAGGCTATATTGATAGAGGTATAGAAAACTGTGCCGTTGGCATAGACAAAAAGTCTTGTGTTCGAGTGTCAAGTTTTCAGCCCCATAATATTTTGGAGTAGACAGATGTCTATACAGATTTAAGCTGTATGGAATTAATATGATCTAATTTAAAGGCAATTAGAATTGAATTTTAATTAGAATTGCTGACCTTCCTGCTGTCAAGTTTGCTAAGTCCCTTTAGCCAAACCTATTACAGTGGACTTCCTAAATCTTATCATACATTGCTACTAAAGCCTCATCTCTAAAGTTGGGGTATATTACAACTGGTTGACTAGTCACTAATTTTCTATTCCATACCAAATACCTGGTTTAATTCCAGAAGCAGTTTTAAATAGATTAGCCTGTTTCAGCAGTTTGGTCATTCATACATCATGATGTATGATATTGAAATCACTTTTAAAAGACTGATATATATTAATTTAAAGTTGCCAAGGAATTAACTTATGTAATTCCTAAATGAAATACTCAAGTCAGCTGCCAAAATTTTTTTATGGTGTTTTAATTACAAACAGGAGGAAGAAAGTATCAGAGAGAGAGAGGAGAGAGAAATAGAGAGAGAAAGAAATAAAGAGAAAAAGAGAGAGGGAGGGAGAGAGAGGATAGAGGGGGGACAGAGAGAGAAGAGAGAGAGAGAGCGAGCAAGAGAGAGAGAGAGAGAGAGAGAGAGAGAGAGAGAGAGAGAGAGAGAGAGAGAGAGAGAAGGATAAGGATAAGAGAGAGAAGGAAATAAGTTTAAATACCAACTCTGGCTCAGGCTGAGCCAAAGCAGGCTTAAGGCCATGGATAGCCAAGGCTATTAGGGATATGTCTAAAGGGATCAGTCCTTATCACTCACGTGACCAATCTGAAGGAAAGCAATCCGCAGGGCTCCTCCAACTCCAAGAACCAGCCTCCAACTGCCTCTAGCCCTCCTCACAGGAAGTCCTGAGAACTCCAGAGGCTGTTTTCTACCTCACTTCCTGCATCTCACATGTGCCAATGGTGGCTCTAGCTTGACATAGGACCACCTAGAGGTCTGTCCTTTTTTGCACATGTCTGTTGAAGGCTATATTCTCAAATAATTAAATCCTGAGTTTGCTTCAGCCCTTCCTAATCTTGTTACACTGAGTAGGGTGGAGATTGTAGTTTCCAAGACCTGATTCTGTTATTCCAAGTATCTTTATTGTTATTGATCAGGAAATAGCTAAATCCTATCTTCTAAAGAATGGTCTGAATAGGGTGGAGTAGTTTTGAAATTCACAGATGAACTACTCAAACCCATGCCAATTTCCCAAAATCCCTGAATCATGATCTAAGCTCCTTTGGTCTTCAGAATGTACTGAGAAATTGAGAGTTGCTGAGGAATTTCTTAATGGTCATAGGTCAGAAGGGATGCTTGATTCTTTGTTTAAAGGGTTAGTCTAACATCCAACAAGGATGAGGGAGGCTATCCTTATGGCTTACAGCTCCTCATTTAAGAAATTATGAACCTCAAAGTATGAAAATGTGCATGTTTTGTTCTGGTGGGATGTTTCGGGTTGTGGGGACAATCTTCCTCTTCAATGAAGAGAATTCTTACATGGTCATCTAGTGCAGAAATGTGGGGTTCTCCCACTGGTAGCCGATTCCTTTAGACTCTTTTCATGATGGCAGTGATTTTTCCTAATTGTACTGATTAGTACCTATGAAGGTTTTTGTGTACATTTTAAACCCTTAGCCTGTAGTTTCTAAAGTTCCTTTACAAATGAGCTATTTGTAATTCTTAAGTATTGTCCCATTAGTGCAATGCCATCAATGTCAGTTGAGTTCCCAGGTCAGCCAGCAGCAGCCTCTTTAATCTATAATGCACTATAATGCGTGTGAAGTAGAATCTAGCCACCACTTATTCCATATTTCTGTTGTAGAATGCATTCAGAGTTCTGACCTGGGGTGCTGCTGTTGAAGTATTCTTCCATTTCCCTCAATTCTGACTACTCCCTCAGAACATGGGAGATCTATGAACAAAGAATGAATAAAGAACTCATAGGTTCTAGTCTTGACTCCCCTGCGTACTCGTACTCTCCTTGTAAATCTGGGGACAAGTTACTGTCATTCTCTGGGTGTTAGATTCCTCATGTAAAATAAGAGGACTTGAAGTAGGTAACTTCCCATTTCCAACTAATAGGATTTCCATGTTCATGTGAATATTTTTTTAAAAACTTTTATGACAAGTAACTGTTACCTTTAGTGTTTGGATTCTTAACCTTGTTTGGATTCCTTTGGTAATCTAGAAAAGCCTATTTTGTCTCTTTTCAGAATAATGTTTTCAAATGCATAAAATAAAATATAGAGGCAAAGAAAACTAATTGTATTGAGAGATTATTATTGAAAAGTTAAAAAAAATAAATGTATGGGCCTCAGGCTAGGAATCCATGTTAAAGTTTTATCTCTTTTACATCAGGGACTGGAGGAAAACATAGAGTATGCTTTTTCCTTTTTTGGTTTGATGTTCTAATTTTTCCTTGAGATTTCTATTAATAAACATGGAGTTGTTATAATAGTGAAGTGAATGGGACAAACCAGTCCATGTGGAGACAGAATGATAATGCCATGCATCTTAAAAATCACTATACTAGGACACATTTGTACAAATGAATACTTCCCTTCAAAATGGAAAAACCCTGGAATGCTGTAGACTTAGTTGTATGATTCTGCAATTGCTGAGCTTTTCTTTTGGAATTACTTGCAAAAACTATGGAATTTTAAATATCTACACACTTGGCAGATTTTATGATTCCAAATTGAGAGATAGACAACAATGGGGAAAATGTGTCTGAGAAGTGAAATGACTTGCTCTCTGTCATACAAGCCAATTTAGAGATGAAAGGTGTGTGAATTTAACATAAATCTGTACCCCTCTTTTATTTTTAAAGGGAAAGTTTTGAAATTCCATCTTAGTCTCCCCCTATACCCACACTTTGTTAGGGTTAAGTACAAGGCTTGAGGCTTATCTATATAAGGAGGATGCTTTGTGGCTTCCTGGGGTCCTAGAAGACTCTTGCCTTATGCCCCAGAGATACCCAGAAAAAGTGACATCACTAGGGTTTATGAGTTATGGATCAAAGAAGTAGTGAGGACTCTTTGCTAGGAAGCATCGGGGATGACATGGGTGAGTGGAGAGCTCAGGATAGCTAGCTAGGTGACTGGCCATGTGATTACATGCCTTTTCTCTCTCCAACCCGCTTGAACTGTTTAATAATTATAAAGTAACATTCAGTCTTCAGAGAATTTTAGTCTTAACAAAGGTCCTTGAAGATCATGTAAGAAAATTGAGACCAAAGGAAGTGTACTTCTCTTGCCCAAAGTCAAACAAGTTTAGATAACAGCAGGATTTGAATTCTCTGGTTTCAAATCTACTGCTCTTCCCAATGCTCCTCATTCATTTGAAGCAAAATCCATTTAAAATAAACAAACAAACAAAAAAAGGTGGACTATCAGACTGGAAGAGTAGCTTTGGAGGGGCAGAACTTAGAATATATAAGACCTGGCTTGTTTGTTTTGTGTGTGTGTGTGTCTGTGTTTAATAAAAAAAAGAATGGAAATGTCTTTATAGTCACACTTCATATATTAATAGAAAATACTTAACACTGGACCTCTTAAAATAACTATAGTTAAGAGTTTTTTCTTCCTTATATTATTTGGGCCAGATAAACCAGAATTTCCTAATGACTCAACCTATTCATGAATATAAGAAGAAAACTTTGACACAGGCACAACATAGAAGACACTGATCATTTTCCCGTTCTTTTCCCCCTGTTTTTCCTTCACTAAAAATAGCTCTTTACTACCTAAAAATAGTAGAATGATTTATGCCATAGCTATTTTACTTTTTTAAATGTATATGTTCTGCTATTTAAAGTAGGAAGATGTGGATGTGTTGATAATTAAAAGAGGGGATAGAAGAGGGAAGGATCCTTTAAAATATATTTTTTCTGCTCTTTAAAAGAAATCATAAGTAAAGAAATTATTATATTGTTGTTCCATCATTTTAATCTATTAAGGGTTTTCTTAAACCCTTATCTTTTGTCTTAAAGTTGATACTAAGGATTGGTTTCAAGGAAGAAGAGTGGTAAGGCCTAGGCAAAAAAATGACTTGCCCAGAGTTACTCAGCTAGGAAGTACCTGAGTTTAAATTTGAACCCAGGACTTCCCATCTACTGTCCTGACTATCTACCACTGTGGCACCAGTTGTTAATATTTTTGACAAGGGTGATGTGAAGAGAGAACTGAAGCTTTCGTTGATACCTAGGTAATGACTTTATAAGAAGAGTCCCTGTGCTCTTGGAGTAAAGTTAAAGACCCTTACAAACAGCATAGCATCCTCAGCCATTCTACACACAACCTTCCAGCACCAAGAGCTGCTTTCCCCATTGCAAAGAGAATTGTGCTTGACTATCAGTTGTAGTTTTTCCTCCAACTGTACCTATGAGAATGAGCCCCAGGGGAGGGAGGAACAAGGGAAAAAGAAGGGAAAAAGATAATTGTCTTTCATTTTTGGCTTTGGCAAAGCCTATGCCCCATGATGACAGGCAAGCATAGAACCTGAGAAGTTGGTCCAAGACATACATCGACATCACCTCTGCTTCTTTCTCACCTCACCCTTGGATCTTGGTGTTTCACCACAGATGGGAAAAAAAAAAAAACTTGAATTGGGATATCAGGAGCATCCTCTTCATATGCAAGCAATTCTTTATGGGACAAGACCAAATTTTATTCAGAAATTCAGCAACACATTAGGGGTTAATGAAGATTTTTATAAAGATATATAAAGGCTGCATCATGGGATTCAAAGGTTTTAGTCTGAGCAGAGTACCATATTTGTGTGGGAGGGAAAGAAAGTTGAAATAGGACAGATATTCACTCTCATGGGGTTTTAAGCAAAGCAGGAACATGAGATCTATAATCAAATAATTCTCATGTACAACTAGACTACATGGTAAGTGCTTGGGAGGTCATTGTAACATCTGGAGGTAGGAAGACTGAGGCATCCCCTTCCTGTAGAAGCTCAGTGAAGCTTTAAGGAATGATTAAGAACTCAAAACAGACAGGATTAGGGTACAGACTTTTCTATTTATGGGGAAAAACTTGACCATCACAACGGCAGGAAATAGGATATGGTTTATCAAGCCACATAGTATTTGAGGTTGCCAAGAGTGCTAAAGAGAGCTAGTAGAAAAAGGCAGTTCATAGTACCATAGCCTTCATTTTAGAGAGAGCGTGAAGAGGGAGTAGTTTATGTTTTTTTGGTTCTTAGTTTTTTAGTGGGACAGTAGGGTGGAAAGTAGAACCCTAGCTGCTGGTAGAATCAGCCCTGTCTCTCATAGCTGAGTTTTAAAGAAAGCTAGGGATTCTAAAAGCCAGAAGTGCATTCTAGACATGGCGGGCAGCCAATCCCAGGATATGGAGATGGAATATTGGCAAGACAGTTTGAAAGGACGCTATAATGTATGAAGAGGACTAATGTATTACAGTCTTGGAAAGACTTGTTGGAGACAGGTTATAAGGAGTTTTAAATGCAACACTGAGTTGTTTGTATTGAGTCCTAGCAATAATAGAGAATGACTGAAATTTATTGAAAATGGTAGTGATGTGGTGGTAGAAGGATAATTTTGAGTTTGACTGTATTTCTTTTCCACACATTTATATGCCTAGAAGAGAAGCAGATCAAGAGAAAGGAGAGATTTTTTTTTTCTGTGCAGGTTGAGTTTGGTATGTTTACAAGATATTTAGGAAGAGGGACAAAAGGAGTAAGTTTTTATATAGCACCTACTATGTGCCAGGCACTATGCTAAGCCTTTTATATAATTTCTCATTTGATCCTCCTAACAACCCTCAACAACAACCAAATTATTCTGATCCCTGTTTTGTAGATGAACAAACTGAGGTGGCTAGGAAATGTATGAGGCCAGATTGGAGCTATCCACTATACTGCCAAGCCAGGAAGAATTGTCTCACAGACTTCTGAAGATGGAGGACTGGAATTCAGGAAAGATAGTAGGATTTGATGTACAGAAATACCAGTTATCTGTTTATTAGAGACGATACTTGAACCCATTGGGAAGATGAGATCACCAAAGGAGATTATAGAAAAGAAAAAGACAAAAAAGTATCTAGGATAAGTGGCATCAAACTCAAAAAGAAATGGAGGCCACTAAACTACATAAGGGCCCCTGAAGACTACACACTGAGTTAGTTTTATAATGTCATGCTATCTATGTTTTATTTTTATTTATTTTGTTAAATATTTCCCAATTACATTTTATTCTGATTTGGACCATACTTTGGGAGTGTTGTGTGCTACATCTGGCCTCTGGACAAAGTATTTGACATCTCTGTCTGGTCTAGGACATAACCCTGTGCTACATCCAGTGTCACTGAAGCCAAACGAAGAGTAGAGACGATGAGGGGGGGTGTGTATGGGAGGATGGGGTGTTGAACTCTCAAAAGCTGAAGGGAAATGAGAAGAAATCTCAGAGCTTACATAGTTCAACCCTATCATTTTATAGATGAGAAAACTTGGGCTGATCATCCCTTCCAGCTTTAAATGTTATGTCTTTATGATCTGAAGTTTAAATCTTTATTAAAATGTGATCAAAATAAATTACCAGATAACATTTAACTAACTCTATGAACTTTTCCTGTTTATCTCTTGTATTTTCCCCTTCCTAACTTAATAAGCATTGGGAATAAATATTCAAACAGAAAGAGACTATCTTTCTCCTAAAGTATTGTAATAAGAGAAGAAAACAAAAAAAATGATTTTGAAAGGAGGGGAAGGGAGATAAGGTCACAGAACTTTGGAAGAAAAAGTTCTGTGAAGAGTGTAGCCTAGAGAGGAATTATCACTTAATCTAAAATAAACACTTTGGGGCTTCTGTAGTCTCTTGTTTTTTTTTTGTTGTTGTTGTTGTTTTGAGAGAATTTAATTGCATATCCTTTAATATTGTTGCCTAAAAGTATACATATATATGTATACATATATAGTTTAGACTGAAAAATCATCTTAAATTTAAAAAAATCATGGTTATTCAGCCTAATTAAAAGACTAGTTGTCATTCTTAAATATTAACTTAAATTTAAATTCTAGATATCAACTATAGACCAACCCCAAATGAAATTCCAATTAGTAGAGTTCGTTAATGGCGTATTGTAATTTATTACTTTTAACTCATAATTTTATTTTCTTATCCTAGAACTGTTAGAAACATGATTTTACTTAGTATTTGTATTTTGTACCATTTAACATTCTCCACCTCCCTTTTCTTCCTTTCTTTTCTTAGGGTTATCAAGGTATGGTAGATGGAGGCTCTAATATTGTTCAAGTGTCCTGGGAAAGTGTTTCAAGTATTCTCCAAAGGGTATGTAATTTTGTATTTGTATATATCTAATATAACTGGGCATTCTTGTCATTATAGGACTTGTAATATTTAGAAACATCTTACTTCAGCAAAACTTCAAGAATATAAAGATGCCAGCTGCCATTTCCTTTACATTACTTAAGCATTTTTTCATATCTTCAAAATATGTATCAGAATTATCTAGAAATGAACTAGAGTAGAATGGTTTAGAATGATCTCCACAGAAAAAGAGCCGAGATAGTATATTTCATCCAGTGTAGAACTTAACAGGTTTGCTTTGGAAACATGAGCACATTCTCTAAATTTTGGTGCTAAATACATTTTTTAGTTTTTCATATTTTTGCATCTGTCTTAGTAACAATTCTAAGACAGAAAGGCAAGGGCAGGCAAATGGGATTCGGTGACTTGTCCAGAGTCACACATCTGGGAAGTGTCTGAGGCCATATTTAAACCCAGGTCCTCCCAACTCCCAACTGTCCACAGTGCCACCTAACTGCCCCCTGTTTATATATGTTTTCATGACATCCCCAAACCAAAACCACATATGCAAAACAATTTGATCTTACATATAAATGAGCACAAAGTAGAACTTAATATTTAAAGATAGGAGGCTATTTTTTCCCAGCACATTGGCATCTACTTTGCCCATTGCGATTAGTAGCTATCTTTAAGAAAAAAATGATGTGAAATTAGGATCCGTAGCTTCTTCTTATTGGGAAGGGAGATGAAGAAGCAGGGCATGGAAGCCTTAAGGCTTCATAGATCGTGGCACATAGTAGGTACTTAATAATTGCTCACTTATTGAGTGTCCTTCCTCAAACCCTCACAGACTTCTCCTAACCCCTTATTCACTCTTCTCACATTTATTTTCCTCCCCTAAAGTTAAAGAAAGTGCCAAGTTTGCACCTCAGTGAGATAGCTCCCTTGATGGAATAATTACCCATATCATTGCCCAATTCCGGGACTAGGATCAAGATTAACTTACTGTTGATCTGCCAGTCAGGATTTGTTAATTCCTGATCTACTTCCTTCCCTGAGGCCATTTAAAATGTGCCTGATATGACTCAGGTTTTCCATAATTCCTTATAATTATAAAGATTACTTTGATTGGCTAGTGTATCATCTTCCAATGAATACCTCTTCCCTCTGTGCTTAATTTCCTAATACTTGTCATGTCCAGGAATATTTCCTTAGTTCCTAGGGTAGCAGACAGCTTCTTTATTTGAGTTTGGAGTTGGATAGTGGTAGGCAGTCTTCTTTGGTTTGTACTTAAAGAAGAATATTTACTAATAATAGCTGGCTTTCCGTCCATTGGGAAATAGTTGAACAAATTGTGGTATATTGATTGTGATGGAATACTATTGTGCTATAAGAAATGATGTTCAAGAGGGTTTCAAAAAAATCTGAAAAGACTTATATTAGCTGATGCAAAGTGTAGTGAGCAGAACCATGAGAAGCAATGCAGTGATCAACTGTGGAAGACCTAACTGCTGTGATCAATACAGTGATCCAAGGCAATTCCAAAAAACCCCAATAAAAATTTTTTTCCACCTCCAGAGAGTGTTGTGGAATGCAGAATGTGTACCCTTGGGGTTTGGGAAGGATACCTTTTGCAAGAATGCAAGACTCCAAATTTAGCTTAAAGGTAAAGAGAGATTTATTAGTAATGTTGCAGTTTTGGCAAGCAAGACAGCATGAGTGGAGGTTGCTCCCCAATGCCTCAGTTCTGGGGTTTTTATATTCAATGAAGACTTGACTCTGGGGCAAGGGGCTGGGGAGGAGTTTTCCTTGAAGGCATGGGGGTGGTTCTTATGATTTGAATCCATGGCACAATCAAAGTAGTATAATCCTCTCAAGGTCAGATGTTTTGGGTTGGGAGTCAGAGGGTATAAGGGAGCAAAGGAATTTCCCTGATAATAGTTTGTCTGAGTTTCTGGGGGTACAATGCCCATGACAAGAGGACTGACAAACTGAGTGCAGACTGAAGAAAGAGTGGAAGTATCTGTGTATCCACATGAAGCATGAAGTACCACAATTCAACATTCTCAGTTTTCTCCTCCAAGACTATATGCATGTTTTCCATGTCATTGGAGTATTTGTAGCTTACAGATTTCATTTCAGCACTATAAATGACATGATCCTGCAAAGATTTAACCAAGAGAATCTTGAACAATCAAGAAAAATTGCTGCTCTGCTAAATACCTGGCAATTTAGACCTTAAATCCACCTTTGCTTTGCATAGTCATAATTTACTTATTACTATTATCAGAAGAGCACAATCACTTGAACTATAGTGGGGAAGTGTGTGTAGTAAAAATTATTCCTGATAAAATTTGAACTTTTACCCTGGAACAGACTTGGTTGATAATATGCCTATAATTATACAAAGGATATTTGTTTTGTATTAAATTGCTTTTTTATGTTTTAGATAGTATCATGACAGCTTTTGTTTTGAAAGGAATAAAACATTTCTAAAATTCAGCTTTACATATTTTATACATTTATACACATTATACAATTTTAATTATTACAGATTTAATCATGTTAAATATATAAGGTAGTTTAGTATTTAAAGGAGACCCTAAGTAAATATTTTTTGTGAAGAATCTTTTTTTTGTTATAAGTAATTATTTACTTCATATATTTTATGAATTTAGATTTTTGAATATCACTTCCTATTAAAGGAAAACATAGTCAAAAAATAAAAATCAGCACACATCTTCCTTCCCTTTTCTCAATTTATATGAGGAGCTGACCAGAAAATGTGAAGCCTCAAATCATCTAGAATGACTTCCTAAATAAGACACTCCCTTAAAATACAGCAAGGTATCTTATTCAGGAAGAGGACTTTATTCTTTTCAGTGTACCTAATGTATAACCATTAAGTACTGATATTACTCTCTATTCTCTTTGTTATTTCTGAATATATGCAGGCCCTTTTTGCATTTATCTATACTTTAAGGAGTAGCATTTTTGTTCCCCCCCCCCCCCCCGCCCCACCCCCCAGGATTGAGTTTGGCTGCCATTCTACTTATCTATTTAAGTGTTCAGATTCCTCATTCTATAATCTGCTTAGGCTGTGTATCTAGACAGCCAGCTTTGCATTCAGAAAGACCAGAATTCAAGGTCTGCTTCCCACATAGGGGAGGGATCTGGGTGCTTTCTAATTCTTCTTCTTAGTGCTTCAAGCAACTCTTTTAAGAGGGTCTTTTACTGACAGTTGTGCATATGCACACAGATAAAATTGTAGTCTCCCTCCTCAAAAAAAAAAAAATCCCCTAACCCAAAATAATTACAATGTAGTAAAGTTAAGGTTGTAAGCTTCTTCTTTGAAGACTTATTTCTATTATCTTTCTATCTCCCCAGTGTGTAGTTCAATTTGTTGGACAGCTTGGCATTTAAATCTTTGTTGAATAAATGAATGAATAGAATGAATGAATGGCAGTTCCCATTCTTTTATCTTAATATATCATATATAATTCTAGAACTCAGGTAGGAGATTAGCAAGTCTTTCTTACCTTCTGAAGTTGGAGGAACTAAAAAGAGGAAATTTCCATATTCTCTGATATCCAACTGTCCATCTACTTAGGAGGTAAATGACTGTGATTTCTTTTCCAGGGAGGAACAGTCATTGGCAGTGCACGTTGTTCAGCATTCCGTAACCGGGAAGGCCGTTTAAAAGCAGCTGCAAACTTGCTTGAAAAAGGAATTACTAATCTGTGTGTGATTGGTGGGGATGGAAGCTTAACTGGAGCTAACCTTTTTCGGGAAGAATGGAGTGGACTATTGGACGAATTGGCTAAAAATGGTACTGCCTTCAGAGAAAATTAACTTTTCTCAATCACAAATTTTGGTAACTTGAAGTAGGTTTTGCTAAGTCACCCTGTGAAGACTTTGATTTTGCCCACTGATTTAGGTAATTTTTTTCTTAAGTTTCTTAGGTAATTCACTAAGTGCAATATAAGATTGTTAACTTAAATTCAGAGGTTCCTTTGCTATAGTACTTTGTACTTCTACAGAAAATTTTCCAAAAATCCTATCTATAGGATATAATGGAATTCATTTTTTAAATAATCTATGCTCCAGATATTTGGATATATATTAATATGTATACATACATATAGAGTATATGTATTTAGTTTAACATGTATATGTAAATACGCAAATATATTCACATATACAGCTGTAATCTCAAATCCATTAAAATATGGTATATATTAATTTCCTCCTTCAAAGTTCTGTTTTAATGTCCCATATGATGCAGAGGTGATCTTGGATTCTTCAAGACCATTCTAGCAGAGTGTAGACTCACTAAACTAGAAGATGGAATCTATGCCCAACAAGACTGTTCATTAGTTATTAATTAGAGGTGCAATGTAGCCAGATCTGGGGTGGTTCAATGTCAGAGTGACATGGGCACCAGGTAATAGACTTTTTTTCAACTACAGCAGCTCAAAAAGACCCCTAAACTATACAGCGTAGCTCTCTGTGCCAGTGGTGGGAATGTCTGAGATGATGACATCTCGGATCCTTGAGTTAGTGATTTTTAACTAATGACAGCTTTAAGAAAGCCTTGGAGCTGGGCAGAAGCAACTATAAACAATTATTATAAATTGCATATGGAGAATTAAGAATGACTGACAAATGGTAATGATCCAGAGCTGAACCTGGACTTTTTCTATTTTTAATGTTTTATTTATGCTCTTTTCTAAAATAGATACACAAACATGATCACTTAGAGATGTCTTTCTATTCCCTCATCCCTCTCCTACTCCCAGAGTTATCCCAGGGTTTTTCCTTGTTCCGTATATTCCTATTAAAAGGCACAGGAGAGCCCTTTAGTCATGAAAATGAGGGATTGTCACCATGTCTTTCTTCCCTCTTTCTTTCTTTCTTTCTTTCTTTCTTTCTTTCTTTCTTTCTTTCTTTCTTTCTTTCTTTCTTTCTTTCTTTCTTTCTTTCTTTCTTTCTTTCTTTCTTTCTTTCTTTCTTTCTTTCTTTCTTTCTTTCTTTCTTTCTTTCTTTCTTTCTTTCTTTCTTCCTTTCTCTCTTCCTTTCTCTCTTCCTTTCTCTCTTCCTTTCTTCCTTTCTTCCTTCCTTCCTTCTTTCCTTCTTTCCTTCCTTCCTTCCTTCCTTCCTTCCTTCCTTCCTTCCTTCCTTCCTTCCTTCCTTCCTTCCTTCCTTCCTTCCTTCCTTCCTTCCTTCCTTCCTTCCTTCTTTCTTTCTCTTTCTGTTCTCTCTCTTTCCTTCCTTCTTTCTTTCTTTTCCTTACATTCTCTTAGAAGAAATATTAAGCATCAGTTCCAAGACAAGAGCAGTAAAAACTAGGCAACTGGGATTAAGTGACTTGTCCAGGATCACACAACTAGGAAATATATAAGGCCAAATTTGAACCCAGTACTTTCCATCTCCCAGCCTGACTCTCCATTCACTGAGCTACTACCTGACCCTTCCTATAAGGAATACTTAGGTACTTCTGACCTAAGCTAATCATTGCCATTTTAGTTCATGCTTGGTATAGGCTTTGAATGCTTAGAAAACTGCCACCTCATTAGTCTATAACTCTTTTTCTGAGTTGGATTTCCAAATATTATTTGGCCTTGCACATCAGGAAAGAAGAGAGGAAGGAAGGAAGGAAGGAAGGAAGAAGGAAGGGAGGGAAGGAGGGAGGGAGGGAGGGAGGGAGGGAGCGAGCAAGGGAGGGAGCATTAACTACTGCAAATAAAAATATAAGAAAGAGAACCATTCCCGATCGCAGGGAGCTTACATTCTAACAGAGAAACACAATTTGCAAAAGCGAACTGGAAAGAAGACATGATTTTACGTTCAGAAAGGAAGGAACAGGGCCAGGAGAGTCAAGAGTAAGAGACAAAAGAGAGACATATTTAAAATATATATTTTTTTAAAACCCTTACCTTCCATCTTGGAGTCAGTACTGTGTATTGGCTCCAAGGCAGAAGAGTGGTAAGGGCTAGGCAATGAGGGTCAAGTGACTTGCCCAGGGTCACACAGCTAGGAAGTGGCTGAGGCCGGATTTGAACCTAGGACCTCCCATCTCTAAGCCTGGTTCTCAATCCACTGAGCTACCCAGTTGCCCCCCATACTTAAAATATTAACAGTACAGTTTCTATGTTGGCTGAACTTCAAGAACATCAATAACTTGAGTTTCTACAGCACATTGAAGCTTACAAGGGACTTGCTTACAACTTTGTGAGGAAGTTACTCGTGCAAGTATTAGAAACTGTGACTTGTTCACACAGGTTATAAGAGTTGGAATCAAAATTTTAAGCCAGATCTCTCAATGACAAGTTAGGTTCTGGCTATTATACCTGTCTGAATAGCAGCTTATTACATGAAAATATATATTTTCTAATCTTTGAAAATCCCTCTTTCCCCACATTCTTGAGAAATTATTTAAAAAATTTGGGAAGGAAAAGTAATAACCTAAATGGGTAAATCATTTTTCACTTAAGATCATTTTTCTTTAAGCATTTTATTGATCCTAGAACAGCTGGTGGTAGTGACCATGAACATTGGCAATATTTTTAAACAGGTAAAATCAGTAATGATGACGTCAAGAATTATTCCCACCTCAACATCGTGGGGTTGGTGGGTTCTATAGACAATGACTTCTGTGGGACGGATATGACAATTGGCACTGACTCGGCTTTGCACAGAATCATTGAAGTTGTGGATGCCATCATGACCACTGCTCTGAGGTAAAATATTAGAAAGAAATGAGCAAAGAGAACAGAACTGGGCAAACTAATTGCCTATATTTGAATGCTGGCAAAGCATATCTAATTAAATTGGAATATCAGGGCAATTTGCTAAGGAAATAATTAAATAGCCCAGGATTCATGATATCCCCAGGAACAACTTGAATGTTTGAAAGTATGAGAGTAAGAAAATGGACGTATGATTTTTTTACTTTCCCTTCACTCCTTAGTCTTAAATCCCCCATGTTAAGAGAATTCACTAGGATTTTCTTATTTTCACAGCCAGCTGGGCACCCTACTTCTGGATTTCTCTTGTGTGAATGTATCCAATTAATGGTTCTTTATATTGGAAATAAGTCTGCTTTTACAAATTTGCTCTCTCCCCTAAATAAGCATGAGAAAGTTTTCTAGAAACAATTAGGAATTCTCATAATCTATGAATGTATTTTCAAAATTGAAAAATGTTTTGAAAAATAGAAGTTTTCAATAAATTGAGAGACAGATTCATACCAAGTAATTTGAAGCATCTACTTGAATAAACTGAAATTTGCTTTTGTAGAAAATCAGTCTTTATGTGGTCAGTTTGCATTGCTATAGAATGTTACAGTAAGTTTATTTGACTTTTTCCCATAGCATTCTCTTCATGCCAGTGTTAAGTTTAATTTATTTCCTTTCCCTATTCTTTTTTTCTTGCAGTCACCAGAGGACCTTTGTTCTGGAGGTTATGGGAAGACATTGTGGGTATGTGTTTAGAAAATAATACGCGTTAGGGACACTAGAGATCACCATGTCCAAATCTCCTCCTTTAACAGATGAGGAAACTGAGCCCCACAGATATGAAATAGCACACTTTGAGTTATTGACAGTCAGGACTCTTGACTTGAGTTTGGATTCAAAATTGTGTTCTCTTTTTAGTTCCCTTTCATGAGATGTGTTCCTCTGTTAGAATGTAAGCCCAGAAAGGCAGGAACAGGGCCAGGAAAGTCAAGAGTGAGAGATGTGACAGAGGCACATTTAAAATATTACCAGCACAGTGTCTGTGTTGGCTGAACTTTGAGGTCACCACTAGTAATCACTTGGATTTCTGCAGCAAGTTGAGGCTTACAGGGAGCTTGCCGTACCACTTTGTGAGAGAGCTAGTGCAAGGATTTGAAGTTGTGACTTGCTCCCACAGATAGTAAGAACTGGCGCTTGAGCATACTATCCATTGTACTGCCCTGTTGATCTTAGTGCCCAGTGTATACTTATTTCACAGCATCCATGATCTTGGTGATGTTGGGGTTCCCTTCATCAGAGTATTTCAAGACCCATCCATACCTCATCCTATGTGGTTTTTGTCCAAGTCTTTTCATGGATCCTCCTTAAATGTTCTGCATTTTGTGTGGTGCAAGAAGCTTGAATCTAGGTCTTGGAACATCGCCTTGGTACCAGTGTAATATTTGGGCTATTTATCTATTTCCCTCACTCTCAATCCATGACCAGCCCTCTTTTTCTGATTACTTACTTCTGAAATGATACCCTTTATGTTACTTCCTATATATACAATCATTGATGATTTAAAGAAAAAATTAGTAACATTGAGAGCTCTCTAAAAACAAAACAGGTTTGTTTCAGGAAGTATCGAGTTTCCCCCATTTTTAGTTCATTAGGTAAAGGCAGAGTGGATGACCCTTCATTGGGTGAGGAATATCCTTTTATTATATATATTTATATATATATATATATATGCACATATATAGAGAGAGAGAATGAAAAAATACTTTTATAGGTCCAGGTTTTTGGACGAAATGGCCTCTGAGGTCTCCTCTGACTCTGAGTCTGTAATGTGCTGTAAACCAAACTTATTTATGCTTACTCTTTGTTTTTCCATTGATTATTGAATCAGTCGCAATTCTGATTCTTCAGGGATTGCATTTTTCCATAATTTCCAGTCATTTATCATCTTAGAAAAAAAAGTTTAATATGAAAAAGATAGTTCTGCAGGTTATGAGTGTTAATATTAAAATTCTCTGCAGACTGTATTTTAATTTGTAAGTATTTACTAAATAATAGAAAGCAGGCCAGAAAAAGAAAAGGCCTATAACCACATGTGGCTGGTCATTACCTTAGGAAGCCTCTCCAAGAGCCAGGCTGAGAGCCAAGAAGAGCTAGAAGCTGAGCCTACCCACACCTTCTCCCCCTGGATTCCCCAGAAAAAAAGTCCCTTCTTTCCTATTCATGCTCAAATTTATGCTCTTCATGATGTCTCTTTCTGAAGTCTCTCTGCCTAGAGGACTCTGACCTCACTCTGGGCAAGAGGACTTCTGGACACCAGAGAGTCACACAGGCAAGAGACAAGGGTCTTCTGGAGGACAGAGGTCTGAAGACCTTGAGAAAAACTTCAGAGAGTGCATGTCCACCATCTTTCCTCTATTCACTCTGCAACCTGATTCAATCAGAGAGTGGGACATTTCAAATTTAATATCAAAACTCTCCCTTTTTAAAATTTAAAGTTAATCTTGCAGTCCCAAAGTGTAAAGGGTACAGGCTAGTGTTCAATGTTCATGTGGGCCCCCTCATTTGTACCAAGGGATCACACTTGGGCTTTTCCCAAATGCTGTTCACCCTGCTCTCTTCCTCCTATTCAATTCTCAGTCCAGTGTAATGTCACCTACAAAACGAAATGTCTTCCTTTTGATATTTCCTGAATAGGTACCTGGCCCTCGCAAGTGCCTTAGCTTGTGGTGCAGATTGGGTGTTTATTCCTGAAAGCCCACCAGAAGACGACTGGGAAAAGCACATGGTAGAAAAGCTATCAGAGGTGATGGATCACTTTAATGCCACTTGCTGTACATGTTGTCTTCAAATATTCATGCATTCCAGTGGTAGCTGCTCTATTGAATTAGCCAAAAACATTTCCTTTTCCCCACAAGTACCAGAAATTCATTTAGGCTAGCTAATGAATGGGTCTCGCCTATGGGTTCAGGGCTTTTGAGAGCATATTTTGCCAGAAAATCCATTTGGCTACACATTAGCTTAACAAATCACCAGAAGATCATATCCAGAATGAACCTATTTTCTGTTCTCTTAGCCTAATTCCTCTTTTCCATCACATGGCAAATGTAGCCATTAACCATGTTCATGATGTCTAAACTTGCTTTCAGGTTTAATGGCTCTTCACTTACTACTTTGGAGAGTACCTTTCCTCCCTTTTGTGGTGTGAAAGTTTTGGTTTTTTCTATGAGAATGTTAAACTGAGAGGTTGAGCTAGAGATTTTAAAACACTTTTCTGTGTTCATGGTTTTAATTAAAGCATAAACCATTTTTACACCCAACTTAGTTCTGAGAACAGAAGCACAATACATGCCTCAGTTGCCTGTTCTTCCTTACCTTTTCTCCATTTTAATAACTACTTTATTGAGCACATATTGTATAAAAATGCTGGAGATTTGCAAAAGGGGATCAAAGGTGCCCATCTTTATTGAGTTCACAATCTACATTAACGACTAGAATGGATATCATCAGTCCACAGATCTGCAGAATATAATTTCTGTGAGTCTATATATTTCATATATATATTTCAGTCATATACTGAAAAACTTTTAAAATATAAAAATGGTATATATAGTAAAGTGCCCAGGCTTGAAGGAAGGAGAGTTTCTTTAGAGAAGTGTGGCACAGACTGGAGGAAGCAAAGATAATTATATGTTCTAAGATTGTGTAATATTTTTAAAAGACTTAATTTTAGCATTAAATATTTTAGTATTTTGAATCAGATTAACATTTTCCAAAGATGGGGTTTTCTTTTTTTCTTTTTCTTTTCTTTTTTGGAGATGTAGATTTGTCCTTCCCTTGTTTACATGAGTTAGTGTTTGAGGGCAGAGTGGGAGGATAGGGAGGCATATCATTATTCAGCCAAAACAACATGTATATTCCTGTAGAATTCTGCCTGGAAGCCTACAAGTGTTACGGTTTTTCTTAGAATCATACATCCTTAGATTTAATTAGAACATTTGCAATCTGAAAATGGCCCTAAGATTTAAATGTGAATGTTTGTGTAATTTCTACAATAGCTATGGCTAAAAGTATATTTTTACATACTCTATTTTAGATTCCCTGTCCTCATCAGTAGCTTGCATTGGGTAGGACTAACACATCAACACATAGCATTTTAGGAGAAAACCAGATGTTCTTGGTCAAGTTTTGAGATTTTCTCTTTTTATATGTGTATTAGTGTGCTTGTTTTCTCTTCACATTTGATTGTTAGGTCCTTGAAGGCAAGTTCTTTGTATCTCCTAAAGCATCCAAGAATAAAAACTCAGTCTGGAAGTATTTGTTGATTGAATTGAAAGGATATAAATGGCAATGCTAAAGTTCTTCCTTTTAAACATTTATGCATTCAGCAAGCATTGCTTGAATACCTACCACATATATATAACAAAGCACTGTATTAAGCTCAACTCCTGAAAGAGATCAAGGGAAATGTGCATTATGGTTAAACATTTTATAATATACTGGGGATATGAGAGGACAAGGGAGTAGATTCACTGTACTACCTAGTAAAATACTATTAAGTTCCATAAGAGAGAGGGGCATAATGGGTCTCAGGGAGAAAAGAGGAATTCCATTTTGAAGGAGAACTCCATTTTGATTTTGGTCTCATAAAGGAGATATTGTCTGGATAGTTGGGCTTGGTAGGATATTGATGGGAAGAAATGAGGAACAGTGGTATCCCCTTGATGTAAGAACAAAGACTTTACAGCAGAAGAATCCACAACATATTTGGGAAATAGAAAGTAGTTCAGTTTGGCAGGGCCAGGCATATGTGAATAGGTAAATAAAGCTGAAAAAGCAGATGGATGCCCCTGAATACAATGCTAAGAAGTGTGGTGGGCAGTGGGGGATCCACAGAAAAGTCTTTTAGCATCAAGATGATGGAAGCAGATATCTTAAAGGATAATTAATCTGGGAGCAGTATGTAGGCTCAACTGGAGAAAGGGGGAACTAGAGGTGGGGAGAGGAGCAAGGAAGCTTTTTCAGTAGTCTAAGTGAGAAGTAATAAAGTCTCGAGTAAAGGTGAGACCAATGGGAATAGAAAAGAGGTGATTGCTGGAAAGATTTTGGAGAAAATAGCTTTTGGTAAATGATTTAAAATGGAGAACAAACAGAGGAAAGGTAATGGAGTGAGTGGGTGAATGTTGGTACCCTTCTTCAATATTCTCTTCAAAAGAACACAATAAAGAAAACAACTTAAGAAAAAGACAATGAAGCAATCATCATCTCCAGTGTGTGTCCTATCCTAGAAATGTTTTATGTCTTCCCTACTCACAAAAATTTCTCGTACCCTCAGTATAAATAGAATGGTGCTAAAGGAAATAGGCAAGTGACTTTTGTTATTTTCTGGCATCCAAAAGGAGGCTGGAGGATGCAGCTCTTTTAGCAGGAGAGTGGTTGATTGAATATGGATTGGAAAAGTGGAGCTTTTCCCCTACAACAGAGAAATGCACTCTTCTCTTTGATTCACATCTTTGAAAAATTCTTATTTTCTTTTCCCATAGAATCGTGCCCATAAGAAGAGACTGAACATCATAATTGTGGCAGAAGGGGCAATTGATGCCCAAAATCAACCTATTACTTCAGAAAAGATTAAGAATGTAAGTTGCCAGGGGAAGCTGAGGGGTTCAGTGGTTTGAGAGCCAGGCCCAGAGACAGGAGGTTCTGAGTTCAAATGTGATCTCAGACACTTCCCAGCTGTGTGATCCTGGGCAAGTAACTTAATCCCCATCACCTAGTCCTTGCCACTCTTCTGACTTGAAACCAATATACAGTAATGATTCTAAGACAGAAGATAAGGGTTTAAAAATTAAAAAAAAAAAAGGAATGCCAGTTGTCTGCTTTTACTGTAATGCTTCTGAAAATTATGAATATAGATAGTTATTTTTGTAAACCCTCACAAAAATAGTGCTTTCCAATGTAGTAAAAGGCATCAAATTTATAATTGTGGAATGCATGTTAATATGAAAGGTAGGAGAGGAAGCTAGGTGGTTCAGTGACTGGAGCCCCAGGTCTATCTGGAATCAGGAGCATCTGGGTTCAAATCTGGCTTCAGACACTTCCTAGCTGTGTGACACTGAGCAAGGTACTTAACACATTGCCTACCCCTTACCCCCTTCTGTCTTGGAAGTGATACCTAGTATTGGAAATGATGCTTAGTATCAATTCTAAGACAGAAGATAAAGTTTTAAAAAAAGAAGAAAAGTAGATACTCAAGGAGTAAAATTTTTTTCCCCCTCAATTAGAATTTTTTCCTTTAGGAATGAGTACAGATTTTAAAAACAGAGATTCTTCTTTTTGAAGCATCCAGTCACTTAATTTTATTTTATCTTAGCCTCCCCACTGCCTAGCCTAGTGCCTGCCCTGTAGGGAAAAGGATATTTATGATTGCTAACGTTTATGTCGCTCTTTAAGGTTTACAAATCACTTTCCTTTTTGTCTCATTTGATCCTTACAGCTCTGTGAGGTAACCTCATTTTACAAATGAGGATCTGGCTTATGGTTTCACTGGGCTAGGGAACTTCCAGATGAGAGATCTGCTTCTCTCAGTGCTGATTATCTCCTTATCTGCATCTCCACAGCAGGAATATTGCCCAGATCTTAAGATCTAGGCGATTCTCATAAATGTACGCAAAGCCACACAATGAGTCTTTGTCAGGGACAAAATCAGAGTTTGTTGGGTTGGACGGGATTGCTGGTTTCTGTCCTGCTGGAACACTTTGGCGTCCTCTCCCGTTTGCTTCCCTTCCAGCCTAGAGAACCAACTCTGAGGTTTGTCTGGGAATAAAGCCATCTTGAGTTTATTAAAAGTGAATCACCATGTTATTTGCAATTCTGAAGAAGGCACAGACAACAGGAGGCTTTTTGTTGGGCTGTCCTGGCGAGTACCAACATCTGTCGGTACAAACTTGCCTCCCCAGAGGCTTCCCAGTTCATCATCCCACAGGATTGCTATTAGGAGGCTCCGCAAAGGAAGCCATCATTGAGAAGTGGGAGTAACTCTTGGAGGTGTTGAACACTGTCGGACAGGACTAGGCACCTTAAAGCGGGTTGTGTCTTCATGCTTATTGTTAGTGATATAAGCAATCAACAGGTATTACTGAATACGAGGCTTTTTTTTTTTAACCCTTACCCTCTTTTTTAGAGTCAGCACTAATTATCCATTCCAAGGTAGAAGAGGTAAAGCTTAGCAACTGGGACAAGTGGAGAGCATCTCTAGGCTTTGCTCTCAATCCACTGAGCCACCTAACTGCTCCCTACCTTTATACTTTTGTCATATAATGAGTTCCAATCCCCAAAAGCTGGGATCTTTGGGTTTATCAAACACTAGATTGATAAGGCCTTTTAAGCCCCATATATTGTGTATCTAATCTATTCCATTCATTCCCCATTATATTTCTTTTTTTTTTAAACCCTTACCGTCTATCTTGGAATCAATACTGTGTATTGGTTCCAAGGCAGAAGAATGGTAAGGGCTAGGCAATGGGGGTCAAGTGACTTGCCCAGGGCCACACAACTGGGAAGTGTCTGAGGCCAGATTTGAATTTAGGACCTCCGGCCTTGTAACAATTAAAATTTGGGGAAACTGAGGCAGGTAGAAATTAGCTTTTCTCTGCAAGGAGTATTTTATTTTTAAAGGTTTATTAAAGGTTGAGAATTTAAGAAAAATACAAGTAAGAAGGGCACGTGCTAGGTGAGCCGAGAGGCCCAATTCAATTTCACTCACATCATGAGACGTGTCTACTTGCCAGCGGAGACAGGAAGAGAAGAGACCCCACCTACGGCAGAGACCCTTTATATCATAATTTGCTTTCGACCCAGGTGAGAATTCAGTGAGATTACAAAGCATTCTGGGGAAGTGGAGCAAGGACTTCTGGGGATTGAAGTCCTGGATTCAAGTCTCCATTTTTATAGTCTCTAGTCCTGGCTCTCAATCCACTGAGCTACCCAGCTGCCCCCTCCCCATTATATTTCTTAACCATCCCTTACCTTTACTCTTAACATACATTTCTCTTATAAATTGGTCTTACTCTTATTAACATGAACATTCTAAATTAAGAGGATATTCACCAATATTTCCAGGAAATAATATTTGATTCTAACTCCAGACCCACCCAGAAAGAATATCTTGTTACATAAAACTCAAAACATTTTAGAAGCTAATTCATTACAGGCTGTTAGCACTAAAAGGAACTTGGGGTAGAACTAGTCTAGTCCCTTCCTTTTACAATCTAGGAAACTGGAATCAGGTGCTTTGTGCAAGGTTGCGTGTCTAGTTGAGAGCAGATTTTAGGAGCTAGAGTTGAGGTCTCCTCCCTTAGGGTACAGAATCTTCCTATTGTGCTATGCTGCCACATAAACAAATACAGATCTGTGATTTCATCAGCCTCCATCATTTTGATGGTAAGTTCTATAGCACTGATTGAGGGCCATGGAGATATGAAGTTACTTACTTACTCAAGATCACATAACTAATAAGTGTCAAAGGCAGAATATAAACCCGTCTTCCTGATTCCAAGCCTAATCCTCAATAACATATTATCTCATACATAGCTTTAAAAACACCAGGCAATTTACATGATTAAAAAAAAATTCTCAAAGCCTCTTAAGTCACATTTGAATTAGTAATAGTTTAGTATATACTGCCAAACTGTTTTCTTTATATTATTATTATTATTTACCTTTTTTTGGCAAAAAACAAATTCAAGAGCAATTCTGAATAGATTTTTAGTTTAACAGCCTTTTTCAGAGGAGAGAAACTGGAGGTTTTAACTTTCTCTGATTATATCCTGATAAAAAAGAGTTAAAATCCATACATTTTCTTCAGCAAAGATATAAAGTGGTCTATACTAAATATTCCTCATATGTTATTCATATGGAAATAATACACAACTCTCTGTTGCTGTCTTGTTTGATATAATGAATTTCTCTGTAGCTTGTAGTTGATGAGCTGGGATTTGATACTCGTGTGACTATCCTTGGACATGTCCAAAGAGGAGGAACCCCTTCAGCTTTTGACAGGATTTTGGTAAGTTTGTAGAGTAGCTACCCTTTTTTATTTGGCATTTCTCCAAGGAAAGAGTTTAATTTTGGACATGCAAAGGAACTAGACTGTAACTTATTAAATAGTAGATAACCTGAAGATAAATTCACAAATAGGGCCATTTGGTAAAATGCAGGATATCCCATTTCTGGGCAGATTTAGGAGCCCTCTCATCCAAGACATTAATGGCCACTTGTATTTGTTTTAAAGTCAGTTTGAGACTAGCCAGTTTAAGAAAAGTAAACCAGATCCTCACTAAAGAGTGCTAAGGGACCTTCTAACTTATTACCATGGTAGCCTTGGCACCAGGAGAAAAGAACCCAGAAGGCAGAACCAAATGGGACAGCTAAAGGTATTGACTTGCTAATGGATGAAAGGTAGGGCAAGAGAATAAAAAAATGTCTATATTGGGGATTCGTGGTTTTATGCATTTGCTAGATTCTTCTCAATGTTAGGAATCCTGAATGAGGCTAACCCTCCTCGATAAAAGTTAAACTAGCAGGTTATAAAGAGAGGGGCTAAAGGCTATTAATATCAATGCCTAATTAAGGTTTTCTCCTCTATTTTAATAAAAAGAACCCTCAAAAAATTAAAGAAGGAGATCTAGCAGGAATGTGGGCAACTATCCAGGTATTTTATATTAAGAATAAGTACCTATGATCTTTTTATTCATGGAGACATCTAGAACCCATATCCTGAGAAAAGGAAGGGTTTGAGATTGTAGACCTCTTCCAAAGGGCTTTTTTCAGAGAAGATAATAGTTGTCTTTTCCCAGTTTCATGTCAAAACATTTTGTCTCCAGGCTAGTCGCACAGGTGTGGAGGCAGTATTGGCTCTTCTTGAGGCTAAACCGGAAACCCCAGCATGTGTTGTGTCTTTGTCTGGAAACCACATCGTGCGTCTGCCCCTGATGGAGTGTGTAAAAATGGTGAGTTCCTGGAATGGAACCAAGTAGTAGTTCCAGTTAAGTGATCCGAGTAAGAAGGTGATGGATGATAACAGATATCTGTTGATGACAATCTGAGGGAAACTTTTCTGTCTTTCCTTTAGTGAATGAACAAAAAGGAGACTGAAATCTCCAAAATCATAATTGGTGGTCTAAAGGATTATATAGAGTAATACCAGTTTAACAGTGAAACACAGCTAGATCCCAAGTAGTATGAATAATTAGTCTTGTGAAAAGGTCACTTGTATTTGAAATCATTCTGTTCAAATTATAATTACCAAAAATAGGATATTTAGTTCCACTTCAATGAAAATATTCAGTGTGAATTCAAATAATGAATCTACTTCATTATTCATATTAATCAGGACCTACCTTTTTATTACTCTTTTATGAAACTAGGGGCAAATATTACTTTATAATTTTAAACATTTTCATCTATGTTTCTTTAATTATAGTCCATGTGATACTTTTAAATAGCCTTGTCTAAATTAGCTGGATTTTTTTCTTTTCTTTAAATGAGTTCTCCCTTGGCATCTTTGGGTTTCCAAGTAGATGAGTCATTAATGATTTACTGAGCACCAGTTCTCTGTTAAACACTGAGAGAATACAAAAGAAGAATAGAAGGGTTCTGCCCTCAAGGGCTTCAGAGTATTGCTGGAATAATGGGATATGCACACACAAAACAATTAGATTACAGCATGAAGCAGTATATAATCAGGTACAAAATTATGTGGTATAGAACCATAAAGAGAGGAGACATCTGAACGGTAACACATCCCATAGTCAGAGAATATTTGTAGCAGTCCGCCCAAAACTATCCAGGTCTGTTAGGAGAGTTTGTGAATCAATAAATGGAAGAATCCATAGGTTTACCAACATGGATGCTCTGTTGATGCATGCTCCACAACCCTTCCATCCCTTCTCATCTGGTACAACTCTTATGCCTGTCCTTCCATAAAAAGCATGGCACAGTGCCTTTCACATATCAGCTCTGAATTAATGTTGAATAGGACTGATTAGAGCCAGTTCCCTGGGCAAATAGCAGATAAAAATTATTGACATTGAAATTCAAGGAGCACTTTGGGCTCACTGAAAGCACTGCAATCCAGCCAGCAGTCCTCCTCTCATTAAATCTTGGACCCATGTTCTGGCCATCCACATTTAGATGACCAAGGTACTGATCCCTCAGGGGCCGAGGCAGCCAAATGACAGTGGTAGTAATGCTGCCTCACCTTTAGAGAACTCAATATTTTTCAGAATCTTTACAAGTTCGATAAAATAGCAATGGAGTTGCCCTGGGGATTGTCATGACTATACTTTGTATATAAATATTAATTCCAGCTTTTCAGATTATTTTCACATTTGTCATCTCTATTATTCTGAGCAATTTTGTGAGATGGACAAGGTAGGTAGTATTATTCTTCTTTAACATAAGGGAAACTGTGGCTCAGAACTCAAAGGTGACACAAGGCATATAAAATTTGCCCAAACATTGGCTCTTTTAGGTGATGGAGAGAGAAAGGAGGACATCTTGGAGGAGGGGCAAAAACCCCGCCATATCTTGTACTTTGAAAATGGAGTTATAATTTTTTTATTTCTAAATTAATATTGCTATTTAAGGAATATGAATACACATATTGTGTATACAGCTTGGTTCACTCATTAAATTATCAAGTTTGCTTTGTTTAACACTCTAAAGGATTAGAGAAAAAAATGAAACAGAAATAGAACCCAGATCTTCTTACTTAGTGACTTTAGGTCTGGCACTCTCTCCATTGTACCAACTTAGGAAATGTCTTAGACTTTGACATTTTTAAACTTGCTTTTATTGTTTTGTTTTAGACTCAGGCTGTTCAAAAGGCAATGGATAAAAAGGATTTTAAGAAGGCAGTGAAACTTCGAGGAAGGTGAGTCGAATTGGAGAGATTTCAGAAGAGCCAAATGTTGTGTTTTGCTTGAGCTGTCAGGGAGATGTGTGCACTTACAAACTCATTCTTAATGTTTCCCTTGGTTATTCCTGTGAATTTACATGGGATTCATATGGATATGCTTTGAAATTGGTGTCGGAAGGGATAAACTACTATTATTTCTTAAATTCTTACCTTCCATCCTAGAATCAATACTGTGTATTAGTTTCAAATCAGAACAATGATAAGGGCTTGGCTAAGGGGTTAAATGAGTTGCCCTCAGTGTTGCACAGTCTGGAAGCGTCTGAGGCAATATTTGAACCCAAGGCCTCCTATGTCTTAGTTTGGTTCTTCACTGAACCACCTAGTTGCCCCTGGCCAATGACTTTCGGTACAATGACTACTTGAAGTATGTGATGAAAAATTCTTGAAAACCATTTTTTGCTGAAATTAAAATATGTAGTAATTATATTGTGGGGCTTTAGAAATTGAATGGAAAATTAGCAAATAATGAAAAGTATTCTAAGACTTGAGGGATGGCCATGTAAAAGAAGCATTCTCAAATTCAGGTTGGGGATCTTGTACAGCAAGGGTGAAGGATTATAAGGAATCAGATTTTTCTTCAGCAAAGAGCATTGGTTGGATTTATGAATCAGAAGGAATGGATTATTAGAGATGGAAACAAGGGCACATATAGTAAGAAGGGAAATGAGGGGAGGAGGAGGGAATGGGCAATAATGCTGAAATATTGAAGAGTTGAGAGAGAGAATTTAGATGGTCTCAGTCTCAGAGAAGCTGACTGAAACCTAAATTAGCTGCTGTGAGTGGGAAGATATGAGAGTGGGAAGGGTGGAATTATATTAGGGTTTGATCAAAAGAAAGTGACTTGGAAAAGTCCCAAAGGATAATGAGATAGGAAATAAATGCAGAGTAAAAGAGAAGGAAATCTGAAACAGCAGACAGAGCCCTTGCTAAGTTTATATAGCTCATAAATTTACTATGGGTGAAATAAATTTGATGTTAGTAATTAGAGCATTCTAAAAATGAAATGGATTGACTTGTTAGGTAGTGAGTTCCTCATTAATGGATGGGTTTCAGCAGAGATTAGGTCACTGTGTGTCAAGGATTTTGGAAATGTGACTCTTGATTGATTATGAATGGGTTAGATGATGGATAGATGGGACTTTGAAACAACAGGCTTCAGGCACTTCCTCAAAATGGGAGGAAGGAGGTATGACCAAACAAGGCCCCTAAAGATTCTTATAGGTCTGTAAGACTGGCTTGAAGATATTTACCTACATATTTTTTGCCCTGACAAAGTTTCGGTTTATTCCCTCATTCTGATCACATGATATTTTGACAGAATTTTTGCAATGAACAGTCACCACAACCACCACTACTAAAAAATAAAACTCAGAACCCATCTCATTATTTTTTGCTATTATGAAGGGATGGTCAGAGGGGAAGGAAGGAGATGAATATTAATTGTCACAATATTGTGTGCTAGGCACTGTGCTGGTACTTTATAGATATTATTTCATTTGATGTTCACAACAACCCTGGAAGGTATGTAGCTCTTAATATCCTTTTTACAATTAAGGAAACTGAAGTAAACAGATTGAGTGATTTGCCCAAGGTCACAGAGTTAGTAGGTGTCTGCGGTGGGATTGGAACTCAAGGCTTTCCAATTCCATGTCCAATGCTCTATCCACTGAACCACCTAACACTGAAAATATTATGTGGCTGAAAACTCCTTAGTATGATCTGGAGGGTAGATCTGTTTTCTTTCAAACATTATAAAATGACAATAAAACATTCTTCATTACTTTTAGGAGCTTTGAGAACAACTTACAAACCTATAAACTACTTTCTCAGAAAGAAACAACGGCAGAGATTCCAAAGGTAGGTGGTCTGTGAGACCAGGGCTAAGAGTCAGGATTGTAAAGTTCAAGGAACATGAGATTAAGTAGATGAAGTAGTTGGATGGAAACTATTGTGAATGGGAATACTACTCTGTGAATGTGAGATTATGAGGAAAGTGTCATTAATTCCAGGAAATTAGGTTCCCTCTTTGCAAGAAGGGTATTGAAAGGTTGTGGGAATAATGACAATAAGGGATGTTTTTTGTCCCTTTCTTGAACCGGTACCTTCTTTTTGTAGAGAGGAAATATTCTAATAAATAATAACGGAATATAAACAATCTACTTTAAATGTGTTTATATGTGCATGTGTGGGGGGGGGGGAGGAGGAGAGGGAGAGAGAGAACAAGCATGTATATTTGCTGAAGCTACTCCTTGAGTTTTGTTTTTTTAAAGCCCATAGGTATTCTTTACCTGGAATTGATGGTATTTTATAATTTTGTTAACTTTTAAGTCAAGCCAACAACCATTTATGAAATGGCTATTACTAATTATTGTTATTTATTAAATGTTGTCTACTACTGCTACTTATCTCATTTCTCAGTTGAATTTTTACACTCTGGAAGCTAAATGGTTACTATAAATGGAATATAAAAACAGTATGCTACCAAATGACATTCTTTTAGGTCTTTTCCTTTCTTCTTAGCATTCTAAGATACCCTTTCCCATTCTCTCCCACCATAAATTTCCAAAGTTCAATCCATGAACAAAGCCTGAAAACACCATAACATTGGATGTGCATTAAGACTTCTGGGTCACAAAAGTGACCCACTTTTCTGGAATTATAGGACATTGAATATCAAAAGAATTTCTAGAATCTATGAGTAATTAATTATTTTAAGAATTATTCTTGAGCAGTAGAATCTATGTGACAGATACTGATAGAAACAACAACATATAATGAATGATACTTTTTAAGAATATAAAATTATTTGTTATGAATTAATGGGGCACAGTAGAGTGCTGGGCCTGGAGTTAGGAAATCTCATCTCAGACACTTACTATGTGAACTTGAAATGTGGATAATAATAGCATCTACCTCCCAAGGTTGTCGTGAAGATCAAATGAGATAATATTTGTAAAATTCTTAGCACAGTGCCTGGCACAAATTTGACTTTTAAAAATGCTTGTTTTCTTTCTTAGAAATCAAAATCCTTGATATTCTTATTTGGTTACAGAATTAAGCCAAATTGAGGACAGTGGTGTGAGATGTACGAAATCAGTTTGATATTTTAAAATATAAAATCAGGTTGAATCTGTGCAATGTAAGCATTCATTAACTGTATGCACATATAAGAAATGTTTGTGTGTGTGTGTGTGTGTGTATACACACACACACACACACACATATATATACATACATATATATACATATATATATATAAACCATAGTTCTTTCTGCATATCAAAAGTCAGACAGAGGTACACAGTTAATAGGCTTAATTTATCAATCATTTTTTATTTTTAGTAAGTCAAATCTGATTCTATCAAAAATGAATGATTTGAAGAGATCCTCTTCTCTAAGGCCATTTTGAAGAGTCAACAAATGCTCTCAGATTCTCAATAACAGGAAATTTTTTTTATTTTTGCTGATAAAGTTGATCAACATTGAGTATTCCATTTCAGCTATATTTAATAATACTATTGAATCTTCTAAAACATACATGCATGTGAATTGGTAAATGATACTGATTATACATTTTGACAGATAAAGTTTCTGGAGGGCCATCATGCATTTTAATAAACCAAGGTATAACTTTTTGCTAATATTTTACAAATACATTTTAAGTCATTGTACTATAAAATTATCATAGCTATATCTATGGCATTATAATGGATACCAGGCTTTGTTTTAAAGCATGACTCAGTGATAATTGAATCATATGGTGCTATAATTGTTACATACTTTTCTCTGCTTCTGTTGTAATATTGGCCATCTTGGATACCTTGCTCATTAGCTAGATGACTCATCTATGACTATACTGTAAGTGACTATATGCTGGGAAACTTTCCAAGATCCATCTATTTCCAGCTCTTTGTGTTTACAGAATTTTCCCTGTGGCAAATGGCTGTATTAGCCAAGTGTTGTTGCATGGATTAAAGAAAGCACTATTGTCAAGGTCTTTCCTGATTCTTAAAATGACAAAAAGAACTGTTTTATGATGTAGGTAAGAAAGAACTCCAGCTAAACTTTTTCCCTTTAAGTTGCACACCATTTTCTCATATAAAAGAAAAACAAATAAACTGATGTTTGTTGGTCCAACTGAGGTTGGCTAGGCTTTAGAATACTAATGTATTCTGAAAGTGATCCTTCAGAAAACCAATGGAAGTGGATGTAGAGGTCCATTGACATAGTAATTAGTTAGATAACTGGGTTTAATTGGTATTCTCTTGTAGCTCTCAGTCAAAAAGATTTTTCTGAACCTAGTATAAAGTTGGCAGATTGTGCCAGTCATTTTCCCCCAAGCTTGTTATGTCACTCCCACTGATTTCAGCAAGGTCAGCCAAAGCATTTTTTCTCTGCGGCACAACTAAGTTCTCTAAGTCCCCCTCACTCCCTCCCCCCCAAAAAGCACTATGTTGTGGTATTGTGCTATTCTTGAAACAGTTGGTAATCTAATTTCTTTTTCTCTTTTGAAGAGCAATTTTAACGTGGCTGTTATGAATGTGGGTGCTCCTGCTGCAGGGATGAACGCTGCCATCCGTTCAGCAGTGAGAGTGGGCATCACTGAGGGTCATAAAATGCTGGTTGTCAATAATGGCTTTGAAGGATTGTCTAAAGGTGAGGTAAGAATCACAAGGCATTAATGGCATCCCAGAAACAAGCCAAAGCACTTTAATGAATGTTGAAGGGACTTAGGTATCATTTAACCTGTTTTATAGATGATGGTGCTGTGCATTTTAAAATGGATCTGAACCCTGAGAGAGTACATTTCCCAGTGCTCTCCAACTTCCTCAAACACATCCCACTTCCTTTGTGGGGGGTGTCTGAGAAAGTATAAAAGAAGAGAGAAGCAAGGGTTTTGGTACCTTTTGCCCTGGAGAGCCCTTTTCCTAAGAAGCACCCTTTCTGAAGAAGTGCCTTTTCCTAAGAAGTGAGATTTTCCTGTAGAGCCTTCTGCCCCCCGGATCTTTGGTCCCTATGTAGCTGCTGGAGATCAAACTTTCTCTAGCTTTCCCAAACTTTTCTTTTCCTAGCCCAAATAAAACTATCTAACTTTCCCTAGAGTCTAGCTTGGTTTAATTTAATTCCCTAGCCTAGTTATAATAAAAGAAGAAAACCTGGTCAATTTCCCTACTGTAATGCAGGGGGGGGGGACCCCTGGCTACCTTCCTTTTTTCCCTACCTTTTCCCTCCTTTTTCCCAATCCACAGTGCTCAAGGAGGTGTAAGATTTAAATTAGGTTTTGACTTAATATGAGCGTAATAAAATGAGATTGTGGTCATCATTTATAAAATATTAGCCCCTAAGTCAAAATGACTATTAGCAGCTTTTATTTACAACAAGGTAGAGATAGTGGAAGTGGGAAATGTAGAAAGGAGACAAAGCCTAGTCTGGTCTACCAGACCTAAGTACTGCTTCTGAGAAATACAACTCAGCCCCCAGCAGGGGCTCTACTGATCTCCATGTGGATTTCCTGGTAGTCCTCAGCCAGAAGTCCCAGTGGTGTTCTCAGCTCTACTCACTGATGCAGAATCCAAGGGAAGAATCTCTCCAAGGAGCCAGCCTCTTGAAAAACCCTCCAGCCCAGCTCATCAATGCAGAGAGCGAATCTGAATGTCCAGGCTGGCCTTTTTAAAGCAAGTTTTCTAGATGCCACTTCCTGTCTCTCCCCCTCTTCACAGGAACCAATCACAGCTTCCCAATTTTCCTAACTGCCCAGGGGAGGGCAGTGGTTGTGGCCTTTGGAGGTGTGAGCTAGTAAGTGATTTGTGAACTCTTCTATCTAATGACCTACCAGTGATAAGCAGGGAGACTTTAAGTTCTTGATTTGATTAACTAAAAATAGACAGAGGGAGAGTTAATTCTATGTTCACAATCCCCCCTATGATTATATTGGGAGACAAACATGTTGAAATCTCCCAGATTTACATCCCTAGTCTCCCTAATGAATACTTTCACATAGCTAGATTATATCTCTAAAGATCTTCTAGCTAAAGGTGAATACAATATTGCACTTTCAAAGATGAAGTTACAATAATAGGAGATAAGAGTGAAATAAAAGAGAGAGCAAAACCAGTGATTGGTAGGTGCATTGACAAAAAGCCAATTAGGGAGCAATCCCCTTCACCATAAGAGTTTACATTCAGAATAAATGTGTTCAACTCCCTTCAGCTTGGTTGACTATATCCCAAAGTTCATTCTGGATCTTCTGATGTAGTGTAGGCTTTCTGCAGGCTTCTTTATGGCACTTTATCCAAATGGTTCACTTTCTTGAGTCAAGGAGTTAGCAAGTTTCTTTTCCTGCAATTTTTCTCAAAAATTTTTAAATCTTGAATTTTATGAAAATTATACAAAGGTTAAAACCCAAATCTATTGATACCTCATCCAGGTCTCTTTCCACTATAATACTACCTCACATTTATAGTGTGTGCATAATATGTACCAGGTACTATGCTAGCACTTTACAAATATTATCTTATTTGATTCCTGCAAATAAGTTCATTATTAACCCCATTTTATGCATGAGATAATTGAGGCAAACAGGTTAAATGACTTGTCTAAGATCACAAAGCTTGTGTCTAAATCAATCAGGTCAAAATCTGAACCCAAGTCTTCCTCAAAACAGGATTCAGGATCCTCACAATTCTTTGTCCCTACTCTACAACACCCCCTCAACTCTCTATCTACTGTGCCACTCAACTACATTATCCCAAACTTCCTCACACTGGCCCTGCCCTAACCCTCCCTCAGAGGCAATATGTGACCACAAGCTAAAGGGCTATATTCATTCCCACCTTTTATTTTCCATTTAAGGGATGCTCATGGGGAGGAGCTAGCAAGTATCACATCACTCCACTCTTCTTCAAATACTCTTTTGCATTAGAGACTTGATCTCAGGTGAATGGTAGTGGCTGAAAGTCAGACAAAGAATAGAGTTGTATTATGTCACAAATACATGCAGGATTCCATGGGGGAAGACCCAGAACTCCTAAAATGAGACATCTTACATAAGCTGGTCATGTTGATGCAAGTGAAAAATAAGCATGGATTGGGGGGGTCTTCTAAGCTGCTTTCCAACTCTTAGAATTCTGTATTGTTATAGTCTGAAGTCATACTATTTACTAAGTTAGATTTCTCTCCTAGACCCTAGGTGGTGCAGTGGATTGGATCTGGTTTCAGAAAATCCAAATTCAGTCTCAGATACTTCCTGACTATGTAACCCAGGGCAAATCACCTAACCTCTGTTTGTCTCAGTTTCCTCTTCTGCAAAATGGGAATAACAATTGCATTTACCACCCAGAGTTTTTGTGAGGATCAAATGAGGTAATAATTATTAAAAAAAAAACCCTATACCTGGCACATAGTAAGTGATGTAAATGCCAGCTGCTACTATTATCTCTTCTCTTTGGTAAGATCATCTACTCTCATGGGTTCATATAACATTTCTGTGAATATGCCTATTAAACCTATGAACTCTGATCTCCTTCCTGATATGCCCTTCTATGTCATCAAATGCATTTGCCCTACATACAGCACTGGCACCTCAAATTGGACATATCCAAAACTGAAGTCTTTCCTCTAAACCTCTGGGCAGCACCATCCTCTCAGCTACCCAGGTTTTAGACCTCCATGTCATCCTGGGTTGTCTAATTTCATTATCTGGAGATTGACTGATCGATTGATTGATTTTACATTTTAGATAAAAGAATTCCACTGGACATGTGTTAGAGGCTGGACTGGTCAAGGAGGATCAATTCTTGGCACAAAACGGTAATTTTCCTATTTTGGCTTTTTCTGATTCCACACTGAAGAAGCTAGGTATTCGAATCCTGTTGTTAAGATGAACGTCTTACTTGAGCAATATCTATTCCCTATCCATAAAGGTCTTTGGGAGAAGTCGCTGAATTGACTACTGTCTCTTCCTTGATGAAGTATCAGCAGCTATACTCTCCTGTTGCTTTTAGTTATTTCTGACTGAGGAGTGTTTTGCCATTCACCATCCTTTCCTCTAATAAGTCATAAAGGAGGATAACAAACTCAAGTATTTATGCAAGACAAAGTAGGAAAATTTATTTGGAACTATACTTTCCTTCTTTGAGGGATCCATATTTCTAAGCATTTAAGATATAAGGAGATAATAAATATCTCTTTGGCTTTTTAAAATAAAGTAAAATTGTTTCATTTATGTTAAACTATGTTGCCACTTTGGTCAGCAGCAAGAGGATTAAATAAATGCGGTAATAACATTGACTGGCATGCACAATGACAAAATAAGTGAGACTATCTGCCATTCTTGGCCAGGTGTGCATGGAAATATGAGCCAGATTTCAAAGTAGTTACCTGAGTGACCCAAAAAGGAGCTCTGTCTTGAATTAATGGAAAACCCCCATTTATCCGTTACAGATAGCAATTTGTATTCTGGGTAATAACATCTAGGTCCAAATCGGTGAGCATAATGAAATGCTCTGAAGTTGTACCATGCATCTAAATTCATACTGCTCAAAATTCAAATTATGTAAACTATGAGAAATGATTCCAGACCAGCAGAAATATGTATTGTGAATTCAAATAATGTAACTACTTTGGGGATTTCATTATTCTCATGAATCAGAACCTAACCATAATACTCTCCTTAATGAACATTCCTGCCTCCATCATATGTGAACAGCCAGTTTCAAAAGGTTAAGAGTACAAAGGATTAAGAAGGCATTAGGAGACCTTGGCAGTGCCTCAGGGTTGCCATTATGAATATCATTTATTTATAAAATAATGTGAATGTGATGAAGAAAAAAAATTATAGCTATTGAACCAGTCTAGCTCTTTGGATTATAAATAAAAGAGTTTATCAGAAAAGAAGAATGGTCTCATCCCTTCACTTTGGCCTCAAAATGTCTTTTCAGTGTAGGTACAATTCCAACTGCAGTGTTTACCTGGCCTCCGGGTGTCTTCTTGTTTTCTTTGGCTCTGTGCAGTGAATGACACAAAGCTGTATTAAAGAGCCTGTTTTGTTGATGTTTATTTTAATCTGGACCTTCATTAATCCCAAAGAATTTGACCACCTCATTTCTCAGGACCTGGTGTCCTAGTTGGAAGTGATTTGACTGGCAGTTGTGGACAAGTCCTGACAGTAGCTCTGAGCATATTAAAAATAGAAAGCAATATTCAAATGAAATTTTGGGGTTTCACAATGTGCCCTGTGTTTTTTAATGTGAGCTGGCATGATTTTTGTGGTCCTATCTGGCCCACTTTCTTGCAGTAATGAGTTCTACTATTCCATGAGCATAAAAGAAACCTTGACATTTTCTTGTGACACATACATGGTCTAAATGTTATCCATCTGGCCTCTATTAGGGTAATACTTTTGAAATAGATGAAGCTCCATGATGGGAAAAGCAAATATAAGTTGTAATTTATATATAAGCTCAATATGGGAAACTCATGTCATTCAGATCCACTTAGAGAAAAATTGTGTGATTCATCTGGACAATATTTTATCATTTCTTTTCAAAAACCTAGTCCTATGGTCCTTGCTTTCTTTCTGGGATCACTTTCTTAAGGGTGCTATAATGCATCTGTTTGCTAACATTTTGGAATGCTGAATTTGGGGTGAGATGGGAACTATTCTATTTTTTATTGAAACTCGAACTTATGAGTTTGAGAATGTGGTATGGGGAGATAGGAGATGCTGAAGTCATATTCATCACTGGCTTTCATCAGATCATGTGCTTATTTTATTTATATTAACATGTGATCACTTTAATGTTTAATCAGTTTTTCAAAGATTTTTACAAGGGTTTGACCTCACTTCTTGATTTAACTATTTTTAGTACTCTCCCTGCAATGTATTTGGAGCAGATTGCTGAACAGATACGTACTTATAAAATCAACGGTCTTTTGGTTGTCGGTGGATTTGAGGTACATTATTCTGTTTTACTATTCACTTGCTAGTTGGCTTATCTAGTCCTAAGTGTTGCCATTTCTGTCCTCTTCAAGCATACTGTCTGAAACCCTTTGGGAGTTGGTCATACAATTAAATTTCATACAATTTCACACATAAAAATTATACAACTAAATTTCCCATCCCAGTGGGATGTGAGGACAGAAGACAGTGGTTGAGCCAGTGGGTTCTGGGAGCCCATGGAGGTGAGTGTATAATATTTTAAATCATGCAGATCACAAGTGAGAAATGCCAAGTCTATCTAGAGGGACTTTTAACCATATCTATAGAGCTGAAGGGGAAGGAGGGTTTATCAAACATGAAGGATACCACAGATTTCATTTGAGAAACTTTTGGTAAATAAGGCATCAATTTTCCAAGACTTCTGAAATTCCAAACTTGTCTTGCAGGAAACTTGTAGGTTTATCTGCCTTGTTATAGGAAAGAAAGCTAGTCAGACAAAGAGTTCTAATCTCTGGAACCTTTGTGCTAACTCATGTGTTTAGTGAATTTGAATTTTTTAAACCTTTAGAAACTTACTCAGACTCACTCTTTGCATTATTTATTTAATTATTATTTAATATTTTAATTTTAATTTTATTTAAGTTTTTAATTTTGTTATTTTATATACAAATTAATAATAATTTTAATTTAATAATAATACATATTTAATGACAATAATTATTAATTACTTAATCAGAAATCCAGTGATCATTATCAAAGGTAAAGAGTCTTAAAAATCCACCCATTAACATATGTTGGAGTCTAGCCCTCCTTGAGAAGCTTAATTAAATGAGTATTTTTTCCCAGGTGTTAGGTTCATTTATAGGGGGGAAATGTAAGAAAACTATTGGAGTAATGAAGTGTTTTGAGAGGAAATTTTTAATCCTTTTAAATGGGAGATAAGGATGGATAGGTGGTGGTTCTGTCATTATTCCTTTAAAAAAATGCCATTCCTGTTTTGTGTTCCTAATGCATGTTATGTTGTTTTTTAGTAGTCCCTGCTATCCCAATGTGTGACTTGTGTGTTGTGGCAGAGGTGGCTCTCCTTGTGGCGCTTCCATGTCCTTCCATGTTCCAGTGATGTCCACTCTTTTTCTCCCCCGATTATCCCTAATTATTGTACTGTGCCTGTCCCTCACCCAATAGGCCTACCTGGGATTGCTGGAACTGTCAGCTGCCCGTGAGAAATATAAGGAATTCTGTATTCCAATGATTATGGTTCCTGCTACTGTATCCAACAATATACCCGGTTCCGATTTCAGCATTGGTGCAGACACTGCCCTGAACACTATCACCGATGTAAGTCTGTGCATGCGTATGCAATCTTCAGGCTAATGCTAATGGCAAAATTGGAGGCACCTCTGTTTTATATACCAGTACCCTGGAAATGATCTGCTTGAGCTATTTGGGTCCTTCTGCCAAATGCATCTTGGTGTTTTTTCCCCTAAACCCTGACTTTCTGTCTTAGAATCAGATTATGTATTGTTTCTAAGGCAGAAGAGTGGTAAGGGCTAGTCAATGGGGGTTAAGTGACTTGCTCGGGGTCACACATCTAGGGAATGTCTGAGGTCAGGTTTGAATCCAGGGCCTCCCATCTCTAGGCCTGACTCTCAATCCACTGAGCCACCCATCTGCCTCCCATCTTGGTGTTTTTTAATAGTTAATCTACAGAAATGAAGTCCCCCCCCCCCCAATTAACCAGACTACCCAAATATTTTGTATAACTAGTAAAACTTTACCCACTCCATACCCTATTTCCTAGCAATGATTTCTTTAATGACAGAGTTCTTTTATAGTTTACAAAATAAAACAGAAGTAGCTCAAATTTGAGTGTAAACCAGAGGCATCAAACTCATGGTGTAGGGGCTATAAGTAGCCCCCAAAACTCCCAACTGTGGCCCAAATCAGATTAAATGTAAATGAGAACTGCTTAGCAAAATAAATAAAAATATAATACAATGTAGGTAATGTTGGTTTTTGGTTTTCCAAGTCAATATGAAGCCTTACCTTTTATATTAGAATAATACCAATACTAAGTATGGTTCTAAGGCAAAAGAGCTGGGGTTAAGTGACTTGCCCAGGGTTACACAGTTGGGAGTGGAGTATCTGAAACCAGATTTGAACTCAGGTTCTCCTGACTCTGGGCCTGGCTCTCCATCCACTGAATCTCTTAGTTGTCCCTGCCTCCCTTTTTTCAGGACCATGAAGTGATAGTCAATTTGTTGCTTTGACAAAACCATTTACCTGTTTTCTCTGCAGTTTTGATTTTCACTGGGTAAACTCCATTTCTTGCTATATAAAATGGGAATGTTATAGAAAAGTAGATGATTATACATTTGGAACTAGAATTTCCTTACATTATTTTAGATCACTTAAAGCCATATTCTATACTATACAAAACCATAGTATAAACACATTCTTGTTTTCTAACTTTATAACCCAATAAAGAGATTGTTGTCTCTTCACATTTTACAATCAAGGATGCATTTTTCCCCCTTTTAATTTGCATTCAAAATTTATCTAAACAAATCTGATTTTAATTTTGCTAAGAGACCTGAATTTTGAAGATTTATATGTCTAGTGTTCTTTGACATCAGACTGATTTCTAGTACTGGTAAATAAAAGTTGAGGATTCCCCCTCCAAAAAAAAAAAAAAACTAAAGCCCAAATTTCAGCACAGAAATAATGCTAGGTTTATGCTACTTGCCTTTCTTTTCTTTATAATCTTTCCATACTGATCTAACTTTAGATCTTCAGGAAATATCTATGATTGAAATTCCTTTTCAATATACTAACCCTATTAAAGTCTTCTAATTGGGAATTTCCTCTTTTGCTCTGCTAATATCTATCCAAACCACTAATCATAACCTCAAATTTACTCTTATTCATTCTTTCCTGCTATCTGCTCAAGGTGTGAATGGTGTTTCTCTATGCTTTACTTGCAACAGAATCAAACTAATATGCGTAATAAGTTGTGCTTAATAAAACCTTAAGAAAGTGGGCATATGTTGTGAATCTGAAGTTAATTTAAAATCATTTAAAGTTAATAAGATTTTTCTTCACAGCCATCAGAAAGCTAATATGTATTTCTAGTATGTGATATAATGTACTTTGAAATGTAATGGAAAACTATAAAAGGAAAGTGAGATTTGACAATCTTTAAAGTTGGATATTAGGACCGTCAATCATCATCTTATATTATGGTGCTGACTTTGTGTCATGAACCTCTTCAGTAGCTTGGTGATGCTGATGGCCCCTTCCTCAGAAGAATATTTTAAACACGTAAAAGAATATATAGAGAATTACAAATGAAACCAAAGGATAATGAAGATAAAGATGTATTTATTTTCTCATCCAAGTTTAAGAGACTGCTTCCCCCATCCTGAAATCTGTCCATAGGCCCCTTGGGACCCATGCTTGATGCCCATGCTGGCCAGTTATCTTTCACACAGAAATGTGGGGTGGGATAGGGACAAACCCCAAACTATTTACCTTAGCTCTAGACTAAATCTCTAATGCTTAGAACTAGAGATCAGATAAGAAGGTTTGACCAGATTATTGTAAACAACCAAAACAACATCAACCTCAAAAATGTGTTTGTCTTAATTTTGAATCAATAGTGTTTTACCAAGAGCAGTAAGAAGGAAATAACACAAAAGGAGACTAAGAAGCCAATTTACATTGGAGATTTAAACTCTTCTTTTGACTACTGATCCTGTCTCCTTCTGTAGTCCTCTATGTACTATATATGGGATAGATAAGTATGGAGTCTGGAGTCAGGAAGACTCATCTTTTGAGTTCAAATTTAGTCTTTGATACTTACTAGTTGTGTGATTCAGGGCAAGTCACATGACCCTGTCTGTCTCAGTTTTCTCATCTGTAAAATGAGCTGGCGAACCACTTCAGTATCTTTGCCAAGAAGCCCCCAAATGAGTCACAATGAGTTGGACATGACTAAAACAACTGAATGATGATATTCTACTCAACTCCTATGTATAAAAATCCCAGTCCTTCCTTATGAAGAATCATCTCTTCTGCTTTGGAGACAGTAGAGGGATATTCTTTATACCTCAACTAGTGACTGATTTTTTTCCAATTATGTGTAAATACTGTTTTAAACATTCATTTTCTAAAATTTTGAGTTCCAAATTCTCTCCATTCTTCCCTTTTTTCCCCTCCTCCCTCCCTGAGGTGGTAAGTAATTTGGTCTCTTTTATATAGTATGTATGGTCATGCAAAATACATTTCTACATCCGTTATGTTGTGGAAGAAGATTCATTAAGAAATTAAAGAAAATGAAGTTAAAAGTAGTATGCTTCAATCTGCATTCAGATGGTATCATTTCTTTCTCTGGAGGTAGAGAAGTAGCATTTTTTCATCATGAGTCCTTTAGAATTATTTTAGATCATTGTATTGGTAAGAATAAATCATTTATAGTTGATTATCATACAGTACTACTGTTACTATGTACAATGTTTTGGTTCTGTTCACTTTACTTTGTATCAGTTCATATAATCATCCTGCTCTTCATTATAGCTCAAGAGTATTCCATTACAATCATATACCACAACTTGTTCAGTTATTCCCCAACTGATGGACATCCCCTCAGTTTCCAATTCTTTGCCACCAAAAAAAGAGCTGCTATTAACATTTTAATATGAATATATATTTTTCCTTTAATAAAATCTCTTTGGGGAGTATACACCTAGTGGTGGTATTTCTGGATCAAAGGGAAAGTACAGTTTTATAGCTACAAATTGTTCTCCAGGACAGTAGGATCAGTTCACAACAGTGCATTAGTGTTCCAATTTCCCCCACTTCTAATACTTGTCATTTTCCTTTTCTGTCATATTAGCCAATCTGATAGATGAGTTGATACCCCAGAGATGTTTTAATATGTATTTCTCTAATCAATAGTGATTTAGAATATTTTTTCATATGACTATGAATAGCTTTCATTTTTTTGCCTCAAAACTGCCTGTTCATATCCTCTGACCATTTATTAACTGGGGAATGAATGACTTGTATTCTTATACATTTGATTCAGTTCTCTATATTTGAGAAATGAGGCCTTTATCAGAGACTCTTACTGTAAAACATTTTTCCTAGATTGCTGTTCTGTTCTCAGGTAGCTGAATGTTAATGATGAATATATTATGAGCACAGAGGTTACAGAGATTCCTGTTTAGATTCCAGCCTTTTTAAGAACCTCCATGAATTTATAAGATATACTACTGAAGGTGGTAATGGGAATTGAGACACAATAGTTCTAAAACAACCCTATAAGGATAAGAGTAGCCAACTGATCAATAAGCATTCGTTAAGTGCCTACTATTTGCTAGACAGTGTTTTAGCTGTTTTTTGTTTTTTGGGGGGATTTTTTTTTGGATAATAGATTTAAATAGACTATGGGAATGCTGGAGTAACTTTTACATTTAAATATGGGTTCATTAACTGGTGACTTTTTTTTAAACTCTTACCTTCTGTCTTAGAATCCATACTGAGCATTGATTGTAAGGCAGAAGAGCAATAAAGGCTAGGCAACTGGGGTTAAGTGACTTGCCTTGGCTCCCATAGTTAAGAAGTATCTGAGGTCTGTAAAGGTTAAATTTTGGGTGGAGACTGAATATAAAATTTGTTGGTTGCTGGGGATTTAATTTTTAAATCCCAATGAAGTACTCAAGTCAGAATGGAATTTAATGGTGATTTATTTACAATAGGAGGAAGAATTTAAGAAAGAGAGTGAGAGAGGAAGGAATTTTAAACTGCTCCAGCTCAGTTTGAGCCAGGCAGGAGTTCAAGCTTTAGCCAAGGTGGCCTCCCCAGAAGGCCAAGGGAAAGGGGAGTCAGTCTTATCACTCATCATGTGACCATCTCAAGGAAGCTGTCTGAGGAAGCTCCTCCAGACTCCAGTTCCAGGGTCAACTCACTTCCAGTCAGTCCCCACAGGAAGTGACATGAACTCCAAAGGCAGTTCTCTACATCACTTCCTGTGTCTCACATGTGCCAATGGTGGCTCAAGCTTGGCTTAGGACAGCCCAGGGGACAGTCAGTTGTTTCTGATTTGTCACTTGCTAGCACATGCCAATGTAGTGTGGGTGTATACATTCCTGGGTGCTAGACTAAGCAAAATGGAGAAAATCTAAAAAATCACAATCCCCCCTGATGATGATTGGGGGGCTAGACTCCCCAACTGATCACTAAACATAAGCATCCTGCACCCCCAAATTTTCTAAATGCAGGTGCATACAAAATTTTACCTTCTAAGAGAAAACTACAATAGTTAGAGATAAGAGGGAAATAGAAGAGAGAGAGCAAAACCAATGTTTTTGCTGAGCGCATTGACAAAAACCAATTTAGCCCATTTAAAATCCCTGCACTTAGCTTACCACTATACTTGCTACATCATTGCAAAGGAAGAGAGTGTGGGAGGCGTTACTGCCAGTTAAATACCAATAACGTGATGTCTAACATGATCTCGTCAGTGTGGAAATTCAGGAGAGATTATAGGGAATTCTGGAAAATACCAAGGGCTTCTGGGAATTGAAGTCTAGGATTCAAAATCTCCATTTATATAGGTCACACTTGAACTCAGGTATTCATGACTTCAGACCTATTCATTATGTTACCTTGTTGCCCCAATTGGTGACATTTTGAAAAATACTTTTAGAAAATGCATTATCTCTGTTCTAAATATCAAAAGTTTCCTTTTAAAATTCAAACTTTTTGGTTCAAGTGAACTTTTTGAGGTGAAGTCAGTTATTGGAGATCCTTTGGAGTCTGGAAGTTGAAGTGGCTTTTGTATGCCGATATGTGATCCTCCTATCTAGTATCTTACCTAATTAGCTTTTCTAGAACAACTAATATCACTTAAGCTTTTTTGAAAAAAAAAATTATTTTCTCATTTCCCAATTCCATATAATTTTTTAAAATCTTTTTTTTTTTTTAAATTTTGAGTTCCAAATTCTCTGACGACTTCTCATTCCTTCCCTCTCCCACCTCCTTAAGAACTCAAACACTTTATTTTAATGCTGAACTTCCTTTACTAATATGGGTGGGGAGGGACTTTGTTTTCAAGTTTCAGGGCTTTTTGCCTTGCTGTTTTCAGAGCTAGTTCTGGCATTTTAGGAGTTTCAGATGCTTCCAAGATGATGTGATCTTGGAAGAGATGAGGTCACTGCTCTTTTAGTCTGTACTCTGGTCTTTCCCAAAGAAGGGCCCTGATCCCTTGGGATGGAAGTTTTTACTCAGGGTCCTTCCTCCTTTGGTACTAGAAGTGTTACTGCCCCTCAAGGTCCCTGATCCCTTGGGGGTGATCCTCAGGGCTTCCACTTCCTTTTGACCAAAAGTACTCTTCTCTGCCCTTGAATTGTGACCCCAAAATGGGTATAGGCTATGGTGTTGTCAAACAATGAGTGGTCCTGTGTATTTCAACCACATGGGCTGTGGACCAGTCTCCTCTCCAGTGTCACAGATTTTTCTTCCCTCCTTTGTTGTCTTAGGTTAGGAGAATGTCTCACCCTGACCTTTTGTTAGTTCTGCAACTCCAGAGTTAAATTTGGGGTATTATTTTAAAGTTGTTTAAAGGGAAATATTTGGAGAGTTAGACTGAATGTTTCTTTCCTCTACCCCTGGAAGTCCACCCTGATTTTTAACTTCAACCTAAGCTTAGGAACTGAGTGTGGCATCTCTAAGAAGCAATTATCTTTCACCGTGATTGAGTACACCCAAGGCAGGGTGTACCCAATCATAAAAAAAATTTCCAAAACTGGAATTTGGAAATTCACAGGGAATTTCTGACTCCATTTTTATTTTTTTTATCCATTGTTATAGTTTCCCTATTTGTAAACTGGGGAGGGCAGCACATGTGTTTTACTTCAAAGAGATGAGTAAAGGCTAATTAAGAATTTTTAAAATTTTGAACATGAGAAATACTAAACAAACAAAAAACAAAACATTTAGTCTATTTGTGTTTAACACAAGTTAACTTTTCATTGGTCAAAAATTTTGTCCATTTTTTTTTTTATTAAAAACCCTTACCTTCCGTCTTGGAGTCAATACTGTGTATTGGCTCCAAGGCAGAAGAGTGGTAAGGGCTAGGCAATGGGGGTCAAGTGACTTGCCCAGGGTCACACAGCTAGGAAGTGGCTGAGGCCAGATTTGAACCTAGGACTTCCCGTCTCTAGGACTGGCCCTTAATCCACTGAGCTACCCAGCTGCCCCCAATTTTGCCCATTTTTCAAACTAAAAAGTAGCTTGCATAGTAGCTCCTATGGAAAATAGATTTTCCAGTATGTGCATCATAAAGGCTTAGATGGCAGAGTTTTTATAAATATTTGCCTTATAATACTTAATAGAAAGATTTGGAAGTTTTTACAAGGCTATATGAGGTCCCTAATACAAACATTTTTGCTATACCAAATAACATTTTTCTGTAGTCAGTAGATAACAACAGTAAGTTGAATATATTAAATGCTGCTCCTGATTGTCATTGAAACTTTTGCTAATAGCCACAACTATTTAAAACCTCAAAAGATTCCTTTGGTAAATAAATTGACCTCCTTTTTTAGCATACATAAATGAAGAACATCTGGGGCTCCTTGGACATATTTAAAACATTTTCAGTTGGTGTCATCAGCAAATTTAATAAATATCCTCTACTAGCAACTGCTTCTTGCAGAATTTTGTCCTTTTCATAGGAGTCATAAGCCTTGAGTGACCTATACTGACTCTAGCATGCCTTTGTGCTGAGACTATTTTATTCTCTAAGCATACTGTTTGAAAGTTGTCCTTTCTTCCAGAACTCATAGAGGGGAAATATTGAATGTGCAGCAATATAAAAATTACCAGCGGCTGTAAAGGGTTGATAAAAAAATATTTTTTTTTTCACTTAAGGGCTTGCAAATGACAGGTTTGACAAGCCTAAGCAGGTATTTTATTTGCTTATTTGATGAAATCACTGTTAGAACTTTTTCAAAAAGCAGTGTATTTAAAGGGGTGGTTTCCTCCCTAATGTACACTGTAGCATCTTGAGTTATAGGGAAGGATACTTACCCTAATACCAAAGGAGAAGGTACTAGAAGGTTCCATGGGGTCTTCATCTTGATACATCATCATGGTATGGAAGTGACCTCAGAAGGCTATACCATTGAGGCACAAGCTCTGGTATTTTCTCTCATGAGAGAAAGGCTCTGAGCTCCAAGCAACAGTGGACCAACCTAACAAGATACTTCTGAAGAGATTCACTACCAATAGCCTGGCAACTTGTGATGAATTCTTTGGCCACAGCAACCTACAAAACAAAGAAGTCCATTCAAGCTGACCTCAATTTGCTTGATCGTTCTGTAATGAACTAAAAGAACATTGGTTTAGTTTCTTGGAAAATAAGTTCTATATCCTCTGGAAAGTAAAAAAAGCTTATCCAATAATAGTCTATTTTCCATAGTAGGAAATCACTAAAAACCCACACCAAGCATACTTAATTTCATATTGAATTGGTTTAATGAAGGCAATGCAGGAAGAGCAGTCAGTAAAGAAAAGCGTCAGTTCTTACAGGAAAGAATATCTCAAACTGAAGTTTGATTATATCCATTAATTTCTCCCTGATGTTGATGCTGGTAGTGGTAAGGGAAGACTACTTATAGACAAACTATTAATGAAAACAGATAGATAGATAGATAGATAGATAGATAGATAGATAGATAGATAGATAGATAGATAGATAGATAGAAAATGACTCAAACTATATGAGTTATACCACATAGGTGGTATATAGCTTTCATTAGTTAAGTGCCTTTTTAGAAATTATTGAGGTCAGGGCAGCTGGGTGGCTCAGTGGATAGAGATCCAGGCTAAGAAATGGGAGGTCCTGGGTTAAAATCTGGTCTCAGACACTTCCTAGCTGTGTGACCCTGGGCAAATCATTTAACCCCCATTGCCTAGCCCTTCCCACTCTTCTGCCTTGGAACCAATACACAGTATTGAATCTAAGATGGAAGGTAAGAGTTTAAAAAAAGAGAGCAAAGAAAAATTATCAAGGTTCTAACCAATGGCTCACAAATATTGAGGGATAATTTTTTTACAGCAAAAAAATTTTAAAAGTATGTTTTAAAAGTATGAGCTGGGTGGCTCAGTGGATTCAGAGTCAGACTTAGAGATGGGAGGTCCTAGGTTCAACTCTGGCCTCAGACACTTCCCAGCTGTGTGACCCTGGCCAAGTCACTTGACCCCCATTGTTTATCTCTTACCACTCTTTTGCCTTAGAACCAATATACAGTATTGACTTTTAAGATGGAAGGTAAGGGTTTAAAAAAAAAAAGTATGTTAGGATTCTGAGATGAATAATTGGGTCCATGCAAACCTGGGCAGGTAGGTTGTGGAATGGTGGATAGAGTGCGGGGCCTGGAGTCGGGAAGACTTGTCTTCCCAAAATCAAATCTGGCCTCAGATACTTACTAGCTATATAAACCTCAGAAAGTTATGTAATGCTTTTTGCCTCTGTTCCTCATTTGTAAAATAAGCTGAAAGACCACACCAGTGTCTTTGTCAAGAAAACTCCAAATAGTGCCACAAAGGATGGGACATGACTGAAAATGACTCAACAACAAAAGTAACCCACCCAGATTCATACAGACTAGTTACCAAGACAGGGAAGGTAGATTACCCGGAGGCAGAAAAAAGAGAGCTAATGCAAGGAAGGAGAAGGCTTCGTCTGGACAGCTTCAAAGAAGTTACCATGGAAGTAATCCCAGAGAGAAGAGTATATGAGTAACTGACCCAGAATATACAGGCAGGCTTGGTAAATGCAGGTGCCTTTTGTTCTCCCCCCAATTACATGTACAAACTATTTTTGCCATCAAAAAAATTATTTGTGAAAAACAAAAGACCAAAAATACACACACACATGCGTGCAGATTCCATTAGTTCTTTCTCTGGAGGTGGATAACATTTTTCACCACTTGTCTGTTGGAGTTGTCTTGGATCAGTGTTTTGGTGAGAATAGCTAAGTCATTCTCAGTTGATCATCATACATTATTGATACTTCTATTCCTGGTTCTGTTCACTTCACTTTGCATTGGTTTGTGTAAGTCTTTCCAGGTTTTTTTGAAAGCATCCTGCTCAGAGTAACTTCCTACAGCACAGCAAAATTCCACCATAAGCATATACCACAAATTGTTCAGCTATTCCTCATTGAAGGACATCCTCTCAATTTTCAATTCTTTGCTATGACAAAAAGAGCTTCAGTAAATATATATTTTCCTCTCTAAAAAATCTCTTGGATACAAACTTAGTATTGGTATTGCTAGGTCAAAGGGTATGCACAATTTCACAACGCTTTGGGTATAGTTCCAAATCCCTCTCCAGAATGGATCAGTTCACAACTCCACCATGTAATGGGGAAATTTAGGGGAGATGGGAGAGGTTATAATATTGTAATGGTTAAGAATGTGGCTACAGGATTTATGTAATATTAAACAATGGCAATTCACAACCAACAGTGCATCAGTGTCCTGGTTTTCCCATATCCCCTCCAATATTTGTCATTTTCCTTTTCTGTTATACTAGCTAATCTAATAAGTGTGAGGTAGGGAATGATGTATATACTTATAAATGTAAATCAGTTCTCTATATATTTGAGAAATAAGGTTTTTCTCAGAGTAACTTGCTATAAAATACCCTCTCATTCTCTGCATTCTTTCTAATCTTGGTAGCATTGGTTTTATGCAAAAACTTAAAACTCGATGTAATCAAAATACCCATTTTGCATTATGTTTTAAATCACTGACATGAAGTGATGCGAGTTAGAAATGTGGCAAACATTTTGCATGGCTGTGTCTGGGGCTGAGCCAATTTCATCCCATTCTTCTTGGCCTCTTTTGCAATGGTGCTAGTAGGTTATTGTTTGGTATTGATAATTTGCTTCACCCTGAAGCAACAAGAAGAATGGTATTTTATTCTAAATATTTATTAAAATTTTAGTTTTGCTAATTTTCACAAGGTTTAATCTGACAGACTCACATTACTAATATAACCTTCTAATAATATAGCCATACTAACTGCTGCTCCATCACTCATATTTCTGGCTCTGCTTGTGTCTCTTATCTGTTTTCTGCATGCTTTCTGTCTCAGATTCACTGATTCACACTGCTTTTCAGAAATAAGATAGTGCCAGGGTGACCCCCATGCATTGTTGTAGATTTCTTTACTGTTTTATTCCCCTCTTATGCTTCCTATTATTTCTCAGATTTCTTTTTGATCCACAAATGGGTTTGCCACTGGAAAAAAGCCAGTCCTCTTCCACACATGCAATGAACCACCACCAACCAACCATCTATTGACTGATAAGTATGAAATGCATAGTGTGGATTGATAATGCTATTTCTATTTGTACTGCTACTCGCAGGCTTTTCAAGGTTGTATTAACTTATTCGAGGCACGGCCCCAACATAAGGAGTTTTGCATCCCTATGTGCATTTTGCCTGCTACTATTAGCAATAATGTGCCAGGCTCAGACTTTAGTATTGGCTGTGACACTGGCCTGAATGCTCTTGTGGAGGTAAGAGAAGATCAACTACACAAAGAATTACCAGTTAATCAGTCTTAGAGCCTTAGTTTATCTTTAAAATTTTTTTGTATTATAATTTTTTATTTTTCAGGTAATGGCTTAAAAAATTATTCTCTCCTTCCCATTATTTTCTTTCCCTTAATATTGTTATTTTTTTAACAAAAGAAAAAATATGATAAGCAAATACCTTCAATGCATATCTTCAAAGTCCAGCAAAACAAAGTTTCACATTAGCCATGTTCATCCTTTAAAAAAATTTTTTTTTAACCTTCCATTTTAAATCAATACTGTGTATTGGTCCCAAGGCAGAAGAGTGGTAAGGGTTAGGCAATGAGGGTTAAGGTATTTGCCCAGGGTCACATAGCTAGGAAGTGTCTGAAGTCAGCTTTGAACCTAAGACCTTCCTGCTCTAGGTCTCATTCTCCATGCACTGAGCCACCCAGCTGCTCCCCATGCAGACCTTAAAACCTTACCTGAAACTAAAGGTGGATGAGATGATAACATTAAATATTTATCGACTTTGGCAAACTAAATTTGCTCTTTTTCCCCTCCCTTTGCCCAATGGCTGCTATTTTGCCACTCCTAGCTATATCAAGAATACTTTTTCAAGATAAAGAATTTTTTAGAGTTGTCTTATAATCAAGTTGTCTTATTTATAATAAGTATATACTTATAATAATAAATATAGAAATAACTTAGACGCATAAATTAACATGTTTTGTTATGGAAACAAAAAGAGGGTGATGATTATCCACAAAAGGTATACCTAATGGTGCAGCTAGTTTTCTTGGGTGAGGGAAGAAGGAATAGAGGAGTGGTCCCTCACAGGAAGGCTCTGCCTTTAATAATTGTACACATTCTTATTGCATAGGAAAGTGTTCTAAGTCCATTGGATTGGATAGAGTAGCTAAGGGACAAAAAGCTTTGAGAACAGTGGCCCCCTCCTTGGAGAGAAGTCATCGGGCCACCATGAGGCACATTTGTGTCCTGCTGTTGCGCTCCATCCTCATCAGGCTGGGGGAGCAGCTTATCAGAAAGTCGGTTTCACGTTGGAGTAAGATTGTAGACACTGTGCAGGGTCCCGGAACGTGGAGTCCCACAGCGAATGACTGATGAGTTTCTTGGTTTTTCCCCTCATCCCAATGTTGACGCAGAGGGCTGGTTGTGTTTCTAGTTTCTGGAGCTGCGCTCCTGCTTTTTTTTTTAGAGAGTACCAATATGGTAGCCGTCAGGCAGCTCATGGGTAGTTCAGAAGCTCTTGCTTATAAGGAGAAGGAGAAGGGTAAGTGGAGGCATGAAGCCATAGCGAGAATATGGTCAATGGTAAAACTCAAAGGAGCTTGATTTTCAAATGTTTCCCTGATTTTGTTTCTTTGGGTTCAGGCAGGAGTGGCGTGCTGGGCTGCCCCAGGAGATGTTTTCTGAGCCCTTTTCCTCGTCTTTCTCGCCAGTTTTTAAAGTCCTCTTGAGAGCTCTTGGCGCGCTGGGTGGTTGTCTGTCCTCATATCTGTTGGGGATTTGGCTCCTATGGATGGGAGGCTTTATACCAAAACGTGGGCAAGAAGGGACTTTAAAGGAGGCTCAATCCTAGCTCCTGCCCATGTTTAGCGATAAACATTGGTTGAAAAGGTTTGAAAGAGCCCATTATCCTTCCTGTGCACAGCAAGGCAAAGCCCACGCTAGGATCTCTGGCAGTCTGCTTAGTTTAGTGCATGGAACTTACTGTGTTCTAACCTGGTCACCATTATTAGGAAGCCAAGAAGGTAGCCTGGACAGTTTTACAAAGATATTGCGAAAGACTAACATAATACAGTAGTAGGATAGAAAGAGCGCTTGATGAAGCAGCGGCGGGCTTGGAGACGCTGCATTTCTCTAGAAAGTTGTGTTAAATGTCCTTAAGCTTCCGCTCTAAGGCTGGCTCTTACCCGATTCCTTTCACGGCGGTTTCTTTGCTTGGCAGGGGTAGGAATCCTTTGCGCCGCAAGGTGTGTTGGTAGCCCCCTAGACAGAGAACGTGTTTGAGAGGTGTGTGTGTGTCACATTCCTTTAGCCAAATGCCACTAACTAGGAGCCCCAAATCCACACGTTGGTGACAATTACGCCGATTATTTGTATGTATAAATCACTCAACAATGTCTTTGACAACAATCTCTTCGTTTTTTGTTAGTCAACGTGTTCAATCTTAATCCATTAAAATCTACTTTTCCAAAATTGCTAGAAGGGGGAAAAGTAGAAACAATTGGGTTGAATTTTCATCTTTATTGTATTTTCATTTTCCACTTTAGTGAAGGTACAAATAAAGAAATGAACATAGCAAAGACTGGTTGAATAATATATTTTTGCGTTTTTTTTTTTATGTTCAACATTTTGCTATGAATAATAGGAATGACCCCAATTGCTTACTAACATTAACCCAAATGGTAAGTCCTCTTTTTCTTGCTGGTTACTTATAAACTGCGGGCTCAGCACTGAAATGATAAAAGAGCTGCAGGGAAAGCCAGGAAGTTCTGGGAGGAAGAACTTGTGCCTATCAGTGGGCCAAATAGCTATTCACTTTCCTTTGAAAAGTGTAGATTGTTAAGCTAAAACAATTTTAAAAGTCTGAGAGGCTAACAAGGTGGATGTGACTTGTGGAGAGGAAAACCGAAGCAAGTTTAATTAATTAATTAATCCCTCATCCTGTGAACAGACCTGTGATCGAATCAAGCAGTCCGCGAGTGGGACCAAGAGGCGAGTCTTCATCATCGAGACGATGGGCGGCTACTGTGGCTACCTGGCCAGCATGGGGGGCCTCTCTGCTGGGGCCGACGTAGCATATATTTTTGAAGAAAAATTTGACATCCGAGAACTACAGGTTTGTAGCCATTTTAGGCCACAAGGACTTCTTTTATTCCCTGTGTTTTCTGTGTGTGTGTGATGCGTGTGCTCGATATTGGGAGAGAGGAGGAGCATCCCACCTCCTTCTGGAGAAGAGCTGGGGGAACATTTGGGCTATTCCGAGTGAAAAACGGGTCAAATCTGTATGTCTCCTAGTCCATCCCCTTCTGTAATAGGAAAGTCATGAAGTGCCCTCTGCTGGTTCACTGCTTCTTACATGTAAGGATTTTTTTTTCTCCCACTATAGCAAGAGTATCAGGTCTTCCGTGGAATTAAGGCCCATTTCTCCCAAGATGACATTAGGTCTGTCTCTAAAGAACCCCTGCTGGATCCTGACCAGTCTCAACCAGTTTAAGGTCTAATAATAACATAACAAGAGCCAGATTATACCCATCAGCCTCACTGCTACAGAGGAAGAGAAGTATAACAGAATTAGAGAGAGAAGGCTGTGCTGAGGAATAAAAAGCAGCCAGGAGGCACAAAATAAATTTTGAAATGTCATCATAAAACTCATTTGATGCAATAATATAGTTGTGAATTAGGTCTATCATGTAGTCTTCCTCATTCCACTTTCTAGCTCATCTCTTCTAAAGTAAAACTTGGGTAGTACATAATGAATAGTAAAATAAGTCATCATTTAATTCATGTATTCCCAGAGCACTACACATGCCAAATAAATTTATTCATCCCAAATAGAGCGTCATATTGAAAATGTGCAAAAAATGGATGGCAAGGAATATGTTCTTTAGTTCAAATTCTCTACTTGGTAGCCCGATAGATATGGAATATAGTTGTACAGTCTCTTCTTCTGATGAATCTCATGTTAGGTACCTGAGAGATGAATTGACTTGCCAACTGTGAAACTAAAGCTTGAATTAGTACTTTTTCTCTGCTAATCAGGCTATTTATGCTTCAGGAGTCTGTAAAAAAAAAAGTAGGAAAGAATAGTTCTGATTATATATACATTATCAAATTTTATAGTATTGACTTGAGAGCCATCTTCACATTTTTAAATCCTCGTGAACACAGAATTAAATATTTGGAATAGAGGTGGATATATACAAACTCATACCTTAATCTGCAGAGAATGACTTTTCAATATATAGAATTCTTTGTTGCCAAAATAGTCCATAAGAAAGCAGTTTTATTTACTTATTTGGTTATTTTGATATGAAGACCTTTACATAAGGTCCATGCATAAAGGAAACAAGGTAGCTTTCAGATTTGATGATGCCACAATAAAAATATGTTGGGAAGAAACAAAATGAATAGGAGAAAATCAGCAAAATTTAAACTTATCATTTTGTTTCAATTATATTAAAAAAAATTTATACCACAGCCAGCCATGTTGATTTAATATAAGGTAGTGGCTGATTATTCTTCTTAATAAAAATCACATTTGTAGAACAATGGGAAGAATTCCAGATTTGGAAACAGAATGTGGATTCATATGTCGGATCTTATACTGTCTACCTATTACTTTGAAGAAGTGACTTAGCCTCATTGGGCTCATCAGTTTTATAAAAAAAAGCATCCACTGAACTGGATGCTCCCAGGTCCAGTCTAGGGTCTAGGATCCAGCTCTAAGTCTGATTGATAATACCCTTTACTGGTGTAAAAACACCATTACTGGTATAAAATTTGCCTTGTTTTATAAGGCAAAACATGTAACATAAATGAGGAATAAGATTTCAGGAGCAGAAATGCTAACATGAGGAAAACATTTACTAAACATATGAATTGTTTTTTGCTTTTAAGGTTAGCCTGAGAGATTCATAGAAGTGTACACGTGGTATAAAAATCATCCAAAGTGGGAGAGAATATGATAGTCCAGTTTGATTTAGCCTTAAAAAATCAGGGGATAACAATTTGTTACTATCGGAAGTCAGTTACACATGGAGCTGTGCAATAAGGAGGTAAACCTATTCACTGCACTCAGGGAGCTTTGAAACAGTCAGTCTTTTGAAACAGTCTTATATTTTGACAGTCAGGCAGAAAGATAAATGACAAATGAACTAAGTATGTTTTAAGTGTATAAATTATTAAATAAATGAATGTGCCAAATCATTGTTTTTTTTTTCAGCAGAAATTAAATAATTATTTACTCGATGCTAATGGTAAGCATTTCTAATGAGAGATGATTTTCCCCCATTTCTAGGCTAACGTGAGGCATTTGACAGAGAAAATGAAGACCAACATACAACGAGGCCTGGTGCTCAGGTACTAAAGGGTTATTTCCTGGGAGTTGAGCTTTAAATGCTTGGAAAGATAACTTTTTAAAATGCAATAGTGGCATAGAGTTTATTATTTGATCATCCAAGGACTAGCCTCTACGAAGCGCTATTTTATTGCATCATCATTGTATGTGGAGGTGACCTCAGGTTCTCGAATGGTAGCAAAATGTAAGCCCTGGTAGATTTGATCACGATGGAAAGATTTTGCAAATAGTACTGGCTCAAGACTGTTTTCTGAGGATAAATTAACCAACTAAGTGTGGACAGGCTTCTCACCAGGAGGCTGGCCATTTGGCAACATGAATTCTTAAGCCATGGATACCCAAGAAACAAAGAAAAATCTATAAAATGGCCCTCAATCCTGTGCAGGCCCTTCTACTTATGCTGTGGCAAAGGAAATCCCATAAGAATTATAGTTTTAAGATCATCTATAAATACTACCAGTCATTAGTACTTTAAATGACTTTTCTAGTGAGAGATCAGTAAACAGGCATACTACCAAAAGAACAATCATATTAAAACAAAATATAAACAAACAAGAACCACCAACAAATACAAATAAATATAAACAAAAACCATAAGCAAAATGTAGATAAAACTAGCCAACAAAGCAAGATGTTTCATACTGAAAAGATGTTTCATAAGTTTCCCATGGAGAAGAAAATAAGAGTTGATAGAAGTTAGTTTTTATTCCCATCCCTAAGACAAGAAACATTCTCAGGGGACATTTGGTCATCTCATAATGCACATTGCTGTTGTTCAGTTGTTTAGTTGTCTGACTCTTCAGGACTTCATGGACCATCCTGGCCATGGTTTTCTTGGCAGAGATACAGGAGTGGTTTGCCATTTCCTTCTTCAGTGGATTAAAGCAGAGGTTGAGTGCCTTGCTAGTAAGATTTTGAGGCCAGATTTGAATTCAGCTTTTCCTGACTCCAGGTCCACCACCATATCCACTAAGCCACCTAACTGCCTCCTTAGTCGATGCTCATAATGTGTGCAAAAAGACCCCCATGAAAATAGTCAGAGTTTATATGCCAAAAATCTATAAAAGAGGATGAGAATGTAGCTAAATTGCAGGAATGTGGTAAGTCCATCCAATTAAATCAGCTTACATTTAGGGACTTCAACATAAAGACATGCAGAGATAAGGATGGCAAAAAAAAGTGCTTTGTAAAATAAAATACAAGAGGGAAGAATTTAAAAAAGAAAAACAAATTACAAAAAATGTTAAGCCCATACTTTCTTCAAGACAACTATCTGAAGGAACTGAAAATGGTGTATACCAAGAAAAAAAAAACAACAAAATGACTATTTCAGTGGACAGAAAACTCCTTTTTTAGGTGGAAGTCATTCCTGAATCAGCTGTGCTTGTATAGTAAGACTACAAACTTGTTATACTAGTAATCAAGTTAGTTTAAAAGCTAGAATGACAAAAAAAAGGTACTACATATAATTAAAAGTTTAAACCTCAAGTTATTTGCATTAAAAAAATTGGAAAATGAGGAGAAATGAGCAATGAAACAGGTTACATTTTGTACAAAAGTTTTAACCATTTCTCTTATCCACAAGACCAAAACAGCATTAAAAACAACTCTATTCAGACTCTAACTTCATTTGTAAAATATTTTGCAGAAGGATGATTTAATATTCAACTGTATTGCTTCACAAAAGAGAAACAATGGAAAGAAAAATTGGTTTAAAAAAGTTTAGGGAGATAGCTAAGTAAAATCACCTATGGACATTTAAAGATGAAACTAGAAAGAGAGCAGAATAAAAATGAAAAAAATCACAGAGGTGTTAACAAACTTAATAAACTTTTTACCATTAAAAACATTAGAACCATCATTTTTGCACTTAACAACAGTCCTAGATTTGCTTAGGGAAGACAAGGCTCTGAAGTTAAAAATGATTAGATATGGGTCAATGGGGATAGGATTGGGGATGTACACTCTAAACGATCACCCTAGTGCAAACATCAATAATATGGTAATAGGTCTTGATCAATGACACATGTAAAACCCAGTGGAATTACACACCAGCTACAGGAGGGGGTTGGGAAGAGGGGAGGAAAGAACATGAATCTTGTAACCATGGAAAAATATTCTAAATTGACTAATTAAAGAAACTTAAAAAAAAAAAAGGTCAGAAAAGTGGCTAGACTAGATCAAATAAACAAAAAGGATGTTTGTGTTGGAGATGACATAATTTTGAAGGCATTAATTGTTGAGGTATCCGACGAATACAAATAAATCCTTAGGGGGCAAGGGGACTTACACATTACTAGCTACAAAAAGGCAATTGATAATATCAGTAACTATTAATCCAGATGCCTTTTCTGATCTATATGAACATTTATGGAAACATAGTATGCATGCATTAGAGTATGGGTAGGAGAAGGGAACAAGACATTTTTTGCAAACTATTCCACAATAGACCCTATTTTTTACCATTTTGCCATTTTATCTTACATCTAAAAAGTCAAGAATACAAGATCTCAATATTGTTTATCAGAAGAAAAAATGATTCCATATAAATAGCTTTTTTAAAAGGTTCTCAAAAAAGGTGTCTCACCTATGAATAACAACAATTCTGTGAAAGGTAACTGATAATCTTGTTCAGTTACCCTCTCTGAGCTTTAATAACAAGGGAGGAATCAAATTGGGGGACTTATGAAAGCCAATGGTGACATTGTCATGAAGATCACTGTTTGTAAAACAGGGACCCCTATTTTTAACATTAAAATTCATTGTATGCAAGTCATGGAATACCAGTCTCCAAAGAATTAAATTTGAGGACCAGCTAAGGGTATTGTAATAGAGAAGTGTCTGGTGGACTCAGGTACAATATATTACAAACAAGGGATTGTACATGAGAAGTGGCATAAAGAATGTTGCCACAAAATGTATGATTGAAAAAGATGGGCCAGGGGCAGCTAGGTGGCTCAAAGATGGGAGATCCTGGGTTCAAATCTGGCCTGACACTTCCTAGCTGTGTGACTCTGAACAAGCCTTGCTTTTATTGTTCTGCCTTGGAACCAACATAAAGCATTGACTCTGAGATGGAAGGAAAGGATTTTAAAAATAAAATAGAAAAAGATGGGCTGGTAACATGTCAAGAGTGAACGATAATTTTGAGACACTATGATGTACTGACATCCTCATGTGGTTGAGAAAAAAAGTTTTAAGTCCTTATCCAGCTGGTTGGGTGGACTTTCCCGGGGAACTTAAGACATGGACAGCAGAGTCTGTAATTTGCATCCTTGTGTAGGATATGCACATTGACAAGATCGCGGATTTACTGTGGTGAAGTCCAGTTAAGTAACCCCTTATAAGTAAATCATATTCATTGTGATTTTCTTCCGGAGGGCTACATCTAAAAGTGTGTAATTGGAGAGTAAAATAACTGTTCATTTGCATATAATTCACTTGTCCCTACATAGGTAACTGTCAAGATAAAATTTTATGTGACTTGGTTTTTCTTTGATCTTTTTTTTTTCCTCAGTTACTCTATCCAAAAATGTTTTTTTAAACCCTTACCTTCTGTCTGAGAATCAATACTGGGTATTGGTTCTAAGGCAGAAGAGCAGTAAAGATTAGGCAATGGGGGTTCAGTGACTTGCTAAGGGTTACAGCTAGACAGTGTCTGAGGCCAGATTTGAACCCAAGACCTCCCATCTCTGGGCCTGACTCAATCCACTGAGCCACCCAGCTACCCCCTCCAAAAATGTTTTATTAGAACTTGGAAGTCAAAAACATAACCATGAACTGAGAATTGAGAAAGGAACCTCAAAGAGCAGGCGCTTTTATCCTCTAAACCAGCAGTGATACTTTGTCTTGGAAATTAAGATATTTTAAACCTTAGTGTTTGACAAATCAACTAGACTGTTTTCCATTTATTTTAGAAATGAGAACTGTAATGAAAATTATACCACTGATTTCATTTACCAACTCTATTCTGAGGAAGGAAAAGGTGTATTTGATTGCAGAAAGAATGTCTTGGGTCACATGCAACAGGTAAGATTGCTGAAATACCTTGGATTAATTTGTTGCTAACAAATCTGATCATTCACAAAGCAGAAGCTTTAGATTAATTTGAACAAAATGGTTCTTTTCCTTACAGACTTTAAAACAGTCTAGTTTGATGTTTGTTTTTTACTCAGATTTATGCCATTTTACATATTAACAAAAATATTGATGATAATTTTCTGAAATGATTACTAAAACTAGGTTTAAAATGTATTCTGTCTTTTTTTAAACTAAAGGACATGGATAGTTTATGGTGTTTCTTTCTCACATATATTTAGAATTCACTTATTTAACTCTGATAAAGGAAGAGATTTGCTAAGATTCCTAATTATTTTGTGCTTGCACATTTCCTAAACCTGTACGTTAAGCATAAAATGTTATTGATAACAATGACATCATTTCCCATTATTTAACAGCAGAAGATAATTTGATAAATTTCTTTATTAAGAACAAAATATTTCAGGCAATTAAAGTTAAGTTAAACTGGAATGTAACATAATTTCCATTTAACAACTGTTTTTTTTAAAACCATTTAGCTAACCTAAGGATAGAGGAAAATAGAAGGCAATGACAGTACTCTAGTGAAAAAATAAAACTAACCAGAATAGCAGTAGTTCTTGCTGACCTATAGCTTGTGTCAGGTCTTGTGCACACTAGGAGTTCAAAATTTATTTGTTGATGAGTTTTTTTCCCATTTGATCTGAGTCATCTCACTTATGATGTTTATATGAGACAGGCAGGTATTGTTATTCCTGTTTTAAAGATGGGAAAATAGAAATGTAGATAAGCACAATATTTATAAATTTGAGCTTTTTAAAGAAACTTTTTTAAAATAAAATTCTCTGATATTTAGTTCTAATAGAGGAGAAAGACTAACTCATAATGTCACTTTAAACTCCAATAGGGTGGAGCGCCTTCTCCTTTTGACAGAAACTTTGCAACAAAAATTTCTGCCAAAGCTATGCAGTGGCTTACTAAGAAACTACAGGACAACTTTCAAGACGGTATGGTAGTCTCCTTTTAATGGTTGAGTTCCAAGTTAAGATAGTCTATATTAAGACTTCTAGAATGCTTGTTACTTAAATGGTTTCATATGGCACTGGCATCTATGCTATATAATTATAGAGACAATTTCCATGAATATTTCTACTTAATGTCTTTCTGGCTTAGAGCACAATTATATTATTTATTAATATAGATGAGAATGTTTTTACAAGTAACTTTAACAGTATTTTGTGATGTTCCTCCATTTTTTCCTCCTAAACATAGAAGGAATTCTGTAGGCACTTAACATTAACATTGTATTTAAAATTGTCATTTCTGGTTTATTTCTCTGGTCCCTAAGTGGAGCACAGAAAAAAGATAATTTTTTTTTCTTCTTTAAGCTCTTTTATTTTGCTTTTTTAAAGACTATCTGTTGATTGATAATCCTGAATCACATTTTTCCATACACAAAGAATTATACAATCTTTATACTAGGAGATAGTCTAGCTTATTTTTTCCTAGGAAGGTCCTCCAACCCACATGGACCTTGTTCTAGTCTTCTTTCTATATTTTGCCAGAGGAGATTCTATAATATTTTTTGGTTAACTGGTTCTAAGATTTTGATATTAAAAAAAATAAAAACCCTTACCAGTACTGTGCATTAGTTCTAAGGCAGAAGAGCAGTAAGGGATGGCAATAAATTACTTTCCCAGGATCACACAGCTAGGATTTATGATATTCTTTATTAGAAACTTCATATCCTATCCAAATCTTCCTCCTACAATTTATTATTTTTTATTTCTTTTTTAAACTCTTACCTTCCATCTTGGAGTTAATACTGTGTATTGGCTCCAAGGCAGAAGAGTGGTAAGGGCTAAACAATAGGGGTCAAGTGACTTGCCCAGGGTCACACAGGTAGAAAGTGTCTGAGGCCAGATTTGAACCTAGGACCTCCCATCTCTAGGCCTGGCTCAATCTACTGAGCCACCCAGCTGCTCCCCCTCCTGCAATTTAAAAGCATTCTCCCTTTCCAGTACTCAGGAAAGGGACAAAAATGTTTATGCCCACCTATATAATAGCTCCCAAATGCTGATGTGCTTTGCTTCATACACATAAATCTAATTTTTATAAAGAACCCACATTTTAAGTGCACCAAATCATGCTTTTATAAAGCAAATGATTACCTGCTACATGATTTTTATGTATTGATTCAACCTAAAGAACTGCATGCTCCCAATTCAGCCTTGATTTATTGAGCCTGCATAATCTACCTTCTAGAGTTCTGTTAACAAAAAGATTATTTTCAGCCTTTATAAGAAAACATGACTGTTCTAATCTAATCTAATCCCTAATTCTTCACCATCTTTCTTCAAATTGCCAGAAGTAGTGATTCCTATAAAAAGTTTGTGCATGGGAAAAGGCAGTGTGGCAAGAATGCCTGTATTTGTAAATACTTCATGTCAATGATGTGGTGGAAAAGCCCACAATGTTTCTCAGGATTCAAATGGATACAAAAGTAAATATGAGACATTTGACAGGTTAGAGGAATGGCTCTATACATCTTCTCAAGATGTGCCTGGGTGACATTCCTTTGCAAATATTCTTCCCATCTACTTTTCCAGGCCTGCTGAATCTCATTAATGAACCTATTGTTCTATTTAAGATCTCATTTTATAAATAGCAAACTTTTGTTGCAAAGTCTCAATGTGTAACTAAAATTTAGTATTTTTACTGGTACTTACCAAGAATATTTCTCAAATCAAAGCCTTTATATTGCTACTTTTTATCCATTCTAATTGATTCTGTTGTCATAGATACCACTTTTGGGTCTTAAATATGAGATTATATTGATTTAAAAGCTATATCACAGTTCATTTCTGACAAATTAAAGATTTTGTAGGGAAGGGGGAGGGACCATCCTTAATCCAAAAAAACATGTAAAAGGTTGAGTCTTAAACTTTAAAAATACGCATCTTTTCCTAATGGGAAATATAAGAGAAAGCTTGAAAAAATAGTAGAGGGTTCATGTATTCCTAGTCCACCAGAAATACAAAATAATGGGGACAGCTAGGTGGCTCACTGGACTGAAAGCCAGGTGTAGAGATGTGAGGTCATAGATTCAAATCTAGCCTCTGACACTTACTGGCTATGTCACAACCCCCATTGCCTTTCCCTGACTATTCTACTTTTGAACCAATACATAGTATTGATCTTAAGGAGGAAGATGAAATATAAAACAATTGGAATGCACACTAATTAGGAAACCTTTGAAATAGGAAAAATTCATACTACTGAACTCAAATCTCTCTTCCTACCTTTGGGAACATGTAACTAATATGGGAGGGCCCCTTTCAGATCCAGAATTTCCTCTCCATAATAAGGTGCATGAACCAAGAATAGATTTAAGAAGCATCAGCACATCCCAAGTCTTTTACTCTTTTTTTGCCCTGAGAACTAGAGGAAGAAAATCAATTTAGAATACAATTATTTCTCCCTAACATTACAGCAACTGGAGAAGGCAAAATGAACCTAATGAGTCTGAAGGACATGTCTTTGTATTGTTAATAATATGTCTGTGCCTGATTGCTGGAATTCTCCAGCGTAACCCAAGCCCCTTTTTATGGTTTTGAGGCCCCTGCTCACCACTTAATATTAGTATGACTTATTTTTACATTATTATTTTATTTCTTTTATAGGAAAAGTATTTGTCAACGATGATGATTCAGTTTGTCTGCTAGGAATGCGCACACGGACTCTACTTTTCCAACCTGTGGTTGAACTAAAGAAGGAAACAGATTTTGAGTAAGTAAATAAATTTCACCTTCACAAGGGTTGTACCACTGCAATGCTTTCATTAATTGCTTGAAAAATTATGCAAGCTAAGTGAAAATTAACTTGAGCTAGAAAGATCAAGTATGGTCCCAAGTAAAGCAGTTAACCATGCCTGTTATTCAAAGAACAGCTTAATAAAAGCAAGAGAAGCTCGTTAAGTTTGACTAAAAGGTAATGAATGTTTTTGCAAAAGGTAATGAATGTGACCCCAAAAAATTACTATGAGAAGTTACTTTTTCTACAAAGTAACAGGAATAAGTCTGTTGACAGTCAACAAACAATAAGTGTGTATTATGAACCTGAAACTGTGCTAAATGCTGGAGTTAGAAAGAGAGGCAGAAAGAAAATTATCCCTGCCTAATGGGAGCAGTTGGGAGAGAGTACCTGTAAATAATTGGCTAAAGAAAAGACTGATACGGAGAAAAATCAAGTGAGATTATGATGATCTAGATAAGCTGAACAAAGGCACTTTGGGAAGCTAGAAAAGCCTGCAGAAGGTAGGTTTGAAATAAGACTTGAAGAAAACCAGGGAAACTAAGAGGCAGACATGAACAGAGCATCTCGGGTAGGAGAGAGCCACTGCAAGTTTGCAGAGCTGAGAGATGGTGATGGGTAGCTGGACTGCAGAGACTGTGGAAGGAAGAAAGGTATAAGAAATCTAGAAAGGGAGGGGCAATATACGAAAAGTCTTCAAATCCAGAGTTTTTTGTATGGTCCTGGATGTTCAAAAAAAGAGAAAAGAGATATTAAGAGTCATGCAGTTTTAAAATGAACATTTGTAACTAGCCTAACTGATAGTTGAATGATCTTCTTGGTATAAATAAAACTAGAAGACATACAAGTTAGAAGTGAATGGAAGTGGAATTCATGGGTTCTACTAAGGGAGATATATGTAGGTCAAACAGGAAAGAAGATAACCAGAGGTGAAATGGGTTAAACACTGGCTTTATTACTGTGATCTAGTTTTTCAGCTATGACAGGATTGGAAGAAGTGGCAGTGACACTTAAGAAACTGAGAAAAGCAATTAGACTTGTCCAAATATTCAAAAGAAATCTGTGATGGAACAATTTTAAAGGGTTCAGGTATCAATTTTTCAGATCTGAGACACTGGCAAAGGAATGGGAAAAAATTAAATCCTAAATTTATGTAAGTAAAGTTTTTAGTAATTACTGTAAAACATGTAACTGAGAAGGTAAAAATGACTACTATACATATCCACTCTCTACAAAATCATGAGTATTTTGATTATATCAGATTATATATTCACATTCAAATGATTGAAAAAATATGAGATTCTTCTTCTATGGATTTATATTTTAAAAATCGAAATTTCCACAAAATCCAGCTTCTTCAAGGAAAGTGTGCCTCATATGCATTAAAATTATACAAGATTCCCTGATGCAACTGCAAAGAACCGTTTAATGATCCACTGATTAGGAACATTCAAATGATTTGAGAGTAACATAAATCATTCTTGTAGATATTTTTCAGTTTCCTAAAAATTACTGAAGAAAATTCAGTTGTAAGAGATTCCCTTCAAATAATGATAATCTCCTGTTGGCATATGATTTTGTAAGAACTGAACCGAATCTAGGAAACATGTACTCTCAACAATCAATTACTCTCTTAGGTCACATCATGCAATATGCTATCTATTTTATTGTACTAACTAAAAATGAACAACAAAATGGGCTGGCATACAAATGGAAAGCTGAATTTTGCTTTCACTGCTCCCTTACTATTTACTGCTAAAAAGCTCATCTTTTTATAGCACTATTTTCCTGGCAATGCTATGTGGCTGTTGTCAGAATAAGAATGAGATGAGTCAAAAAGGTAATGGAAAAAACATGGTGAATATAAACAGTGGTAGAAGACATGACTGAGTTATACATTTTCTAGTCAGGTATTTAGATAAGAGGAATACAAGGTGTTACTCTGGTACCCATGACATATGAGGATCACCAGAGATCTTCAGTGTGCTGGGTAGAACCACTAGAGATGATTTATAGAAAGACTTGAATAAGCATTTCACAGAATTATGCAATATGAACATGTTATTATCTTCTCTGAAGGTGAGTGTATTCCACTGAAATAAAAGATTCAGTCAGATCAAGATTTGATAGAAAATACACCACCCACGTTTAAAAATTAAAACTTGATATTAATTACAGATAATATTTTTAAGGAGCATGATTTCCACAGATACAAAGAACTGGTAAATAGAATTAAATGAACTGCTTCTAAAAATTTTGCATTCTTTAGGAAATATTTGTTTATCTTCAAGCAGGCTGATAAAAATCAAAATCTGATGATTGAATATAGGATTAAAATGATGTAAATCGCTTTCTCTCCCTACCCCAATAGGCACAGAATTCCCAAAGAACAATGGTGGTTGAAACTACGACCTTTGATGAAAATTTTGGCCAAATACAAAATCAGCTATCAAGTTCCCTCTTCAGCTAAGCTGGAAAATATAGAATGCAGAACGAGAGAAGGAAATGAAGCCTCATAAAGATGACATTAAGTCATGACAGTAGAATCACACCGTGTTTCTGTAATGATGTTTTAGAATTTTTTGGTCACTGCTGTTTTTTGTAACATTTAAATTATTCTATCAGCACTTTAACCAAAATAAGGATGATGATGCCATTTTTTTTTCAGTATTGTATTAGCATTAAATACCCAATCCCTAACAGCAAAGTACCAATTATCTGTCACCCTTATATACTGAATACCTAAATGATCCTTATAAATAAATAACTCAAATCCAAACTAATACTATGAGTAAATTTTCTTGTGTGCCTCAGATAAAAACTTAATTATTTCATATCACACTAAAGGTGTGTTTATCAAAATGGAATTAAAATGAATATTGCAACTATAAATTTAATATTTATGAAAAATAAACTAAAAAGGCATGGTCAAACCCAATATGGTGGAAAAGGCATATAAAACTGTCTGATCACAACCACATTACTCTCCAAGATAATTTCAATTTAATGCATCAAATTGAAATTTGGAGTAGCAAACCCACAAAAGGATGAAGTGAAACAATTTTTTAGGCCAAGATAATGTAGAAGGTCAGCAGGGGAGTGAAGTACAGATGAGCTCACCAAGGTAGATCCCACCACACCAAGTCACCACAGACCCTAGACGTGGCTCATTTAGCAGATTCCAGAGCTCTCAGTCAAAACTGGTAAGGGGATCAGAAAACTGGTCAGAAGGAGAATAACAGGGGGCCCTTTTGCTGGCTCTGGGTACAGGGTTCTGTAGCATTTCAAAAAAGAAACAACATAGAGTTATTTTGGTGACAGAGAAGACCTAAACACAAACTTAGAAGACAACAATGTCAATATTGCTATATTCAGGCTCCAAGAAAAAAGCAAATTGGTCTCAAGCCCAAAAATAATTGCAAGAGGAGCTCAAAAAGGATTTTGAAAATCAGAGATAGAAGAAAAATTGGAAAAGGAAATGAGTGATGCAAAAAAATCATGAACAGTCAACATCCCAGTAAAGGAGACACAAAAAATACTTAAGAAAACAATTTTTAATAAAAGGAAACCCCAAAAGGCAGACAGAAACCATTTGGGGAACTGAGGTGAGGGGGAAGCAGAGCTAGCCAAGAGGCTATACTAGGGAATGAAAAAAAAGCCAAAAGCAACCCCCGCCCCACTTCCCACACACACACCACCACTTCTGCTGTCACAGGTTCAGAACTTAAGTTCTAACTAACATTCAGACCCTGAGGTCCTACAGGGGCAAATAGTGCTCCAAGTCAACTCATACCCTTTGAAATTGCAAACATGGGGAAAAGTCCAGAGTCCCAGCCCAGGGCAATCTGGGATGACAGGGGCTAGATCCTCATGGGCCCAGAGTAAAGCCAGGAATTCCAGTCTGGGCTTGGGGTAAGGACACAGTTCTCAGGGAAAGCCTCCATGGGATCTTTTTGCCCAAAACTAAGGGTGGAGATCCAGGGCAGGTCAAGAGTGTGCCTGATAGAATCAAGTACACAGTGAAATAAAAAATTTGAGCCTAAGTCTGGGGCTAGAATTTGATCAGCCCCTGACCTGATCAAGTTCATACTGAGATCAAAAGCTTATACCCAAGTCTGAGGAGTCTTTAAGCTAGCAGCATCTTAAGGGTCAACTGAATCAGCAGGGGGAGGGGGCTCTCAGAGCTCTCAGCCCCGAGATTTTCTGGTAAACTAGTAACAACCCATAATATAAGCTGAAAATAGCATCAAGGAAGGACTAAAGTTTAAGAGGGTACCCCTAATTCCCAGAAAGCAGAGCCTACCTCTAATTAGATAAGATGAGCAAACAACAAAAAAAGCACTTAACTAAAGAATTTTTATGGAGATAAAAAGCAATGTATAGACACAGAAGGGGACAGTGAAAGCAAAGAAAACACATGCAAAGTCCAAAACAAAAATATGGATTGGACACTGGAAGAACTCAAAAAAGACTTCAAAAACAATTAAGAGAGGTAGAGGAAAAGGGGGAAAGAGAAATGAAAGCGATGCAAGAAGAAATGGGCGAATTGAAAAAGGAGAACCAAAAGTTGACAGGAAAACCAAGCCTTAAAAAATCAGAATTGGCCATCTAGAAACTAATGATTTCATGAGAAATCAAGAAACAATAAAGCAGAATGAAAAATATAAAATATCTTATTGAAAAAACAATTGACCTAGAAAACAGATCTAGGAGAGACAATTTGAAAATTATTGGACTACCTGAAAACCATGATGAAGAAAAAAACCTTGGACATCATATTAAATGAATTATCAAAGATAACTGCCCAGAAATCCTTGAATAAGTAAATAAAATTGAAATTGAAAGAATTCACAGATTTCCTCCAGAAAGACTCAATTGACAACTTTCAGAAAAGAGATAAATTCAAGAACCACCAAGTCAAGGATAAAATACTTCACGCAGCCAGAAAGAAACCATTCAGATATGATGAGCCTACAATCAAGATCACACAGGATCTAGTAGCTTTTACATTAAAGGATTGAAAGGCATGGAATATGATATTCAGGAAGGCAAAATATTTAGGTTTACAACCCAGTCACCTGTCCAGTGAAACAGTATATTCTTTCAGGGGGAAAAATGGTAATTTTACAATAAGATAGAAGACTTCCAAGCATTCCTGAGGAATAAGCCAGACCTAAAAACAAACAAACAAAAAAATTAGGTCCAAACACGACACAAGTGAAGTCCAAAAAGGTAAAAAAGAAAGAGAAAATTTAAGGGACTCATTAAGGTAAAAATATTTCTATGTCTATATGGAAAGGACATTTCTGTAATTGAAAAATTACCCTTAATAGTAGAGAAAATAGAGGGACTTTACACAGAAAGAGTGTGGAGAAGCAATTGGCTGATTAGGATGTATATATGATATGATTTATATGTAAATATGATTATATAGAATGATACATATGAATGACATGTAAAAACAATCAAAGGCTGAAAGAATGGGTTGCACTGAGAGAAAAGGGAAGGGAGAGATAGAATGGGGAAAATTATATAACATAAAGAAGTGAGAAAAATCAATACATAGAAGGGAAGATAAGGGTGGTAATGGGCAATGCGTAAACTTTACTCTCATTGTAACTGGCTCAGAGACAGAAAAACTAGTATACTCAGGGTATTGTCGAAGAGACATGCATGCAAAGGACAGAAAAAGCTGAGGATGGATCATCTGTCAGTCAAAATGAACATTCCTTTTGGAATGTTACCGGGAAAACAGTTGGAGCTAAGGCAATGGCTGAACTGTGCTGGACTGGGCTTTTGGCTTCTGACAGAGGTGGAGAAGAAGGTGGGCTTTTGGCTTGAGGCTGATGGTGGAGAAGAAACTATTTGTGTCTCTGGGACTGATCTGGCTGATTAGCAGAATAAGAAAGAAGACAAACAGTTGTCCTCATATCTCTCTGACTTTGTTTCACAGTTGTGACTAGATTGCCATTTCTCCCAATATCCTCCTAACCAAGGCTCCCTGTAGATAATAGGGAAAACCCCATCCCTCTTACCTTATCCTCATCCTTATCCTGTCTTCCCAAATAAACCCTTACTTGAGTTAAAGAAAAGAGTATTTTCTCTAAAGCATCATAGTTCATACTGAGTGAAACTGAAGAAAGGGGGGAGGGAGAACTGAAAGGCTTCTGAAGAGTTGAGGAAACGGGAGGTATAGGGAGGAAGGGTAGGCAAACTTGATCCATTAGTTATCCAGAGTCAATCAATATACACCCTCAGAATTACCATCTATTACAGTATAGAATTCTGTTTTATTCTACAAAGAAGTAGAAGGGGAACATGACAAGGGAAGGGTGGGGTTACTGAAGGGAAGTGGAACTGGGGAGGTAACAAAAAGCAAAATACTGGTGAGGAAGAACAGAGTGAAAGGGAATACAGCAGGATCTAAAGGAGTTAATACTATGGAGGGCAATACACAGTTAGTAATCATAAAGCTAAATAAACTGATTCTTCAAAACTAGTGGGCCAAAGAAGAAATCACAGAAAAAATTACAGACTTTGTTAAAGAGAATGGCAATGAGGAGGCATCATATCAAAACCTATGGGATACAGCCAAAGCAGTTCTCAGGGGAAAATTTATATCTCTGAGTACCTATAACAAAATAGAGAGGGAGGTGATCAATGAATTGGGCTTGCAACTTAAAAAATTAGAAAAAGAACAAATTAAAAATCCCCAGATAAAAACTATATTGAAAATCCTAAAAATTAGAGGAGAAATTAATAAAATTGAAAGTAAAAGAACTATTGAACTAATAAAATAAGACTAGGAGCTGGTACTCTGAAAAACAAATAAAATAAAGTACCAGTTAATATAATAAAAAAGGAAAGAAGATAATCTAATAGTATCAAAGATGAAAAGGGCGATCTCACCTCTAATGAAGAGAAAATTAAAGTAATTATTAAGAAATATTTTGTTCAATTATATGGCAACAAATATGACAATCTAGGTGAAATGAGTGAATATTTACAAAAATTTAAATTATAACAAAAGAGGAAATATAATATTTAAATAATCCCATCTCAGAAAATGAAATTGAACAAGTCATCAAGGAATTTCCTAAGAAAAAATTCCCAGGGCCAGATAGATTTACAAACGAATTCTATCAAACATTTAAAGGACAACTAATCCCAATACAAAACAAATTAATAAAATAAAAGCAAAGAAGGAGTTTTACCAAATTTCTTTCATGACACAAATATGGTACTGATTCCAAAGCCAGTCAGACCAAAGACAGAGAAAGAAAACTATAGACCAATCTCCTAAAATGAATATAGATGCAAACATCTTAAATAAAATACTTCCAACAAGTGATGTTAAGGATTATTCACTATGATCAGGTGGAATCTATACATCAAAACAATCTAGTACTGGCTAAGAAATAGAAGGGAGGATCAATGGAATAGACTAGGGGTAAATGACCTCAGCAAGACAGTGTATGATAAACCCCAAAGCCCCAGCTTTTGGGACAAGAACTCATTATTTGTTAAAAACTGCTGGGAAAATTGGAAAACAATATGATAAAATTAGGTTTAGATCAACATCTTACACCCTATACCAAGATAAATTCAAAATGGGTAAATGACTTAAATATAAAGAATGAAATCGTAAGTAAATTAGGTGAATATAGAATAAAATACCTGTCATATCTGTGGGAAAGGAAGGAATTTAAGACCAAGCAAGAGATAGAGAACATTGCAAAATGTAAAATGAATGACTGATTATATTAAAAGGTTTTCTTACAAATAAAACCAATGCAACCGAAATTAGAAGGAAAACAACAATCTGGGAGAACATTTTTAATAACAAAACTCTGACAAAGGTTTAATTTCCCAAATATATAAGGAACTAGTCAAATCTACAAAAAAAATCAAGCCTTTCCCCAATTGACAAATGGTCAAGGGACATGAATAGGTAGTTTTCACACAAAATCAAAATTATCAATAAGCACATGAAAAAGTGTTCTAAATCCCTCCTGATTAAAGAAATAGAAATTAAAACAACTTTGAAGTACCACCTTACACCTAGCAGTCTGGCCAATATGGCAGCAAAGGAAAGTGATAAATGTTGAAGGGAATGTGGCAAAATTGGGACACTAATACACTGCTGGTGGAGTTGTGAATTGGTCAAACCATTCTGGAGGGCAATTTGGAATTATGCACAAAGGGCTTTAAAAGAATTCCTGCTCTTTGACACAGCATTATCACTGATGGGTTTGTACCCCAAAGAGATAATAAGGAAAAATACTCATACAAAAATATAGCTGCGCTCTTTGTGGTGGCAAAAAATTGGAAAATGAGGGGATGTCCCTGGTTGAACAAATTGTGATATCTGATGGTGATAGAATACTATTGTCCTGAAAAGAATGATTAACTGGAGGAATTCCATGTGAACTGGAAAGACCTCCAGGAATTGATGCAGATCAAAAGGAGCAGACTCAGAAGAACAGTATAAAGCACTATAAATAAGCAAATGAAACTAAGAAAGGATTAGGATCCCCAAAGATAATAATCAAATAGGGTCTCTTCCAAGTCAGATTCAACTGTTGACCTTTCATAGAAGTTTTCCCAGTTTAACTCATCTCTGGACAGGAAATAAAACAGAAGGAACAAAGAAAACAAAGAAATCACTGGTTAGTTAGTCCTGGATAAAAAGAGTGAGATGCAGAGAATTACCTTATACTAAATCAAAACATTGCTGAAAATAGATAAATGATGCACATATAGGTCAGAATCTTGTTTTATTTCTAAAAGTGACAGCTATTCAAAGGTATGGGGTTGACATGCCAATAGAGGGTCTACAGAGTGCAATAAAAATGATGTCCCTGAAGTTTAACAAAATACACAGTTAATACATTTTTAAAGCTTAGTCACAATTCCTTCAATTTTGCATTTCATATTATGATATTTTACTTGTACCTCACAATTGGCAGTTTTGTCCTCAAATAAATCCCTCTGACATAATGAATTTCTGAACATGAGATATTGTACATGATAAAGTTTTGTGCAAAAGTCATTAAAGTATCTGACCCATTTAAAGTGGTTTTAGGTCATGAGTCTAATAATTTAAGAGCATACTTAATATGTTGTCAACTAAGCTCTTATTTTGAGACTCTTTTGACTTAATTATCTTATTACCCATGATGGGTCTTTATCAATATTCACATTATCTGGTCCAAGTATTGCTAATCCTCGTGTGCTCTGTCCAATTCCAAGGTACCTAAAATAAAAAAAGAGATAGCAATATGCTTTACCCTCATTTCTCTTAGTACTCAGCCATATAAGCATTTAGAAGCAATTTTAACCATTATTATTTATTTGTTTGTTTCTAAGATTCTACCTTCTGTCTTAGAATAGATAATCTTCTAAGGCATAAGAGCAGTAAGAACTAAGCAAAAGGGGTTAATCATTCACCAAGAGTCACAAAAGTCAAGAAGTTATCTGAGGGTACATTTGAACTCAGGCCCTCCCAACTTCTGGCTTGGTGCTCTGTCTACTGTACTACTTAGTTGCCCCATAACCATTATTTTAACAATGGTATCATTCATATAATGAATATTTAATACCATTTTAAATTATTATTTTCACTAAATGGGTACAATTCTATTTTGAAAAAGTTTTTCTCTGAAAAACAATCACATGGAGAATATTTAAAAACATACTCACTTATTGCTAACATTAATAAGTTGTTCATGACTAACAGCAAAGAGTTGTTCTCTGTGTGCCTGCTTCATCTCATCTGAAAGCCCATATAAAAACTGGTCCATTCCTGAAAATAAAGCCAAACTTCAAAAAATAGCATTTAGCTAGAGCAATGGCACCCCTCACACTTGACAAAAATGACAATTCAACATCCTTCAGCAGGACTATTTTCTCATAAGTAGAGCTCAATGCAAAAAATCATTTTAAGTTTAAGATCTAGCTTTATCAACCAATAAGCATTTTATTAAGCATCTATGAGTCAGGTGATGAGAACACGAGTGAAAAGACTAAAACTATATTTTCTAAAATCTAATGGTTTATAGATTGCTATAACTGAAAATCATGCTTTATAGGAAGAAGGAAAAGCAAATAATTTATTGAATACATTAACTTTTTTTAGTTAAAGTACCAAATAAAAGCATATTTTACTATTCAGAAAAAGTATATTAAAAGAATAAAAATATGACTCTTATTAAAGCTTTGTTATACCAAATGTGTGCGCATGCACATACACACATGACTTTCTTCCTACCTTTGTCTGAAGGTGCAACTGGAGCATCTGCAACTGAAAAAACTGAAAGCTTTGCTTCATCAATATCTTCTAATGTGAAGCTTCCAGATTTGGCCCAATTGACTGCTTTTTCAAAACACTGAAGAGTTTCTATTGAATTTGGATCTCTAAATAATTTGATTGAAAAAAGTATCAGTTTTACACATGAAATTCAGATAACAAATGATTAGAAATTGGCCATTTTTTCTTCAGGAACCATGTTTGTCCACACACTCATATTGCCAAACTACAACCCCCCACAGCTTAGGATGCCATTTTCAAAAGGAATTTAAACATATGTCACCTGGCTAAACTTTCAATGATGAGAGCTTGCTCTGACTTGGGGTCTCTGACCATTTGACACTATGAAGGACCACAAGAGCTCATGCTCCACTTGTGCCTCTGGAGACTCAGGGGTTCTTCCACCCAATGATAAGAGGTCACAAAAGGCCTTTAAGGGAAGGATTATCATTGATAAGCAAACTATGTCTCCATTAAAAAGCCCTATATTATGAGACATGGTATTAGATAAGTAGTCATTTTAAAAAAGTAATTTAAAGAATGCAAGAGATCTCTTCATTTTATCGTTTTATCAGTGTGAGAATTTCCCTTCAACATAGATCACAAAGATTTAGACTTGATATTTAAATCCTTTAGATGGACTAAGGCCACAAAGTTGAAATGATTTGCTTAGGACCACCTAGCTAGTGACTAGAAAGGGATGTGAAGTGTATCATACTATAAGCCCAACACTCCATCCCACTGCCACATCTCTATAAATGGCCATTACCTGAGGTACATGTTGGACAATTTACCTATAGGAGTAAAAGGTGAATATCCCATTACTGCTGAGTTTAGCACCTCCACCATAGGCACCACCTTTCTCTCTAATTTCTGTATGCAAGAACTTAGCAGTCATCAAACGTGCAAGGATCCTAAGACTGGAAAAAAAAAAGGAAAATATGTAGAACACATTTAAAGTTGTTCAAAATAAATTCTCACCTTGGCTAAAACTAAGTCTTGGCCAATTGCCTGGGGCACAGAGATGATAAGATCTTGCTCAGGCTCACACATCAGGGACTGAATATAAAGCCAGGTCTCCCTGATTCCCAGGGCAATTCTCTATTCACAAGTGCCATCTCTCACCACTTCAACATTTATCTGTTTTGATTTTTGTTGTTAAGATATATGTGATATTGAAATTTTGCTGTGTCACAGATCTTATTATGCATGAGGGGGAGTACAGTAATGCAATCATTAAGTTCTCTAGCATCTGTTATGTGCTGTGCTAGGCACTAAAAATCAAAAATCTTTCAGTATACTAAACTCGTTTTGCTCAGGTCACCGGCCTAAAATCACAGTTATCATACGCCGAGAAGGCTCAGTTTACTATTCAATTTAACAAGCATCTCTTGATAATTTACTATGGAGAAAGGCCCAATGTCACAGGTGCTAGAGACACCGAGGCATGAAAGACAGTTCTTGCCCAGCAGAAATTTACATTGCATCGTGAAGACCAGATGTGTAATGGAGGAACAAATGCAAATGATATGAATGGGACTAAATACTTGGGGGAGATGGATGTCAGATGACTTCTAAGAGGCTCCTTGAAGGAAAATGAGGCTTTTTGTGGAAGAAAAACATGAGGGAGTGCAAGAACTACATCTTAGAGTACTGGAGAAACTGAAGATATAACTAAGGAACTATTTTCAGTGATCCCTTTGGAGAAATAGCCTAGGATTGGACAAAGTCAAATGTTCTGATTGTCAAAAAGCAAAGCATCTGTAACCTACAGGCTAATGAATCAATTCCTGGACAAAATTCTAGGTCATGTGACTATAGGTATGGTTACAGAGTATCTAGAAAAGTAAGCAATGATCACAAGCACGAGAGTGGCTTAAAAAACAAACTAAGCCAGACTAATCCCCATTCCTTTTCTGACAAGAGAATTTTGTCTTACTAGATCAGGGACATCCTTAGATATTTAGATTCCTGTAAAGCACCAAATCAAGTGTCTTACACTTCTCTGGCACAAAAATGGCAGGAAAGGGTCATTAAGTCGCTGGAGGCAGAGTCTGTTCAACAATGGGCCTGGAAGCCCGGAAGATCTCCACTAGCTCTTTAACATTCTTATCAATGATCTGAATAAAGGTACACATATCAGCCCCTTCAAATTTTTGCTAAGTACAAAGTCAAGGGATCATTGAAGTACTCAATGACAAGATTCACTAAGTTCTTGACAGCTTAGAACACTGGACCAAAAACAAATAAAAGCGTGCTTAGGTTTAATTTTTTTTAATTTTACAAGTATGGTTTTGTCTTTTTTTTTTTCTGTTTAGTAGCTCCAGGGTCATATAACTAGGAAGAGTCTGTGGCCAGATTTAAAATCAGGATGACGAATCTTCCAGATTCCCAGCCTGGTGCTTTATCCAGGGTATCATCTAGCTGTTCCTATTCACAAGCATAAGATTTATTTATTATCTGGTTAAACAGCTGGCATGTCTTGGTACTTTACAAAGTGTTTCACATAAAGTAATCCCCAAACTCAAGATCTTCATTGAGGGGAAAACAAACATGGACAAAGAAAGCTTAACTATAAAATACACACAGCCACCTTCAAAGGAGGGCACCCAAAAGCAAGGAAGGGAGTACGAGAGGCCTGGACCTGAAAGGAAACTGCCCAGAGGGAGAGAGGAGGGCCTTGTGACAGGGAGCAGCAGGCAAGTCCCTGGGCCTGAATGCAGAGTCTGTGCAGTGTTGTACTGGGATGGGCTTCAAATGCCAAATAAGCCTGGAACTTCCTAAATAGGGAAGGGCTGGAGAGCAGATCCCAGAGGGAAGCAGGAGAGAGCTGAGACACTAATCAGGAGGTGACAGCAATAATCCAGGAACCTGAGGTAGGGTGGAAGCTGTGTGGGTGGTTAGAACACTTAGCATCAATGTTGTGCCTTAAAGGCTTCTGAGCACTGTGCAGATTCTCTGACTGGATCTTCACAACAACCCTGGAAGGTAGGTACTAGAATCATTTCCATTTTACAGATGAGGAAACTGAGGCTAAGAGGTTAAGTGATGTGCCCAAGGTCACAAAACTGGTAAGTATCTGAGGTGGGATCTAGGATAGAAGCAGTGCCAAGAGAAGAGCTTGGAAAAAAGAAAGATTCAGCAGAGTTCACTCTGTGAGTGGAGAAGAAGGATGAGCTGAAGATAACATTGAGGGTTTGAAGTTGGATGACAAAATAATGATGCCATCAAAACAGAAGATTTTGAAGAGAAACTTTATTTTCAATAGTTAATATTTATTAATAGGACTGTGAATATCTCCTTATCTGTTAGAAATTTTCTATAAGTGCTCACTTCCTGAATGGATGTATACTAAGAGAACGTCAAGTTCAAGACCATGGTCCAGGAAAAATAACTTCTTTAAAGAGGGATGGAATGAATTATAACTCATGAATTCTCTAATCTCAGAACCCCATGACAATGACTTCTTGTTAAGAAAAGGATGCCTTTCTAGTTCTATCAGTTCCTTGAGCATTAGTTCATTATGTTACATACCTGGCATAATCTGGATCTGTGTAAGGAACAGTCCTAACACATTCACCTACATAATTCACAGGGAAAGGAAGTAGGAAATGAGTCTTCATCTGACATGGTTTGAAAGTAGGGTCCTAAAGAGAAAAAATAACTTCTTTAGTCCGTGAAGTTTATTATAGTACAGACACTAAGTAAGATTTTTAAGAACACATCATAATTCATGATTTTCCAGTGAAATCAATTATTTCTCACTTTATACAAAATAATTGATTTCAGGCAACCCTGCCACTTAACATATCAAGAGAGATTCAATTTCAGTTGCTTTTAAAACATTACTTTTACTTTTAAAATATGCTCACTAACCCCACCATTTATGCAAACATTTGTGTTTGATTTTGTTCTTCTTGATAGAGAATACAACATTCCTAGACTGGGCAAAATAAACCAAATAGATTTCTAGATTTGTAAGTAAAATAAAAATAGGATAAAAGTAAGAGACAAAAAGACAGTAAAAAAAGTATCATTTCTGGAAGCTAAGGATGGACTTCATACAAAGGCTTCAAAAAATATGTGCTAAAAAATTTTAGGGAGGAGAAAAAAAATCAATCAGTACAATTCCAATCAAAGACCAAGAAGATTCACATGCAAAAAAAAAAATTACATATAAGAATAAGAGCAAAGTGGAAGTCCTAATATCATGTAGTGTAATCTTTTTAATAAGTAGCAAAAGTTTTCCAAACCAATGTAAGAAAGTCCTATCCTTATGGCAAGGAAAAGGGGGAAATCAGTATTTTAGACAAAGATGTGTCAAACATGTGGCCACTTGGCAACACTTCCAAAGTAGGTGAATCTAATTAAAGTGTAATTGGGAATTTAACAAAATACATATACAATCAAACATAGTTAATGGTAATTTGCAGTTTTCTAAGTCCACATGTCACTCACAAAAATCCTTATGTATGGTAGTTCTAGGTTTTGTTAGATTAAAAAAAAAGATCTGAGTTCAAATGTAGCTTCAGAGACTTAGTTGTGTGACCCTGGGCAAATCATTTTGCCTCTATTTGCTTCAGTTTCCTCAACTTTAAATGGGACTAATAAGAGCATCTACCTCACAAGGTTGTTGTGGGAATCTAAAAAGTACTACAAATGAATTAACACTTTGAAGTACTTGGCAAGGTGTCTGACACATAGTAGGTGCTATATAAATGCTTCTTTTCTTCCTTTCTCCCTTTTCCTGTTTCTATTTATGTCTCATACAATTTTTTTTCTAGACAAACCTGTTCTAAACTGTCTGAAGAAATGATGGAAAACAATTTTAAAAATTATGGTCACAAAGCTCTATAATTAAATTTACCACATTTGTACAATGTAGGTATACTGAGTTATTAACTTACAGTAATTAGCTTTCTTATAATTTGGGGACAGTTGATAAAATCACCACCAACTGGTTTGGAATCAGGTTTCTGGAAAAAAAAAAGACCAAGTTAGAAACATGACTAAATAAAAAATAACTTTGCAAGGAATGTACATGAATATAATAAATGATGATAAAGTAGCATAATTTATACAGAAAGCAGATTTTTGTCCTTAAATTTGTTAACTCAACTTTTTATCTTTTACCATCCAGTTCATTTATTATTTTCTTCAAAGAATATAGATTTCTGTCCAAAATTAAGTTTAAATTTGCTGACATAGTTAAAAATTAATTCTGCTGACCTTTCTTTTTTTTTTTGACCAGTTGAATTAATTTAGTCAATTTAGAACATTATTACATAGTTACAAGAATCGTATTCTATCCCTCCCTACCCTACCCCAACCCTTCCCGCAGCTAACTCACAATTTCATTGGATATTACATGTGTCCTTGATCAGAACCTATTTCCATGTTGCTGGTGTTTGCATTAGGATGGTCATTTGGAGTCTACACCCCCAACCATATCCCCTTGACCCATGTATTCAAGCAGTTGTTTTTCTTTGGTGTTTTTACTCCCACAGTTTTTCCTCTAAATGTGGATAGTGTTTTTTCTCACAGATCCCTCCAAGTTGTTCTGGATCACTGCATTGCTGCTCATGGAGAAGTCCATTACATTCTATTGTACCACAGTGTATCAGTCTCTGTGTACAATGTTCTCCTGGTTCTGCTCCTTTCACTCTGTGTCAATTCCTGGAGGTTGTTCCAGTCTCCATGGAATTCCTCCACTTTATTACTCCTTTTAGCACAATAGTATTCCATCACCAACAGATACCACAATTTGTTCAGCCATTCCCCAATTGAAGGGCATCCCCTCATTTTCCAATTTTTGGCCACCACAAAGAGTGCAGCTATGAATATTCTTGTACAAGTCTTTTTCCTTCTTATCTCTTTGGGGTACAAACCCAGCAGTGCTATGGCTGGATCAAAGGGCAGACAGTCTTTTAGCACCCTTTGGGAATAGTTCCAAATTGTCATCCAGAATGGTTGGATCAATTCACCACTCCACCAGCAATGCATCAATGTCCCAACTTTGCCACACCCCCTCCAGCATTCATTACTTTCCTTTGCTGTCATGTTAGCCAATCTGTTATGTGTGAGGTGATACCTCAGAGTTGTTTTCATTTGCATTTCTCTGACTATAAGAGATTTGGAATACTTTTTCATGTGCTTATTAATAGTTTTGATTTCTTTCACTGAAAATTGCCTATTCATGTCCCTTGCCCATTTATCAATTGGTGAATGGCTTGATTTTTTGAACAATTGGTTTAGCTCTTTTTAAATTTGAGTAATTAGACATTTGTCAGGGGTTTTTGTTATGAAGATTTAAAGCCTTTCCCTTCCCAAAGATCTGACAACTATACTATTCTGTGTTCACCTAATTTGCTTATAGTTTCCTTCTTTATATTCAGGTCATTCACCCATTCTGAGTTTATCTTGGTATAGGGTGTGAGATGTTGATCCAAACCTAATCTCTCCCATACTGTCTTCCAATTTTTCCAGCAATTTTTATCAAATAATGGGTTTTGGTCCCAAAAGCTCAAATCTTTGGGCTTATCATAGACTGTCTTGCTGAGGTCACTTACCCCAAGTCTGTTCCACTGATCCTCCTTTCTGTCTCTTAGCCAGTACCAAATTGTTTTGATGACCGCTGTTTTATAGTATAGTTTGAGATCTGGGACTGCAAGGCCTTCTTCTTTTGCATTTTTTTTTTCATAATTTCCCTGGATATCCTTGATCTTTTGTTTTTCCAAATGAACTTTGTTTTTTTTTTTAGTAAAGAAGTTTTTTGGTAGTTCAATGGGTATGGCACTAAATAAGTAAATTAATTTGGGTAGGATTAATATATTAGCTCGTCCTACCCATGCGCAGTTGATATTTTTCTAATTGTTTAGATCTAGTTTTAATTGTGTGGAGAGTGTTTTGTAGTTGTGTTCATATAGTTCCTATGTTTGTCTCGGCAGTTAGATTCCTAAGTATTTTATATTGTCTAGGGTGATTTTAAATGGAATTTCTCTTTCTAATTTTTGCTGCTGAGATGTGTTGGAAATATATAGAAATGCTGATGACTTATGTGGGTTTATTTCGTATCCTGCAACTTTGCTAAAGTTGTTGATTATTTCCACTAGCTTTTTAGTTGATTCTCTAGGATTCTTTAAGTAGACCAGAATATCATCTGCAAAGAGTGATAGCTCAGTCTCCTCATTGTGCTAGTGTTTCTAGTACAATGTTAAATAATAGAGGTGATAATGGGTATCCTTGTTTCATGCCTGATCTTATTGGGAAAGCTTCTAATTTGTCCCCATAGCAGATGATGTTTGCTGATGGTTTTAGATATATGCCGTTTATTATTTTTAGGAAAGACACTTCTATTCCTATGCTTTCTAATGTTTTCAATAGGAATGAGTTCCTTCTATATATAAAACAGTAATTTGAACCAACGAGCATTTTATTATACTAGCTGAGTAAATCCTAAAATCTGATCATAGATTCAGTCTTACCTCAATTACATGGGGACGGACAGATTTTCTTTCCTTTTTACTTCGACCAAGGTTTTTTATGAAATTTTCAATTTCTTTTCCTGCTTGAGACATCTGCTGAGGGGCAGCATTCACTGAACATCTATTTGAAAATGAAAATATGCATATATGTACAAAAATCTCTCTATATAAAACATGTATGCACAAAGGTGTATAATCAATTACTACATGGCTTTGATGCTTCACTGGGGTGTGGTGATGATGCTGGGTTCTGAGCTTATGCCAAAAAGCACAGATTTTCTTCACTGGGAAGGCTTCAACATCAGTCTCATTTAAGACTCTAGTTTCTAAGGATCTATGTAGAGAGAAGTTCATCGCAAGTAGGCTGGCTACTAGGTACAAATATTTTGACCTTAAGCATGAAAAAAAAATAGCATGCAATCTTTGGCAGTCCTTTATCAGTGGTAGCAATAAAAAAAAAGTGAGCAAAATGGTATTAAGAATAGAAGCCTTTGAACTTTGCTAATACTAGAAATGTAAGGTCTTTATTCAATTACAAACTCTGGGTTAAATGAATCTTACTGGTCTTGATCTGCTCACTATAAAGCATGGGGTCTTTTTAATATTTTGATAACTTGCTTTTCTTTTCTTCAAAAACCCTTACCTCCAGGCTTAGAATCTATATTGTGTATTGGTTCCAAGGCAGAAGAGAGGCAAGGGCTAGGCAACTGGGGTTAAGTGACTTACCCAGGATCATATAGTTTGGAAATATCGGAGGCCATTTTTGAATCTAGGACCTCCCATCTCTAGGCCTGGATCTTTTTTCCAATGAGCTGCCTAGCTATTCCCTCAATGTCCTTTTTACTAGATAATATTATTATGAACAATGCATAGCCTACTAACCCTATGACAAAAATCACTCAATATTATTCAGTCAAAAAATATACATAGAATGAGGAGTTAAGAGTGTTTATTGTCCATACTGTAATACACAACTGGATGGAAAACCAATGGAGCTAATGCATCAGAACAGATTTCCTTGATAAATGCTGAAGAAAGACAATGAACTAGGCCAATGATGGCAAACCTATGGTAAGGGTGCCAAAGATGGCATATGCAGAGTACTCTTTGTGGGCACAGCCCTTCCCCCTCCCCCCACTTGGGTCTACCATCCCACCTCCTTGGCCAGTTTGTTACTAGAAAGGCAGAGGGAGTTGGGTGGAGCTGCCCCCTACCCCATGCCTAAGGACATTTTTACATTATCCATCCCTCTGCCCAGTAGCCCAATGGAAGTGTTTCTTCCCTCCCCTGTGTGGAGTGAGGGGTGGGGCAGGGCACACCAGGCACTCAATGAAAGGGTGGGGCAAGGCAAGAGATCTCAGGGGGTGGGGAACAGCATGAAGACTTTAAAAAGTTTGCCATCATTGAACTAGGCCCAGAAAGAAAGAAAATATCCATATCAATAAGATAATAGATATACCAAATAACCAAATATTTAACTAATATTCTAGTTAGCAATTTATTTTAATTTTGTTTCTGAAATGTACATTTTATCAACCTGATTTTTAATTGAAAATTTCATTGCTTGCTGTAGAGGACTTTGTAAATGATGCAATGCAGATCTGCCATAGTCCTACAGCCTGGGTTCATAGGCTGTTTCCTGGGGCACTGAGAGATTAAGGGGCTTCTCCAGTGTCCCCATATGATCAGAAGCAGAACTTAATGGCCACATCTTCCTGATTCAAAGTTACTGTAATGTGGGTATTTTTTTAGTATAGATAAAGAATAGAAAGAAAGAAATCAACCTACATAGAAAGAAATCAAGATTATCTTTGAAAATATAACACAAAAATAATATTTAGCAAAAATGAGTAAGTTACAGTTATTTATATTTTTGAGAAGACATTAATTCTTACCTCATATTATCACAATTTAACAAATGTTTCTTGATACGTGGAAGTTTTCTCAGGATTGGCTTAAGGTCTGATGTTTCTGCAATTCGCTTCATTAGTCTCACCTAATCCAAAGCAATAAGTTAAAACTATTTAAAAAAATACAATCGACAGCGAATCAAAGTAAATTTATACTAAGAGTTTTTGTGCATTTGTTCAGTTCACTATGAGGAAAATTTGAAGTTTTTTTGCCAAAATGTGGGCAGCAAGATAGATTCTATAAGCATGCACATTAGAACCTTTGATACCGGTAGAGAGTAGGGCCTCTTGAAGGGATGGCCTATCATGGATGGCTAAAACCATATACAGTTCTGACAGACATATACAGACAGTTCTTGCTTTAACTTTTAACATCTATGCTAAATTTACTGTACAGTACTCTGCTCTCTCCCTCCTCCTGCCCCTTAGCTCAGTTCTACTTGGCTCCTCTTCCCAACAAAAAAATCAAAACAAGAGAATTGTTCAAGTGAAAGCAGAAAAACTGGCCAATAGAGAGACTACCATCACAGGTGGACCTCTGCCCCACTCTGCCCATCAGGCTGCCAGCCTACATGTCTGTCTTCCGTTTGTGTTTGGGCACTGCCAGTCTGTCTCTGGCCTCTATATGTCCTTGAGCCGTATGCTGGTCTCCTGTCATATCCAGTGGCAAATCTCATCCTTCCTCCCTCCTTCCTTCCTCTGGAATTCCAGGAGGCAGGGCAACTACAGAAAGTGAAACTGCAGATAGGGAGAGACTCCTATAATTTGTTTCTAAATCACCTCAACCAACAAAGCACCTATAATATGTGAAGATGAACTGTACTAGGACCTAGGAATACAAGAGAAAAACCAAGCAGTCCTAGCACTCAGCAAGCTTTTAGCAGGCTAAGCTATATATTCTGTGCATGACTACATGTGCTATAAGATGAGGGGAGGGCACTAACAACCATGTAGGTCATACCATTCTTTCCTGAAAGAAGTGATATCAGTGCTAAAACCCCAAGAAGGGCAAGTTCTATGGGAAGTGGATGGGAGAATGAAGTTCATTCCCAGAATAAGAAATAGCTCTTGCAAATACACAGAAGTGGGAAATGCATGGAATTTTCCTTATTTAACTAAAGCTAATATATCTAGTAGTCAATTATTTCTTTACCTGATCCATGCCATTAAAGGTTTCTTGTAAGTCTCCGGCAGGAGTAAGTGTTCTACTAGCTCTAATAGATGCATATAAGTGACCAGAATCAGGAATTCCATTTGAAAGTTCTTGAGCAGTCATTTTAACTAACACCTTAAAGTGCTCCTCATCTTCAAAGTGAGGGCTATAAGAAAATAAAAGCACAACAGTTTACTGTCAGTACAAAAAACAATCCCCTAGGTAATCATGGAATTGAAAAACAATCTGACTAACCCGATTACCTAAGCCCCTCTCAGGAGAAGCTCACCAACTCTAAACTCGCCTTAGCTCCTAATTCAAGGTTTGGCTAATACCAGCTCCTGTGGCCTCCTTTCCCCTTAGGAGGAATGGAGGGCTGAGTACCAAAGTCCTCCCACAGCCCTCTTTTAGGGAAAGCAGAAACTGGACTCTCCAATCACTCCACTTTGCATCTGTTGCTTTACCTGGTTTCAACTCCAGAGAACAAGATGCCCCCTTCCAGTCTTCCCATCCCTCCATTCTCCTTTTATGTGTCATCTCCTTCTTTGATGACTACAATCTTACTGAGGGCTAAGACTTTCTTTTTATTATTTGTATCCCCAACATTTAGCATAGTCCCTAAACATACCAGGTACTTAAATGTTTATTGGATTCAAATATATCTATATCCAACTTGGGTATGCAACAATGAGAAGCAATACAAACCCCATCTTTAAGATACTTACAACTCCAGTAAGAAACATTAGACATGTTACCAGTAAATCTTGGTCATATATATTTTCAAATTAAATTATGATTAAATATATTAAATAAAGTAAAATAAAGTAGCTTGAGAGAAAAGAGAATGACAGAAGATTTTTGTGTAAGAGGTAGACCTTGAGAGAAAAGATGAGGAGAATCCGATCTACACATGGAAAGTGCTATGTGTAAACACAAAGGATGAGAAAGGGCAAAACAAGAAAGAGAATAGTAAGTTGTCCCATTTGGTGGGTATGCTATGCACAAAGAAGAATGAGGAAAACAGCTAGAAATACTACCTGGAGCCAGACTATTTGCAATGTTAAAAACCAAGCTAGTGGATTTAAACTTACTGAAAATCTACTTGGTATTAATTTACAAACTGTAAAAATTTGTCATAATCTGGTGCAAAGTCCAAAATTACAAGTTGTTTGTTTAAAAGTAAACTATCAATGATTTAAACACTCCAACTAAATCCTCTTTAATTTCAGGATATAGACTTCTAGAGTATCTAAAGGCTAATATGTACAAGGAATCAATTCATGTTACTTGTTAAATATTTCACTCCATAAATGCATCATGTCTGATAGATTTCGATCCAAGCATAAAGATGAAAAAAGCACACCCTGCAAAAAGAAAAATAAAATCCAATGTTAGTCAATCTATGAAAAGCTAAATAATATTTTAAAACCCTTTTAATTGACTTTAAACTGGAGTTGTGATCATGGGAAAGACAAAACATTATTTACCTGTTCATACATATCCAAATGTGAATCATCTGGAATCACATGTGGAGTGACTGACATTCCTCCTGTTTTTAGTTCTATTTGTTGAGCTTGTTCTCTGTAGTCATAAATGCCACAACCCATCCTGTTAATTCAGAAGTATTCATTAAAATTTCATCATTACTCAAAAAAATGCATATGTACATATAAATTTCTACTAGGTACTCTAAATCAATTCACTATATAATCAGAGCACTGAATAAACTATTGCTTTTTTTTTTAAACCTTTAAACTTTAGCAAAATCTAAGACAGAAGGGAAAGGGCTAGGCAAACAGGATTAAGTGACTTGCCCAGGGTCACAAAGCTAATAAGTGTTTGAGATTAATTTTGAACCCAAGTCCTTCTGACTCCAAGCCTGGTGCTCTATCCATTTAGCAACCTACCTGCTCTAGAAGCTATTCCTTAAACTTCATCATAAAGTATCCATGACTGTTTTTTTAACACCCTTCTAAATGGCTCTCTTAATTCCACAGGAAAATAAATTATAGTCAACAGATTATATGTGTATCTATATCTATCTATAATATTCTTATGAACTATACCAGTACTGTAAATAAATCATAAACTTTAAAAAATATTCAGTCTATCCCTAAACATAATTAATTTCTTTAGCCTTATCCTCTTCTACCATACTCTTCACCCCCCAGTTAAATGGTTCAATGTTTTGGAAGCTAAGAAGAAAAGAATTAAGCAATAATTGACTCTATGGAAAAAGGAAGAGTAACTTCCTTGGTAATTTACAATGTTAGGGCATTTGAATTCCAAACAATTTTTAAATTAGGATTATCCCAACACAACCTACAAATATGATATATAACCTAAACAAAAGTAAAACCAAAAGAGTATCTATTATGCTAAAGAAAAGTACCAACTTTTTAAAAAATCAATAAAATATAACAAAGATTTAATGAAAAAAATTATTCTAAGCAAGGGCAGAATAGTAAAAACAACAAACATTAGCCCAGAGACATTCAACTTGGAACTTTTTAAAGAAATGATGGATCTGGAGAACAAAAGGAAGAAAAATTTTGACATTGGGCTCCCCCAAAAAGTATTTTAGAAAAAATATGGCTAAATGATAGTGAAAGGAAAATTTCTGGAAAATAGTGAAAAAAAGAGTTACAGGACAAATTGACAGAAGTGAAATGCTAACTAACAGTAAAGAATGACAAATCCTACTCACTCAGATAGTATTTTCAATTTTCAAAATAATACCACTATTAAAATTACTTAAAAAGCAGAAAAAAACCAATGCATCATATATCAAAACACTATCATTTAGAATTACACAATATTTTTCTTACAAACAAAAAAAAGTATAGGACCTAGAATTTGACAAAATGAATAATCTTTTCAAAGATGAGTAAGTCAAAGCTTTTAGAATTTGAGAAATTTATGATGGTAAAAATTTTAAAAGGTTTTTTTACACAAAAATAAACACAAGAACATAAGCTGCATCAAGGCAACAAATACTGAAATTAATGACAACTGTAATAAACTAGTCCTTTTCTCAAGGTAATCTTGGAGGAGGGAACAACAGAAAGATTATATGGGTTAATGAGAGAGTGAGCCAAAGAAATGGGAATTGGGGGAAAAGGGTGAGAATAAGTTCACTGGATTCTGAGTACAGGGATAGGACCTGTGACTGTAGCAATGTATGAACTCTCAGATGAATAAACTCCTTGTACTGATGCAGGATGGCACCTTCTCTGAAACTTATAATTGCAGAGAGCTGCCTGAAGGCCTGACAAGTTAAATGACAAGTCCCATGTCATGCACAATCCAAATGTGCCAGAAGTAGGGAATCTAAGTCTTTACTTTAAGGCCAACTCTAGCCACTAGCCATGCTGAACCTCAGTAGATAATACAGTTGTATATTCAGAGCTGAAAAGGTCTCTCGGGAAGCCATCTAGTCCAACTCCCTCATTTTATGGATAAGGTAATCAAATTAAATGGTAGTTGATGAGGGAGGCAGAGTAATGAAGGTAAAAAAGAAGTCTAGGGGGACACTATCCAAAAGTAACACTCCTTTCTCAAACATGGTGAAACATATTTGGAAGATTATACTGGACAATAGTGGCCAAACTATATTAAATAATACAAATAAAAAATATAAAAATTATGGTTCTATCAAAAGATACAAAAAAGGTCTTTGATAAAATACAAAAATAATTTGTTAAAAACTAAGAGCATTCTATATCAAGGAGAAACCTTTTAATACATTATTATTTAATACACCATTATTATTTGGCATAGAATGTGTTGACCATCCCTGGAAGAAAGAAGTTCTATCTACCAGTAAAATCACTGGTCCAATCTCTATTTCTATCCCAGGGAACATTCTTTCCCAGCAAGATAATATATTTTATTAGTAGGGTACAAAAATATCAATAGAATGATCCAAATGATTGCCTCTATTCTGCCAGAAGACAAGACACTTAAGAGGTAACTCCTTTTTACAAGCATAAAACAAAACAGAAACCATATAACTGATTATGAGTCTGGAAGCATCATGGGGGTGAGGGATCATATTTAGTTATGCTAAAGGAAGGGTTTTACACACAAATGGGACCTGGACTATCCCTCTGTCTTAGATAAGTTACGTTCTGAACTAATCTGCATCCTTGAGGTCAGTGATAGTGGCCTGAGAGTAGCAGACTCATAGGATTCTGGGAATAAAACTACCTTCAATTGGCAAGGATGAGGCTAGGGTGGACAAGGTCAGCTTGTCCATGCTCAAGGGTAACACAGATGTCATAGTTCTCAGGAGCTGGGGTTATGCAGGATAACAAGCTTCCTTTCCATGAAGTGATTTGCAGTTGGTGCTGAGATAACAATTTCTTTTTCTGTGTTTTATGAGGGCATTGAATCTCTGTGTGCAGTTCAGAGTTTCCCTTTACCAGTCTGTGGTTGTGAGAAAGCTTAAATAGTTGCCATCTACCTTGAGAAAGGAAGACTGAACTTTTGCACTTATTGAGTTTCTATATTTAGGGATAGAGAAAAGGCTTAAGTTGTTATAAAATACAGAAATTACTGAATAAAATTAATTACAGAGTGAAATCAAGTATAAAGCACAAAATTAATATTAATTGTCACATTAATGAACGCCCTAAAATTGTTTTGACACTAATGACCAAGGAAATGCCCTCTAAAATATCACCTTCCAATTAGTGAAAACTAGTTTTAGTTCTGATTCAATATTAGGCATGCTGTGGATAAACATATGCTGTCATATCATTAGCAACAATCTTTCTGGAGAGCAACATAGTACAGACTAAGCCACAAAACTTTTCATAGCCTTTGTTCCCAGGAACTATATCTTAAGAAAGTTGACAGGAAGAAAGATTGTCAAACATTTACTATGGGAGTCACTTTTAAGCACATGGATACAAATACAAAAAATAAAGACAGGCTTCTTCAACTCAAGAAGTTCATACTCTGATGGGAGATACCACACAACTTATCTGCACAAAAATATCCATAACGTTACTATACAATACTGGAAAAACTAGAAGTCAATCATCTATCCAAGAGTTATACATATTATGGAACATGAAAATAATGAACTATTATCATGGCATAAGAAATGCCAAATGTGTAATCACTGGCAAGTCCTTTAACCAGTCAGCACTCAGGGCAATATTCTAAGAATTTAAGACAAAGGGGGCAAGCTGGGTAACTCAGTGGACTGAGAGCCAGGCCTAGAGATAGGAGGTCCTCTGTTCAAATGTGACTTCAGACAATTTGTTAGCTGTGTGACCCTGGATAAGTCACTGAACCCCCATTGCCTAGCCCTTACCACCCTTTTGCCTTGGAACCAATACACAGTATTGATTCTAAGACAGAAGGTAAGGGTTTAAAAAAAAAATTTAAGACAGATTAGAATAGCTCAGGTGCAGAGATAGATAGTTTCCATCCTGAGCAATGACTTAACATTTGAGCAATATGCATATTGCATGTAAGCAGTAAGTAACAACAGCAACAAAAACCAGAGTGGAAAAATACAGAAAGGAGAATCATAGAAACAAACAGGACAGTTTTACTCACTAAAAATAAGCTTACTTTCAGGTACAATTGCTTTTTTAAAAAAATCATTGTTTACCGGAATGTTTTAATGATAACCTTATGAGAAAAAGAAAAGAAAATAGAAGATAATTTCCATTTATTTAAAGTTATCTCTGAAGGCAAAGGAGGAAGGATCATCTGGCATGGAGGGCTTAGTACTATCAGATGCTAAGACTTAGTAAGCTTAGAAGTTGAAAGGGAAGAAATCAAGTAGTGGTTGGATGAAGCATCTGCCTATCTATTCTTCAAAAGATCAACAAAATAATCTTCCTGAGGCCCATATTGAGCCATAACATTACCTACTTAAAAATAAGGGCAGAGGAACAGCTAGGTGAATCAGTGGATTGAGAGCCAGGCCTGGGGATAGAAGGTTCTGGGTTCAAATCTGGCCTCAGACACTTCCTAGCTATGTGACCCTGGGCAAGTCACTTACCCTTCATTGCCTAGCCTTTTCCGCTTTTCTACTGATACTTAATATTAATTCTAAGACAGAAGGCAAGGGTTTAAAAAAATAAAAACAAAAATGAGGGCACAGCAGATTATTTAAAACCTAATAAAATCTACCATCAACCTCATTTTTTACCCTTATTTCACTTTACATAAGATCCATTCTGTCACCATGATTCACAAAGCTGCTGGGATGAAAGCCCTTTGTACACTGTCAAGTACTAGAAAAACGTGATCTCATTCTTCTTTCTTGGCCTGTGCCCCCACTGGGCACAATCTCTGCCTCACAAATACACAGGCTCTCCCAGTCTCTCTCACACACACTCCATCTTGCCTAGAATACAATTGTTCCTCGTCTCTCACTTTTGGAATCCTTCTCTTCTTGCTGAAAGACTCAGTCCAGACACCAGCCTCCCCCTGCAGACTCCAGACACATGAGTTGAAAGTGTCCTCTTCCTTTTCAAATTGTCTAGCATTACTCAGACTGGAACCTTCCACCCCCACTTTATAGATATTAGTGTTAGTAAAGCAGGTGCTAAAATAATGCTTGTTGACTGCCTAGATGCTACAAAGCTCTTTGACTGTAAGAATTCTGTTGTTTTTCCTGCATATCACTGGCACTGTAAGAGCATGCCTTGAACATCAACATCACTTAATGTTAAACCGGATTCAAAGGGTAAAGGGAAGGGGTATTTTCTCCCCCAAGACTTAACATTTGTACAGTGAGAAGGAGCCAAAAGACAAGCAATGCATATGAGAATTCCTTCTCTTCTGGCTCCTCCTCATCTGTGTACAAATATGATTTTATAGGTATTACTTTTAAAATACAGCAGTGTAAAGCATAAAAGAAAAGAATTCTATCTTGGAAATAATCACTACAAATCAATGTAGGTGATAAAAAAAATTCATCCCCTGCAATACTAACAATAATAATAGTTAGCCTTTATAGGGCACCTAATATGTGCAGGATGCTATGATAAACACTTTACGAATATTATTTCACTGGATTCTTATAACTACTTTGGGAGACGTTTATTATTTATACCTGTTTACAAATGAGGAAACTGAGGCAGGCAGAAGCTAAGTGATTCCCCTTCCCCCCCACCCCAGGTCGCATATCCAGGAAGTATCTGAGACCACATCTGAGCTCAGGCCTTCCTGACTCCAGGCCTAGGGGTTCCATCACTGGGCCAGAGGGCCATCTTTCTCCTCATAATGAATCTCAAAATCATCTTACTTGGTGAGCACACTGCAGAAGAGAGGCACGTATGGCCTGAGTTCCTCAGGAAGTGTGTTCAGACTAGAAAAGGCTCTGAAATAGACCACACCGTTGGTTGGCTGAGCACAATACTGGACAGGGATTTCATCAGCTACAAGAGAAAGAAAGAAATTTATAATTAGCATGGAGTTAGCAAGAACAACTACTAGGAAGTAGGATTACTTTTGATGTATGAAAATGTTACTGTTGCAGATTTAATGTAATTCAGCTTACTTTTGTTCAATCTATTTATATCAATTGGTCAAATATTTTAATATTTTATTCATAGTAAAATCTGAAATATAATCATGGATAAACTGCCTTCAGTTAAGCTTTATCTTTTTGAAATTGCTTTTTTGTGACTAGTATTATTTCACCATTCAAGGCTTAGTCTGGCTTTTAAGGTTTCTACCCTCTCATCCAATACTTGAACAAGAATTATGAATTCTGAGCTACACATCTTTGCTCATACAATAACATGGATCCTGCTCTCCCTGCCTATTATTTTATTTATTTATTTATTTATTAAACCCTTGCCTTTTGTCTTGGAATCAATACTCTGTATTGGTTCCAAGGCAGAAGAGTGGTAAGGGCTAGGCAATGGGGGTTAAGTGACTTGCCCAGTGTCACACAGCTGGGAAGTGTCTGAGATCACATTTGAACCCAGGACCTCCTGTCTCTAGGCCTGGCTCTCAATCCGCTGAGCTACCCAGCTGCCCCTCCCCCTCCCCCCGCCTACTATTTTAAAATAAGATGTAGAGTTGGCAGGGACCTTCAAGGACAAACAAATTTCTCATTTTACAGATAAGGAAAGTGATTCCCAGAGAAATTTGATGAATTGTCCATGGTCATATGACTAACAAAGATTTAGGACTCAAATCAGGTCTAAATATACTTTTCATTCCATTAGATAGAAATAAAATAAAACTTTAAAACTTACAATTTCTATCACTAAACCACTCATATATCCTCACTCAGAACAGGGAGAGGCAGTTGAAGAAATAAAGTGTGAATTTTTATCTTGAGTACTAGGGAGAAGGCAGCATTGTGCTCAAAGGGCACTAGCCTGGGAGTCAGGAAAGCTGGTTCTGGATTTCTGAGGGAGTGGGATCCTGCCTTCCTTCTTTCCTCTTTCTTTCCCTTCCTTTCCTTCTTTTATCTTCTGTCTTAGAATCAGTTTTAAGACAATTGAGATTAAGTGACTTGTCCAGAATCATACAACCACAAGTATCTGAGACCTAATTTGAACCCAGTTCCTCTTAACTTACATGAAGGACTACC